>NC_050473.1:600000-1200000 GCF_013373865.1 Monomorium pharaonis | reverse complement strand
ATATAAGTATATATATATATATATATATATATATATATATATATATATATATATATCGACATTTTTATGTTCTCGATCAATAAACTGCAATAAATTCTTTTTTCTGAAGGGTGGGAGGGAGAACATCAGATTTATTAATTCAATTAATCAAGACATCGGTGCCGAGAAGCATAAATATCACCGTGAAAAACAAATTCTTCGTAGTACCAATGTATGACGTTTATCGACTAAAATCCATTGATACAATAAACTTTTTGTTAATAGCAAAAATATTACATTGAACCTGTTCATTTAAATCAAATAAATTTAATTAATATAACGAATTATTCTTTGTTACAATAAATAAAACATCATGACAATAAAATGATTCATTGTATCAATTTTAATAATTTTTTTTCATCGGTAGAATGAATATTTCATTAGAATTTACAGTTTTGATTGTGTACAGTTAACCATTCAAAAATTCTACGCCAATCATCTCGGCGATTGAATTAACAATCGAATAATTTATTTCTATTGCAAAACCAACTCACCGGCTGACGTCTTCCTCTCCGTCGAAGCAATAACGTGACTGTCATCTCCCGTCCCGAGCCATACCGTCGAAAAGCGGTCCTTCCTTCCTTCCTTCCTTTGTACGGAGACACAAACTCACCGGAGATTCCAGTTCGTCACCGAGAGAGGCACGTCCGACACGCGCGATTGGCTTTTAGCGAGTAACAACGCTAAAACCTCCCCCCCGTTGCCGGGTCCCGCGTTGTCGCGACACTCTCTCGACAAGTTCGAAGTCTATCCCGACGGACGCGCGACGCGCCAAGGAGAAATACCTTCGATACGTAACGCGCTAACTCGATACGGCGGAATGTTCGTTCCCGACTCCCGGAGATTCACTCGCACGCGAAAATCACTGTCTAGGTATCGGGATCTCGCGCGCGCGCGGTGTCGAGGGGGGAAATACGACGGCAGCGACTTCCCACCGTTTACGTGCACTTCGCGGCACTCGCGGGGGAGGGGGAGCGGGAAGAATTGCAAGATTTTTGAAATATTCCTCTCGACCTAACCTGACCTAACCTTCGAGTCGTACGGCACGCGGGGTCCGTGGTATTCGAACGTGGCTAACCACGTCGACACGTCACCCGCGACCGCGCGCTCCGCGATCGTCTGGATCTCGAGGACGCGAGCCATAACGACGACCCGACAACGCTCCACCCGACGCTCCCGATGTTTGTTTACCGCCGCGCAAAAAGAAAAAAAAACAACACGCAATTGTAACCCGCGAACCGCGCGAAGCCCAACGTTTCGCTCCGAACCACCAAGCGGGGGAACCGAGCGAACTTGAGATGGCGCCACGTTACTTGTTACATACGTAGCAGCGCACCTCGCGCCGCGATTAACAATTCGGCAATTAGAATATGGTCGCACGACCGCACGGGGAATCATTAGCGCCTATCCGAAATGCATTTGCAGCAACCCGTCTGGCAGTATTTTCATCAATTCATTCCCGATGCAGAATCACGTTATTATGCAATTTACACGCTGCCGCGGTGAATAATAAATGACGCGAACCGCCAGTTGTTTGTCTATGCAGTGTGCGAGTGAAAAAAAAAGGGCAATTCGTAACAAAGACCCGCGTAACAGAACCAGATAGAACGATATCCCGGCGCCTTTGCTCAACGATTCCGATATTCATTTATTCTCGTCGCACGAAAAGTAGTAAAAATAATGCGGTACGACACCGCTTCCGATGCAAACTGTCGCGATTGCGAAATAAAACTGGCAGCGCGCATTAAAATAGCAGTACACGTTGTTAGAAAAACAATACTGCTATCCTTCTAACCTTAATATCGAATTATTAATTTGCATATCTTAATGTTTCCCGATAAGAGTTCGCAGTTGTGACAATTTTATCGTGATATATATAAAACATATTTATTGTATAATCATCAATCGTGTAAAGATGTTCATCTACATTTTAATAAACGTGACAAAATTAAGCTATTTTTTTATGTAGATGATTATCTAAATATTTTTATATAGATAACAACAAATACTGCTCGTGTCACAAGCGTTGAACAATTCATAATTTAAAGATAGAAAACTTATTACAAAATATATTTTTAAATTTAAATTTCAAACAAATCTGATCTGTTTATAATAAAAATTGTAGTCATTATTTTTACACATTATGCAAGATAGCAATATATTATAAAAGAAACTTTTAAAAAATTTACACAATTTGATAGAAAATCCGTTTTTTTAAATAATAAGAGATGCAATTTTAAAGCATAAGGCAATTAAATCGGTTTAATTTTTAATAAACTTTCCTTTTAAAGATATATATTATTTACTTTATTTAGTATATTTCATAACTCATACAACTTATATTTGTAATAATAAAGATATTTTAATTGTATAAAAAATCAAATATCTCAAAAATATAACACTTTCTTAATCAGATCCAGTATATTTAAATTCAATTCAACTTTGTAAAATCATTCGGTTTTGTTCATTATTTCCAGTTTTACAGTTATTGACATTATAAACATGATCTCAATGAATTTAATGTCTCGTTGTAACATTCGTCTAGCAATGATCTGGAAGGTAATTGTAAAATTTTGATACGTTTATATTTATGTTTATATTTGATATGTTTAATATAAAATGTTATATTAATATGCAATTTGTTAATGTTTTGTATGGAAAATTTTAAGTTGATCATTTGAGACCACGACTTATGCAACTTCGGTTTACAATGCTTTCTCGGTTTATAATGTTACTCGATTCTGAGCACATTGATGTATCTTATTTCGCAGCGGGTATCGCTGCGCATCTGTTTAGTGACGGCTCCTCGAGCTTGGTGTGATATGCCGTCACAACCCAGCAGGGTGCAGTTAATTATTAGATCAACTGGTTCATGCTGTAACTCATTGGCAAACACCACAGGAAGAGATGGTTGCCTATCGTAGCTTCCAGCTATTTTTTCCACTGTTACGTTGTACAGATGCATATCTAGTTCAACGCTGGGCAGTATGGACAATTCATCATGTGTGCACAAAGAACCGTAAGCTTAAAAAGAATATTTTACATTATATAAATTATTTTAGAATGTATCTGTTCTAATATAAGACTTAAAAAATTATATTTATATAAAAATAACTATATATTGGCTACAAATGTAAATATATTTATTTTTTATTCAACTAGACTAGACTAGACTAGAAATACCTAGGAAAGAACTTTGACAAAATATTTAGTAATATTATGAAATATGTCTCGATCATAAATATTTTTTTCAACTTATATTTACAGTATTTAATTATAAAAATTTGTAAATGCTTATATTTTTAACTTACATTTTAAATTACATTAAAAATAAATTGTAATGTAAGTATATATATATATATATTTGTATTATAAAACATTTTTATTCACATTTTTCTTCATTTCATAACCAATGTTTTATCACATTTTTACATTATTATTTAACTTTATGTAATGTTATGTAAAAATGCTAATAAAATCGAATTAATGGATATGAAATTGATATAAAAATATTTGTTGATATAAATATATCTTTTATGTTGTAACAAGGTATTTAATAACCTTAAATACCTATTGAATAGCTCGTTACAACATAAAAAATTGCTTTACAACTGTTATACGACTGTTATTCTTTAATATGATTAATATTTGTTTATATTATCTAATTCTTCCGATTTCTTTAAGATGTTCTTGCCCGGAGTTTGATCGGAATTAATATACGATATCGCATCATCTAATTAGATCTTGGGTGTCTTAAACTTTTGGCTTATTTTCATAGCTGCAAATAAACTGCTCATTTTTTTAGATTGGTTGGAAAATTGCACTTTTCTAGAATTTCTTTTCCCACAACTTCGTACAAGATATGGTGAAAAAATGATGAGTTCTTTCACAGTACAATTTTCTTTCTCGCAACATCTCGGAGTGATCTTTTATAATAATAATTCCAAAACGTTGTAAGAAAGAAATTTTTGATATCATCGTTTTGATATCAGTGCTGCTCGATAAAGAATTTTCTTCTTACATGTCTATCTGATTTTTGACCTGTTCTTTTAACGATAATGTTGTTGTTATATTTAACTTATTTGAATTACAAATAAATTTATTTAATAAATAATTTACTTGTAATTTAAATAAGTTAAATAAACTTTATTTAATTTTGTGGATGAGTTTTGTTTTTATTTACTGGTAATCTCGGGTTTGTGAAAGTTTTGAAGTTTTCTATCGTGTTGTCAGAAGTTTGTATATTTTTTTGTAGCGATATATGTATATTTCTCTTGTTTGTTTTATTGGTATAAGACCAAATAAAAGTGTTGCCTGCAAACCAGGTGAAAGTTTAAAACAGTAATCAACAGGAGCAAATGACGTTTTGAGAGGCTGTTTTGTTGACACCAAAGATTGATTTTTTATTGGTAGCTTAGCAGCAGCTGCTGCTTTAGCAAGTAATCTTTTTTCTGTAGCCCGTGTAATTTATTTCTGGACGCCATTTGTTTTTGGTTGTTCTGTGTTTTTCTTTGATATTTTTTTAATGCTGCTTTTGATTCATTAATTTGTGAGAAATAAAAAAAGTGACGAACAACGTCAACTTTAGTGTAGTACATCACTCGTTTTCAATATCGCCAAAAAAAAAGAGTGATGAACACCAAAGGTAGATTTTTTCTTCGAAGCTTCCAGCTTCTTTCTCTCACGTACCTCTTTCTATTTTATTAATTTTTCCATGCGCTTATCAGTAATAATAGATACATCTGTTAAAAATAATAAAAGTTTGTTTAACTTAACAGCACAAAATAAAACATTCACGAAAAAGATAAGATCAAATATATATGTTAAAAAAAATAATCCTGTAAACCTTACTTATTATGTAATATGCATATGCTATTATAAATGTATTTAGATATTTTAGTTACTAAATCTAAGTATATATTTTTATGTAAAACATATTGTTTCTTACTTATACACGCGAAATCTGGCACAAAATGCACACCAAAATGCGCGAATATTCATCGAGCATGTACCGCGCGCGTGCGAACAAAATGGCGGGCGCACTACTGTTCTTCGGTGCTTGCTACCAAAGGCACACAATTGAGTATTCTCATAAAAATCGATTGTGATTGATTAGTTTCTTATAGCTTAAAAAAGCTTCATTGTAAATTTTTATTGTAGACTATGGGTACAGTAACGTTAGCAATCGTGACAATATTGACAACCTAAAAACTGTGAGGCTATATGAGATTGTTGATATATATATAATTATATTATATACATTATTTATTATATATACGTTAAAAGCAATATTAAATTCATTTATAGATGCACGATTAATTCATATATAAAATAAATTACATCAAATTAAATCAATCCATATATAGTATATCTGTAGTTTAAATACATTATGATGTGTTGCATATTATTTATTGTTATTAGTCTGCCGGGATGCTCGCAGTTATCGTAAAGCTTGCGATCATCCCTCACGAAAGCGTGACATTAAGATGCATTCGACCGCGAAGAATGTCCGCCCCGGGCATAATGTTGGTATGCAAGCGTGAAAAATTTAGTGGGCCGAGGGTGAGAAACACGCGGGCGTTTGGAAATTTTTCGAGGGACATTCCTCGCCGGGATATGCCGGATAATAATTTCACCGGTCACGCGCGCATTCACGTACGTTATACATACATTCCGTGAGCGACTGACGGGGAAGAGTCTTCCAAGATTAACGATTCCGTGAAATTTTCAAGCAGATTCCGCGCCGAGGACGAGTCGCCCGGTCGGGGACGGTTATCGAGCGATCTGTTTTATTTTTCATGTATTTCCGTTTAGCGCTGCATCAGCGAAATTTGGGTCGCGCGAAGCCGTTAAGTCTGCAGGTCGATAAAATTTTAATAAATGCTAATTCGCGCCAGGCCCGACGTACGGGCCGATATCCACAAAATTAAATCGTCTACCTCCCGTGGAGATCGCTTCATTATGAAACGCGCGCGGCCCTCTTAAAAAGGACGTTTGCCCTTTCACTCCGTTTACGCGGAATTAAGTAGAGAGGGAGAGCCGAGAAGAATAGACACGAGGGCGGTGTCCTCAACTTTGTCGGTGGTCCAATCTTGGAACATCGCTGTCAACCGTCTAGTTAGTCTTTACTTGGGAGATCTGTTTTTACTGCTTTCTTCATTCATTCGGGAGGTCTTAAAATAACACGTCGCGAAAACAATCCTTTGTGCAAGCGTGTACTTGCTTAAACGATTTATAATTCCCCCTCTCCCCCCGCCGAGTTTTATACTCCGAATGATATAAAAATAATTTTAAAAACTATTTTATTGTAAAAAAAAAATACAAAGTTACGTATAACGTATAACATGATAATCGTCCAATACGTGTTTGTGTAGTAATCGTAAAAATTCCATTTTAAATCCCATATAAAAATATCATTTAATATCAATTTGCTTTTGTGCTTTGCAAATAAAATAATTTAAAATTACGATGGAGTCATAAAATTCCACGATGCAATTTTATTTCAAAAGGAATATTAAATTTATATATTTTTGTTATCGCGTGTAAATTCTATCGATTTCACAAGAAAACTGTTACGTCAATTGCGATACAATTTTTCGCCGGGAAATAATTCGTGGCGGTAATTAAAAAGTAAAAGTGATAAAAAGGGATGTGCCATCCATTCTTATCACTTTGTGTACGCGTGTGTGTGTGTGTGTGTGAGAGACGAAATAGTGTGGCGGCTAACAACCTGTACCTTACCATTCGACAGTTATGAAACTGGCGCACTGACATGCTCACGGTAAGTTGTTCAAGCGAAAGCATAAACGTGGGCGAATGTATTATGGCTGCGTAAGAAGCACAATGTTGTTCTATATGCGGATGCACCGCGGGACCGCGATCAACATGCCACAAACATCTGTACCGTAAGCGCAGAGATAGACGAACGCCAAAGCCGTAAGGGGGTCGTCAACTATGTACATAATTTCCAACTTCTGACTCTATCCATTCCTGGAACGGACGATCCGGACCGCCCGGAAGCAGGAAATCTCTCCGCGCCCAGCGCGCGCGGTCAACCCCAGATATATGTTCACCTGACGCGCGCGAATAGTACCGCGCAATGGGAATAGTCTCATTTGTATTTGTTTGTACGCTGCCTCATTAATAAAATGGATCGGCGGCAAAACAGAAAATTGCTCGAATCGCGATACGGTGCCGTAAAATCAGGCCGCGGCTATCGTGTAGCTACAATGAAATATAAATGGCCTCGTTGTTCCATTAAACAATATATAGTATATAGACGAAAAGGAACAAAAAAAAAGTACTTCTAAACAACTAAATATTAATCTAATATGCAGATACAATTAATAATTTGTTTGCTGGTATTAATCTAGCGCTTTTCTTAGTTCTTTTTTTCTCAATATTTATTAATTAACTTTAGAAGCGTATACTTGTAACGTTTAGTTCAAATTCGCAATTCGATTCTACATTACAGAGATGTGTTTTGATTTTATTTATCGACTACACGTATCGTATAATCGATTGGCGATCCTGCGCTCGGATGATCGTTCGTTGTCATGACCGTGGCGACCTGATTTGGCTTCGATTCAACTTCAACGTGGCTACAATTTGGCTTACACCCATTTTTCGGCAGCAAACCGTCAAAATTACTAAATTCCAAATGGGTTGGGGTCTGACAAGGACGCAATGCCAGTGTAACGACAGTGCATCGGCACGAGCGCAAGCTCCATCAAAGCAGGTCCTCGCGGCATGTCCTCCCATCATAACGGCGGTCAAGTCCACTTGCGGAGTAAAACGGATGCTCGTTTCTATCGTCATCTTGATCTTCTTGCTGGCCACTATATATTGGGTATCCTCGCGCCAGCAAGCGAACCCCGGCCAACGTCGACAAATAAGAATTCAACCTCAGGCTTCACGAAATATCGCATCGGAACGTACCGAGGCTACGGAAATGTCTGAGAGATGAGGTAACGTAAACTAATAATTCTTTAAAAAAAAAAGAAAAGAACGTGCAGGATAATTTTGTAAAGGAGGTAGTTTGTAAGAAGAAAAATCCTCACCTGTCGCAATTTTCTTTTGACATATAATTTTTTCAGCTCGAAAAGTGTCTTTATATTAAGAAAACGATAAAAATAAATGTAAGATAATTTTTGTCATTATAGCTACAACTTTGAAGGCTACTCTTACAATGATAATACCAGGCACGTTCCTTTACGTAACTATTTTGGAATTCATCCTGAAATTACCTTGATAGACAGAGATTTCAAGGAGTGAATAAAAAATAAAAATTAATCAAATTAATAGAATGTAAGTTGCAAATAAATTTAAAAATATCTAACTAGGTAATCAGCATTGAGAGAGCAAAGAAAAAGTAATCCAGAGTAACAATATGGCCTTGCATATCCAAGCAGCATGCCATACTGCATTTCATCGCCGGGCACTGATACTATATATCGTAGTAGCAGCTGTGCTACAACGTGCATATGCCGCAGAAAAACAACCAATCTTGCAGGTCTAATAAGCTATCTAAAAGAAAAGGCTAAAACGAAGAAAAACAATAATAAAATTTTCATAACGTCCTGTATATTACAATATTAATTTATTGCCCTTAACGCTAATAAGGTCTGTTATGAAGCGATTAGTTTGTACTTCTCGGAAGATGGCGAGGAATCTGTCTTCACATGCCGACGTAAGAATTGCAAACGGATAATTCCATAACGTTAAAATTTATTTTTCTTACAAGTTTTAGATACACGAAGTACCGTGATACTCTACGCTCTATTATATTATTTGTGACACAAAAGTACAACAGATAAAAGTAGACCTTTGAACTTAAATCTACCATTCAGTTTCTATTCGCGTGCGTCGCTATCCACGAATACGCACGATAAAGTCGTGACAAGATTATACATATATGCGAAACAAATATCGCGAAAAGACTGTGAGGAATCGAATAAACTGTAACGATGAACGACGAGAGTGATTCTATCCGAAGCTGCCCAAACGGTCGAGCGTATATAACATTATTCCTGCTTCTTTGAGCAGCCGGTTTCCAATCGTACCGTACGCAAATGGTAATTTGGCGATAATGTCTCGTTCCAAAAGTTCACAATCTACTTCCGGATATTCATCCTTCACGGCGTCTAAATAAATCTGCAAAATGGTCCGGCAGAATGCCTCGACTTTCGGCAGATCGTGATCGTCAGGTAGATTTTGAAGGAGAATGTGACCGAAATCGATCGACGGTGAACAGTACCTCATTGTACTCCAATCGATCACTTTTACGTCACTCGGCCTCCCATTCTCGTACCTGAACAACAAGTTACTCCGCGTGAAATTACCGTGACAGATGGTCCAAAAATCGTTGAGCTCCAGTTTGGTCGTTGAATCCAGTTTTTTTCTTATTTTCTCGGAAAGTTCCGCCTCGACTGGCGGTACGGTATAAAATGAAGAGTCCAAACCTTCGGGATCATCTAACTGTGCTTCGGATGTTCTACAAACAGCACAAGGTCCGAAGATATGTTATATTATCTCTTTCTAATTACATTACTTTCTAATTAACATAACTTTTTCATCGTGTGTTTGATATTAACACGTTATTATTGTATTAACAATCGAGAATCGATATAATACATACAAAAAGCAAAGCTTACGTAACATCGTCTGTCTGAACGCTCGTACGAAGGTGCAGCCAGTCCGTCGGTACAGACAGCTTCGCATAGAACTCCCTGAAAATAGGAAACCTATGCGCCTTAAGCTTCAGTCCCTTGCCGTGAAACGCCGCCAAAGCTTTCATGCACAATTTCAGGTGATCCTCGTCCAATTTATCATCTACTTGCACGTAACCAAGCGCGGCGAGATCTTCCAACGCGATAGCAGCCTGACCATCGTATCGACCCAGGTCGGACAGGTAACACTTGGGGGCACCGTCCGTTCCGTAGCTGAGCGTCATCTTGCTGTAAAACATCTCCTCGTTCAGAAATGGACCGGACGGTGGAGAGCCCGGGTGCGATTTAAGCAGCTTGATAATAAGAGGAAAGCTACGCGTCACGCCGGAAAACTTTACGCGCGCCGTCACCCGGTGTAACACGTTCCTGCGGCTGCTCTTCGAGTCGAGATGCTCCACGTCGACGGAGTCGAACTCGACGAACTCCCTGGACCCGGGCTCGCAGAAGCGCCGATCGTGGACCATCTCTGGTATCAGTACCAACCTTATGAAGCTGCAATATTTGCAGGCGCACTCCCTTACCGGCCCCGCCGATTCCACGCGGAGATCTGGGTCGGCCATAGCGAAAGGGAAAATAATATCACTGTAATAAAACACGGCAGCAATTAAGGACACCGGCACTGCGAGAGCGCGCGCGCTTAAAGCCGGAAAGTCGAGAATTATGAGGATTTTTTTTTTTCTACGCGGGCTCGCTCGCTCGTTCTAATAACGTTGTCGCGACGAGTGCCGCGCGCGTTAATAATGTTTATCGTCACGAAGTGCAACGAGTCAGCGGGCGACGAAATAATTAAAAAACATTTTAACCGTGTCGTTAGTCTCGAGAGCGAGTCAAAATGCAACGTAGACGTTGACGTAAATAAGCGTTTCTACTGATAATTAAATAGCTGGCATATGGCGAGTAGCTTCTTGGTAATTATACAGGATTTTATTCGAAAGTAATGTAATCAAAGATTTTACACCGGCGGCTTCTAAACTCACTCCAAGTATCTCCCGCTGCGACCACTCGACTTCAACTAAGTGTACACAAGTTGTATTACGCATTCCAAAGACAGATCCTCCCCACCACGCATTCTTCATTTATCTGATACTGGTATAACGGGTCGCTCTTTAAGACGCAACTTTAAGACGCTATATTTAACGTTTTCTAGAGCCATTCCAGAGGAAAATCCAATAGTTTTACTTTCTATATTATTTACACAACAAGTAAAATATTTATCAGTCTATGTCAGATGTTATTTAGTTCCTTATCCGCTTAAACGATGATATGAAATATTTAGTTGCGTTTCCTCTTTTCGATTTACTCGATTCAGACTCGGCTCTTATCGGTTTTTAATGACGTCGCAAATAAGTTTACGCCGTCCTGAGACGTGACGAACCGTTTAGAAAACGTCGTCGTCTCTTTAAGTACATTTTCATCGGCATTTAATCGGAGAAAAGGTATCGATCTGAAGAAAAGTGGAAGTAACTTTAAATTGCATTATACAGAGATTATCATCGTTAAAGAAAGTACTCACTCTAATCGGATCTATATAATTAATTGGATTTATTTTAACCGAGTGACGCGTGAGTCTTGGACTTTAAATGCTGAGAGAAAAATTTTCTCTCCCATAATGAATTTGAAAGTTTGAAGACAAAGCACAAATTGCAAAGTTTTCATAATAGCAAACGTACGAGAGAAACTGAGAGAAAAAAACAAATTAAGAAATTCTCTTTTAACAAATTCTGTTGAGTAATTGATAAACGTGAAGAACTATCGATAGCGTGCTTTATTTCGTTCGCTACAAACTTCAAATCTTAACGGGAGCAACGACAAGCACCGAACATCTCGTGCTTGACGTTTCCATCATTTGCAATTCAAAATCTAAATTTTCAAGTGTAATTTTCCCAAATTTCGGATGAACTCACTCCGCGAATAGAATAATGCATTATTGATCACGAAGGAGAACAAACACGGCACGACAGCTGCAGCTGGGGATCTAAATTCGTTAAAGCAAATCAATGATCTAGCCTCTGGTACCGATGATTAATTTGCCCTGTAACGCGGCCTCGATGTCACAGGTCACGCCCTGTCAGAACGTACCCGTGCAGACGAGTCAGTATAATTTTCCAACATGTCAACAACGGCAAACCAGCACTCAGCAGATGCAAACTGCAGCATGCGGTCCGTGTACCGGAACTTCTCAAGGTACAAGCCAATCATGTCAATCGCATTAAATTACATAATAATTTATAATGTTGTAAATAACAAAGCAATTTATACATGTAAATTGTTTAAAAATTATTTCACCCTAAAGTGCTTTAAATAAAATTCATTCTGAGTTGGTCCCACTTTTTACCCGTTAAATTGGCGTATTTACTAAAAATAAAGCTGAGAAGTTTATATATTTATTTGTTTGTTTGTTTGTTTGCAGTAAAATTAATTGAAAACTAAATGAACCTGTCAAAATTTTTAACAGCCGATGACTCATATTCTTTCGCAGTTACATTATTAATATTTTCAAACACAATAATAAATTATTATTTGTTTTTTAGATAAAAATTAATCACAATTAAAAACAATTAAACGTATCTGTCGTTATCACGGTACATATCCTTCTGTAATTACATGTGTAGCAATAATATTTTTGAAATGATAACTAATTAAATAAGTAATTATTGGTTCCCTTTGTTTATTTATTTAAAATAGCATTAATTAAAAAAGCATTAAAATAGCATTTTAATTAAAATCAATATATGAAATATGGACAGTCGGGCTAATTTTTAATAAAATACTAAATAATAAATCTTGTAACAAAAAGCAAGCACAAATGGCTCGAGTGCCCGAAATGGCCGATATAAATGTGATTAATTGTTTCTTATTCATTATGATTTTTCCTGTCCATCCAGGACCCTTCACTCACGTTTGTCACCCGGACACTTACATAGTGACCCACCAATGCGCACCGGGTGCATCGCAACCAACAACGAATCCATGCCATCCAACCTTTCAAGGTTTACCGCCGATTCATCCCGGCTGCGGCCAGCTGCCGCAGAATATTTTGGACCAGATTCGTGCGTGCGTTAGTAACACCGCGCCTATCTTTATCCTACCCGGCAACTGTCCGCCATTACCAGCACTCCAGCAACAACAACAGCAGCAGCAGCAGCAGCAGCAACAGCAGCAGGCCGTGCCTCCTTTGGCACCTCAAATAACATCTTCGCCTCCAGCGACATATCCACCGAGCGGATTAATGTATCCCACCACCTGCTATCCGCCACCACCGCCGCCGTTCTATCCCTATCCAATGCCCGTGCCGTTCTGCGATCCGTTTATTCGCACCCGTGAGGCCACGGCGAATTGCGGATGCTGCCGGAAAGGGGACGTTGACTCTGCGGAAATCAAAAGTATCCTACGCGCCGGCTGTCGTTTCGACGCCACGGCCGATCTGGACGAGCATCGTTGCGCGCCCACCGTCGACGACACTATCTGCTCGAAGAGGAACTGCCCGTCCTCGCTACATCTGCAAGCTCTGGCATCTCAATTTCTGTCAATGCAGGGCGTCATACCGTGCGCCGCCACACGACTGGTGTTACGTAAAGTGCCGGGTTCGAATGTGACCACCACCATGGAGGACACGATGGCGAGGGCGCAGAAAGCGATAAGCGCACTGACAAAGGATCAGCTGTTAACGGAATCGAGGAACGCGCAGCAAGTGAACGCGCTGATTAATCTACACATGACGGCCAATCCGCCACCGAATATCATCCCGATCCTCACGCTGGTACAGCTGAAGATGAATTTGCTGAAGGTACAGGTCGAGGGACTTGTCAATCAGAAGATAATGGAGATTCAAGGCGTTGGTGTGGAGGTATTGACGTCAAATTATTGGAGAGAAATGAATTTTCATTTTAATAGAGGAGAAGGTGGTATTATGGCCACTCGTATTATCTCCGTTATTAGCTGACGAATCGTAGTAATTACTTATGGAATCATTTGTTTGGTAAGCCTGCCAATATGAAGTTGTGCTAATGTGACAATACACAGTACCCAATGTTTGTTATAAGGCATTTTTACTTTTGAGAATTTCGAAACTTTTTTAAGATATATTTTAACATCTAATTACACATACTTTCTCATTCTTTTTAAATTTAAACGCATTATCACCGAATTGCCTGTAAACTTGAGTATTTCTTTTTTATTTAATTTTTTATCCGGCTGTACATATTTCGAGTTATACAAAGTTAAACAATGACATATATAAGATTTTATTAATATAGCCACCTAAGCGTGTTGGTAATATGGTCACTGTCGATCGTCTCTATATAAAAAATTCTTTGATATATCGATTATCATTCTATTAATTGTTAAACAATAATTCGTGACATGTATAAATTATTATTGCGACAGAAAGAGGAGATTATGTATAAACCTGAAAAATCCTATCTTTATTAATTAAGTAAGTCTATCCACCTTTATCTCTCTTCACACTTACAACAGTTTTTTCTAACCTAATATAATTTATTTCATATAAATACATAATTTTGTAACAAAGTATTGTGACTTTTTTTGAACAAAATTTATTTTTTACATTTATTTTTGTAGTGCCCATATCACCATCCCTTTTACTCTTCGACTCGTTTTGCAGTGCCGTTACATTTTTATAAATATTTGAGAACCTTGAATCTAAAATTTAATAAACAACGTTTTAATGGATATAACCGTTAAGTTTTAATTTAAAATATTAATTATTAACAAAATTATAGTATAAAATGTAAATGGGGAGCTATATTATTACCACCTTCTCCTCTACATTTATTAATACATCAAATTCGGTCTTGCATTGCAAATTTAAATATGACGCTTTTTATTTGCGGTGTACCCGAAGGTGGAGACCGATCTCATAGATCCCACGATCCTCGCCCTTAAATCTGACGCTGAACTGCGAGATTTCCTATCGGCGCTACGCCAGAAGGAGTGCGACGAGCGAGTGAACGTAAACTTTGCGCCGTATCGGTCGCAGCGTGCGATCGCGGAGACTCGGCTGAGCAACGTTCAGAATAAGATCCGTCAAGTGGAGGCAGAGTTTGATCGCAGACGGTGCGCGATGCTGCCGGCGCCGACGTTGACGTCGCGCATCGTCCAACAGTTCACCAGGCCGTGCTACTCGCCGAGGATCGAGGATCCCCGGAGGTTGTACGGCACGTTGCCGCCGGACACGCGCTCGCCAGACCCGTTCACCTACGTAAGACCGCGAAGCCCCAGGAGACTGCTGCTGAAGCCATGCACAGGCAAACCGGAGACCGTTACGCGACCCGTCGCCACTCCCGCCGCACCCGGCACGCGTAGTAACCCCCCCAAAAATCCACCGGACGATGGTGCCGGTGCTGACCGCGCGAAGGAGGAACGCCCCGCGACTCCCGTACGACAGCGTTCAAGCACGGAGAACTGCGCGTGCTGCGACAGGACCACGTCGGAGGAGAGTATCGGCGAGGCTAAAAAAAAACTCCGACCTAGGATCATCGAAATAGACGCGGCGGCGATCAGTGATGTCGAGGATTTGGAACGCGTGCGGGCGTCATCCCTGGCGACGCCGGACGTTTGCGTGAGGATCGACACGGAGGGATGTGACGCGGTCATTCCGTGTAGCGCAAAACGCTGGATGGCCGAGGCGCGCGTCAATGTCGACGACGACGAATCGGTCAAGACTTTAACGGATTCTGAGAGTGATGTGATTGCGATCAGCGAGAGGGTCGATGCGGAGGAGGATGTTTGCGAAGCGCGAGATGTCATCGGGGTGATTCGAAGCTGCGATCGGGCAGTGCAGAATCGGCAGGAATTTGCAGGTTCAAATTTGCAACAATTTAAAAAGCAAGTAGAAGATGAAATTACAGTTACGAGGGGAGATGAGGCAATTGAGGGCATCGAGATTAAAAGATTGCGAGATGTCTCACCGTCGAAAACTGATCGAGGAGAGGTGAGAGCTACAGCTACCGCGGGAGTCGCAAATGAAGATCTAATTTCGGATGGGCAGAAAACGGAACGAAAGTCATCAGACGGTATTTCAAAGGAAACATTACCGGAGACAGAGAGACGCGTGGATGAAACGGAAGATAAAAACGGTGAAATTGTATCATCAACCACGATGATAGAGAGAAGCGCGAGTCAAGTACCAATAAACAAAAGCAAGAAGAAAATAAGATTTCATATTGTTTCATTAATGACGAATATCGTATACGATAAGAACCATGAATACGAAAGAAAGCAAAGAATTGAGGGGGAAATGGCAACAAGCGAAAGAGAAATGAATATAACCATCGATCCGGATATCGAAAAATTAAGTAATCGCAATTCAATAAAAAGTCTTGCAAGAAGTCCCGTCGCGCACAATATTACCGGAAAAAATCACTCGGAGAATATATTCTCAAAGAAATTGAATCTGCCGAAGCTCTGCTTCGATCATCAATGTCAAACTATGTTCAAAGAAGATAAAAATACAACCGCTGCATTATTAGGAACAAATATATTTCCTCCATTCAAAAATCTACATAAATGTGTAACAGGTGAGTCATTAGTTCTTTTTTTTTTTATATTGGCATACCTATATTTAGAAAGGAGAAAAAGTAATTTCGTTTTTTCGTTTTATAATTTGCAATGGCTTTTTATTAGCCTGCGTCAGAATATAATTCCAGAAATTATATTCTGCACACTCCTGCTCAGAATATCAAGTATAAAATAGAATTTAAATCAAATTTTTTTTACTCAGCTAATGAGAAAAACGGAAATGACGTGGGAACTTATCCAAATCCGATAACGAAAGCAAGAATTACGACTACAAAACGTTTATCTCACTGCAATGACGTAGAAGGGAGCACCTTAGAGATTCTTTCCAAGAATAACGTGCCTTATCATTCCAATACGGAATACGAAGAAAGCTTAATTTGGAAACTACCTTCTATAATTAGCAACCGCGTAACGGCATTCATTAATAAAATAATATCGCTGAATGAAAGACTGTTATGTGCGATTCGTTGCGCGATATTTCATAAAAACGTTGATATCGTTAGAAGAGACATTCCGATAAGCGATCATCCCGAATCGATCTCGCAAGACTGTGATCCCTTCGCCAATGCTCCTTTTAGTACGAATTATAAAACTTCCAGAAGTAACAGACGTGATTTTCTCGACGAAAATTTATTACGGATTTCTACGAAAGAAGAATCTAATGAAATACATAAAATAAAACATTCAATAATTGAAGACCAAAAAAATGATACAAGATATTTATTGGTCGATACATCAAATCACAGTTGTGACCTAATACTTACGCGCGATCTGGGTCGACCTTACAAAGTGCAGAAGAGTCTCTTGATACGTAGTCGATTGAAAAATTCTCTAAATTCGCAGGATTATCCGCATCCCTTTTCTCTTTTGAAACATACTGAAAAAAAAGTACTTCAATCTCGTCAAGCGAAATATAAAAAGAACATAGAAACGATCAAAGAAAACGAAATACGCGAATCGAAGAGTAGCAATAAATTCTGGGCATTATCAAGAATTATAACGAGCAGCAAAATATTAAAAACAAGGAAATATGAAAATGAGCCTGAAAAACAATTTTTTAATGGATATTCGTACGATGATACTAAAATTAATAACAGATCTACCATACGAGAATATACAGTCGTTGATAATACTACAGCCAGTAATGAACTCGTGATAAATGTTCACGATTATCTCGGATTGCAAACTAAAATAAATGCGAATATGCACGAAAATCAACGCATATTTATTGATACCTAATACCTGATAGAAATTAGGATAATACGTAATACTAACAAATAATTAAGAATTATAAAGGTATGTTATGGTTCTTTATGTCTCGTTAAAGGCTGATTAAAATACGCAACTATAGTGTAACGTCTTTCCTTTATTAATAACTTTTATTCTTTCGTCAGTGATCTATTCTCTTGTCGCTATAGTTGTCTAATGAGAATCTTTAGAATCGTGGCATAGCAACAGTACGACGATAAATATATTTCAATACTTTTCCAAAATCATTCATTCCAGACTCTATAAAAGAGTTGCAAGAATGGAAAAAGTATTTGTCACACGTACCATACACTCACATCAGCACACCATACCGTTACAACGTGAACACATGCATATCAAGTACAGTTTAATTCTCTCGCATAATTTTGCAATCTCTCTAATTTATTAATATATATTATAGATTTCTTACATTCTAATCGATCGATTATCAGTATAAAATAAACGGACACATTGGTTGTTATAAGAAAACTAATATCGCAACAACGAAATCCCGTGTACATATCAAAATACACAAGTATAATAACAATGTCATACGCGACATTGTTTTATGTATATATATATATATATATATATATATATATATATATATATATTTATATATTTATATAAATATAATGTTCTTCAACGAATAACAAGATGTTTTATCTTGGATTTGAAATGTCAAAGTGGAGATGACATTGGCGATTTACATGAGTAATATGAAATTTATAGTTGGAAGAACTCATGCGTATTTGAAGATTATAAATACGTACAAATATTAAACTTCGCAATAAAAAAGCAATTCAAAATATCAGTTAGAGCCATATTAATACATATTATTAATACGTGTACCTCAAGTACATACCGTAATATCAAAGTTACAAACGGATCTTAAGATAAATACTTCTAAATTTCTTATAGAGAACTATGTCTAACCGCAGACTGAAGAGACACTTGTGGAAGAGAAAGATCGAACCTATTATTGTGAAATATTTCATCAGTCAAGACTATCTCTGCTTCTATAAAAGATTTCGTATCAAGGAACTGAGTGACCCCATGTCACTTTTTAAGTTTAATAAATTATTGCATAACATAGAGTGTCAATTTAATACACGGCATTTCACAATTGTTATAAAGATATATATTAAATATCTTCATTTTTAATAAAAAATTTAATTTTTTAAATTACGTTGCGTACAAGAACGTAATATGCAATTTTATAGATCTTGTCACATGCCTGAAATTTTAAAGCATAAATATTTGATTTCCTCTGTAGCTCACGGCTACCATTTAGCGAAATACGGCCGTCAAATAGTTATAATTAGTCCGTTATTATTATTGGCAGAATATATATTTTATGAAAAGTAAACAATACAAAAGAATGGTATAGAATGATGCTGCCATAAGATCACGAATTATTTATTAGCGTGATACAATTATGTATAATTGTATAGACATTTGTTCGTAATACGTGTTAGTCTCGAATGTAAAGATTTTTTTTATTAATCAATATCAATCTTCTCTTAACCAATATTAATTATTCTTGAAATATTATCCTTTTTCGATGGATAAATTATATACAAAAATATTTACAGAGAGATACATTTACACCACTAATGCAGTCAAATATTTCATAAGAAAACTTAAATAATGGTGTATATATTGTAATGTAATATAATTTAGTTAAAAATTAATACTTCTTACGACAAATCTTTGATCAAAGAACTTAAGCAACTAAACATTTAAGTTTAATTACTTGCAATATAAAACTATAATTGCTTAGGCAAAACTTTCTCATAACAATATAAATTGCAAATGAAATTTTTTTACACAATTTTAACAAAAAACGAAATACTAACCGATTAAAACTAAATGGACGAGATTGTGAATAGCATATAACATAGTTAAAGTATAAGTTATAATTCATCTAAATTTAACATAGTGTATATAATACGTCACTTTTTTGTGCTGTAATTTAAAATAACCTTGAACCACTTGGAACAATTGATAGTCACGAAGCTGTTTTTATCATAATAAACTTCCTAATGTGACTATCGAAAATTAAGTAGTAGGCAGATTACGGATCTTTTATATCTGTCGATTTCTTCCCGAATACTATTCGGATTTCATTATGTACAAGTTGAATTTCCTGGTCAAGAACATCAACTTGGACAAAGGCACAATTGACCATAGGTAATGCTTGTGTGTGCAAAATATTATTATATAAAAATTAAAATTCTTCCCACACATTTCAAGAACTAAAGTAACAATAAATATAAGTAAAGCAAATACTATGTTTTGTATACAATGTACACTCGAAGTCCTGACACTTCCCTTCTAACAGAAACATTAAAAATCACTATTTTCGTCCTGAAAACGAGAAATTATTCGGGCGTTCCAGTCCCCGCTTTTTCAGTTCTCGCTAAGTATATATAAGTTGTATTAAATTCATTCTTTCTTAATTCACGCCTTTGGTGTACTCAGCTCTTAACTGGCCGAGTGTTACTTTTATATCATGAAAACTCGGTCTCTTTTCTGGTTGTAAATCCCATGCCTGTTGAAGTATAGCATACTTGAGTAAAACGTGATATAATATAACATATAAGAGATAAAAATTTAATCTACCTGTCTCATAATATCATAAACTTCTGCAGGACATCCATCCGGTGGTTCCATCTTGTATCCTTTTTCTACACACTTTACGACATCGGCTAAAGGCTGTAATTAAAAATAACATGAAGAAAATATATCGTATATGTCTCTCGTATAAAAGTTTAATGTACAATATCACTTACAATTCGCGGATACGGCACACGACCAAAGGAATAGATTTCCCAGAGAAGAATTCCGAAACTCCACATATCAGACTTATTTGAAAACTTCTGGAAACAGTAACATGATACATAAGTATAAAAAGTATGTTTTCACTCGTAACTTCCAAGTTATAATATACTTACGTTTTGTTTTAGAGCCTCTGGTGCAGTCCACTTGATCGGCAGTTTTCCACCGTCAAGAGAAAAGTTTTCATCCCGCGCCAAACCAAAATCAGATACTTTGGCAGAATTATCCTCCGCTACAAGAACATTTCTCGCCGCTAAGTCTCGATGTACAACATGTCTGGATTCCAGATACGCCATACCGGCACACGTATCGCTACAATATATCAAATATTGTACAATCCATACAATGTAGGTACTAATTTTATATTTAATTTGCTTCTAAATACATACTATGCAAAATTAATTTGATCCTTTTTCGAAACGTGTAATCTTCCTCTCGACCGCAAATAATCCACCAGGGATCCTTTGCTCATATACTCCGTAACCAGGTACATGTGTTGATTATTAAAAACGAGACCGAGTAACTTAACCAGATTGTCATGAATCAAGGAGGTCATTAAGCTTGCCTCAGCCAGAAACCTTTGTGCCGCTTCGCTGTTATCCTTCAGCATTTTCACCGCGACTCTTTCCCCTCTGTAAACGCCTAGCAACACATCCCCAAATTCTCCTTTTCCAATACACTCTCTTAACTCTAATTCGTGAGTCTGAATTACCCATCCAGCCTCTACGAATGCCTTTGGGTCTACGCAGAAATCTTGCTTGCCCTGTTTTGGCAAAGATTTCATCAGTTGCGTGCATAAACCATCCGCATCCTGTTCGTAATGCTCAACCAAGAGAGCCAGATTTTCGAAAAATTCCTCGTCGTCGATCGTTAATTGGTTGTTTTTATATTTCACCCTATAGTGTTGTACACGCCCTTGGTAGCACACACAGAGCGTGTAATCCCCAGGGAAATTTGTCGACTCTCGAACTAGAAACAAACCGTCCTCTCGTGGTCGTAACAACCTTTCTGCCGTTTCCCTCGATATTTTCCCATGAAACCATCTGCACATTTAAATTTTAAATAAAAGTTTATAATTTTTTAAAATAGTTTAACTGCACTTTGACAGCATCAAATTTTTTATCTGTCGCATATCAATGTGTATTGCGTTTTAAATAATTATTTTCACAAACTGTTATATTAACTTCATTACTATAGCTTTCCTCAAAACGATTTACATTATTTAGAACAATACACATACTAGTGACTTTTCTAAATTTCGATATTTGTTTTCGTCGTTGTGTAAAAATTGTAACAAAAACAAAATATTTAAAAGTCTCCCTTTTTCCTTCTCTTTTTATGATCCCCTGTTATGATCGCGTTACGCGGCCGAGCTGTATGTACAGCGATATAGCTCCCGGTGTTCAACTCACCCGTAGCTAAAGGATTAAACTAAGCCAATAATGATACATACGGCATTGCATTCAGTTTCACTTCGTGTCGTGGATTAGCCGGCAACGCAGTAGTATTGGCCGCCGGATTAATGGCATTCGAGGTGAGAATCACTGGCGAAGACGTGGTGTTCATATGCGTCGTGATGTTCGAGGTGGTGACGCTTGAATGCGTGGTCATCGTTGGCGACACTGGAAGGGACGGAATGCTATTTACAGTCAGGTTGGAAGAAACGCTATGCTGCTGCTGCTGCTGCTGTTGCTGTTGAATGTTGTTTTGTATAAGGGGATGAGACGCTACGTTTGAAGGGATAGTGTGATGATTTTGATTGCCGTCGAGCTTTGCTTGTCGCGCTGGCGCTGACACATTTGGGTATCCACCACCCGCATTGTGGTACGTTGGCATGGCAGCTACCACACAGTAGGCTCTATCAACCTGCGAAGAACGAAGCGCATTCATGAATCTCAGACATCATTTATCAGCCTGCCTCATTAAATAAGATGCTTTAGTAATGTTCTATCCATAAGTACATTCATAACTCGTGTAAAAGTAATGCAGGGAATAAAGAACACACAAACGTGATAGAAATTTACAATATCAAAATATAATTTTAATTTCTTTAAAAATAAAAGATTTTTTATTACTTTTGAATGATTAATATTATTAATATTAAATGATTAATAACATTAATGTTTTATGCCTATAATCTCTCTCTCTCTCTCTCTCTCTCTCTACACACACACACACACACGCGCGCGCGTGTGTGTGTGTGTGCGTGCGTGCGTACGTGTGTAACCATTTGTTTTACATTTTTTAATGATTGTATCTTTTAGAATAAGTAGACAATCATTTTTTATTTTTTTATCGTGTTTTTTGAACAACAAATTAGATAATTAAACTAACTCATTCGACAAATCTCGTCAACAGAGGATCATCGAGTCGAGAAGTCACAAGTGAAGTATTTTCAGTAAAAATAGCCGGTACTTTCGACGAAACAACAGAGTGTGTCGTCTTATAAAAATACAAGGTGCAAAATGATGGACAATGTTTAAAGCGGAGACAACTCAATTATCCCAGGCGCGACGTAACGCACGGAAGCGATAATTAATAAAACTCGTTAGGCGAATTGAGAGCTCGATGCATATTCAAGCAGCATACGTATCCGGTAAACCGCCTGTCGGGTTTTAATATACAGTAGTTAATCTAAGTGCCTATTGTTTCAAGACGCGTACGCTATCGCGATGCTCATCCGCCGTATTACGATGCGCCGCACGACCGTACATGGAACGTGTATGATAGATGAGTCACACACCAGCCGTGTATTTTTTTTTTTCGCGACGATTGTAACACGAATAAGCGTGGTAGAGTAGGCCTATTATTATCCCGAACCTGACTAAGCGCGACCTACTGATTTCCACTGCGAAATAAATACATTTCCGATAGAGGAAATCTGCTGCGAGAAATCATAAATCATTCACTCTGACATTCGTATTCGAATACGTTTTGTTGTATCTCAGACACACAGAAGTAGCGAATAAAATCAATCTGTCGAAACGATGCGAAAGACGTGCGGAAATATTCCTGCCGGCTGGAATGAATGAAACATACGTAAGAAGCGCTCGGCAACGCAGGAAAATAGCTTTTAAGGGAAATGCTCGCCGGCTACGGATTCTCGACAACGATTTCCCGTCAGTATCCGTATTATGATCAAACGCGGTAACAGAAGAAACAAATCCATCGCGCCGACGAATATTGAATAATTCAACCGAGTCTATCCTTGGCTCACACCGTCTGTGAAATAAAAGAGAGAGAGAGAGAGAAAGAGAGAGAAACGAGTGAGTTATGTCACGCGAAAAGGTATAGTTGCAGCGCAACATAATATGCGAATCGCTCCCATTACGTAAGCTCAAATAGTCGCATTTCTGTCATGTGCCTGCTCAGTATTTCGAGAGACGGATAAATGATCAGCGTCGTGGGGAGTACACAACACGCAGAAAAGAAAATATCAGAGACGAGATGACTTAGTTCAAGATATATGTTAAGGAAAGCTTGCAAGAGACTATACGCTTCGTGTTGCTCTTTACAACAGTAATAAATATAAAAATCATGATAAACGTAAGGAAAGAAAAATTAAAGTCCAATTTTATGGGTCAGATATGTAATGGGACCACCTTCCCTCATCTCTACGTTAAAGTGGAGTTTCGTACAGTCAAAAACCTACCAAAAAAACCGCGCCCGACAGGCACGAAACGCCTTGAATATCAATATCGAATCTGAATGCAAGGTGCGTACGTGTAATACACGTTCCATCGCGCTTGTCAGGTAACCCGACTGCACAGCCGCATAGATTTCAGGCTAATGAAATTTATTATCGGCTGCACGCGACGTTAATTTCTACCGGTATGTAAAAAAAATGCACTATACAAAACTGTTCTATCGCGTGCAGCGAGATGCTTAAGAGAGTTACGTGCTACATATTTGCAATCGTTTGTGTGCGTATGAATGTATAAGTAACTATTTATGCCTCCAATATCTATGATTCAGAAAAAAAATGCGCGTCTTCTAAAACTCTGCGTAACGTATCACACACACACTCGAAAAATTGACAAATAAAACATATTGTCAATAACTCAATGATAAAAATTCTACTTTCGTAGGTACGTTCTACATTAATATACTTGTACAAAAGTTTGCATCGATACTCGAATAGTGCATCATAATGCACTATTTATGAAGATCGTTTGTTACCGAGAGAATTTTTATATTCCTTCTGTTTCAAACTGACGATGTATGAATATCGCTTCTTACATAACGAAGTGGCTCTATTTATTTCACGTCTATCGGAGAAACGCGAGGTAAGACAAATATTCTGGAAAGCAAATATTCTCGCACACTCGGCTAGCCGCGATGAGAACAGAGGCAAAGAAAAAGGCTTCAAGAAGCCTCGTTCGATAATGACGGCGATATTTAACGCGCATACGTATAAAATATCTCGGAATGCTCGAGGGAAACGGCAACGCGGTGCAGCCTATGTTAATTTCAATAGATTACGCAGTCACGATAATTATATGGTTCATACGCATTTCAAGGCCGACCCGGAGATTTCTGTTTACATCAATGTTTTCTGAACTCCGGCTCGTGATTCATTATTGAAACGCCTTTGTACGAGCCGCAGACCACAATCCACGTCGCGCACATTTCACCAGGAACGACGTGGTTTCATTCGCGCGTGGAAAGTCATGTTCATCGACAAAAAAAAAGACGTTTCCCCGTATCCGTGGGGCGATTGTGGTCCGTGCGAACACGACCGCGAGCTTTCAAGGCTCGAACAATAACTGCAATAACCGCAATTCTCATGGCTTCTGATAAACAGGACAAAAAATTTTTGTGTGCGAACAACACTGCGAAAAATGTGCGCACTAATAATTCCTTTTTAACAATTTTTGTAATGAAACATTTTTCGACAGATAACTTTCCTTTAGATTTTTCAGAGTAAAAGTTGTATAAAAGTCTAGAACATATATTATGCAATAGACTTTTATCTTAACAATCTTTTTTTCTACTAACGCCTGAAGATCTCAAACGGATGTCGTTAACTATATCCAGAACATTTAATATTTATCAAGCATTACATACTAATTAAGAATGCTCCGCATGGGGATTCACAAGATCGTCTATGAAACGCGAAATTCACTGATCGCTGATTTCGCGAGAGGCATTTAGACTCGCATGCGTGCCTGCGATAGCACGCACCGCATCCTATTAATATCTTGCGCGAGAGAGCGTAAAAGGGCGAAAATGCGATAGACAGGCACAGGGGTTGGAGGGGTGAGGGGGGGGGGGGCAAAGGCACGCGGGTGCGTGCAACAGATTCGCGCCCGGCGAACGAGCTCGTTGTTGCGCGCTCTTTAACAGTACACATTACTGTACCGTGACCCACCACCGTTTTCCATCTGACGTTGCCTCGTCTAACATGACTCTCCGGGGGACAAACCTCTCTTCCTCTCGCGCGGAACGCTTTCTTCCTGGCTCGCGAGAAACTTCCGAACACGCGACGCGCGGTGGAACAACTTCTGCGAGACGAATCGCGTGTCTGATCGCGTTGACAGTCCGGATTAGCTCGCTCGTGCAGAAACGGGATCGCCGAGAGACCCGTTTTCATTTCATTTTAATCCCTTCTCCATCACGGCAACGCGAAAAATATCATCGGGCATGAGTTCCTGAAGCAATTTCAAGTGAATTCCTTCTCAACGAAACAGCCAACACTATCTAATCTTGCAATTAAGAGACAGTGACCGAGGAAGAAGGGACTGAATCATCCGGCCTGTCCTTCTAGCCAGTCATAGTTTATCGTCTCTACTGTCGCATCTATCTTCGATCAAATCCTTCTCAAAGTTAACCGTCTTATTATGCGATGAAATAAGCGTTACGTTAACAACGGATCTGAAAATAAATAATACATAAAAATTTTAACGAATGACAACGTTACTTATTCAAGAATTATAAACTTTTTTTTAAAAGAATAACGTCCCGGTCGTAAATCGCCGTCTCGCGTTCCTCGCGTTTTCGCATCTTTCATTTTTTTCTTTACATTTTTTGAAATCCCACTTCCATGTTTCATTCATATATCTCGGCCCTTAACGACGTCGACGCAAGCGGAGTCGAGCTATCCGGAGCGACGTGGAGGGTCCGCGTAGATCGTATCGTGGAAATGCGAATAGCACTACTACTGAATAGCGGGATTAAACACCCGGCACTTGACTCCCTCGTATAAAGGAAGAATTGAAGTTAACGCAAAAGGCAGCGTTTGTCTTTCATTTCTCGAATCTCTCGCGCTTCCGTACGCCGGAACAGAGTGGCGCTAAGTAGAAAGGCATTGCTAGTATTGAGCTGGAACGCGAAATTTCTGCCTTCCACCATTTATAATTATGAGTTATTCTCGCATTGTCTCGCCCGAAGACGGAAATCAATTCACAGTACGATAAAAGGTTTAATCTAAGGCGAAATCTTGAAAGCATACCTATGCTTTGCATCGAGTATCCATTTTCCGAAAATATTGCCTCTCTGAAACAAAAACAAAAAGCATAGTCTTAGCATAAACTTACCAGAATTCTTTAGTTTAATGTTTAAAAATTATCCTAATTATTCTAAACATTATATCCTCTTCAATATCCATAATAAATAAACTGGAGGTCATTAAACAACATGCAATTGAAATATCAAGTAATAAATAAACGTCAGCTAAATTGAATATCTTCCAAAGAGCGTATATGTATCTTATATATAGAGCATTCGCGTGCCAGAAGATGAAAATACGAAGCAGCTAACCCTTTAAAACGCCCCTTTATGTAATGATCAAGGTTGTTTTTATAGATATTTGTGAAGGCGCACATTTTCGCGACTCGCCCTTCTCAGGCCGAACTTAATTAGGTAAGAAACACACGGGGTAAAACCGCGTTTGTGTTCATGGCCGTGATTCGGCGGAAGAGGAACGTGGAAAAAAAATGCGCGACTGGGAAGGAAGAGCCGTTCCATTTGCGGCGCGCAATTAAGCGCCGCGCATTCGCGCGACTGCGTTATTCATCGCTCGTTAACCGTATAATTAGCCAATTGCTAATTGCCCGAGTTCACATGAGCCTGAGCGACCAGGGCCAGTTTGCTTGGACCAGGCGCATTAATCATTCGGTCGTCTCATATGATCCTCTTCCTCTCGGCACGAGTCGAACCGGGTCAACGTAATGTCAGCGAAACATCAAGTACCTTGGTCAAAGTATGATGTGCAACTGTGACAAAAGCTTGATAGTTCGATAAGATGAGCATAAATTAGCAAAATTAATTCCCCCTTCTATTTTTTGCTCGAGCTCCATAAGCATGTAATTAACATTGTATAGTTAAATACAAATTGATCATTTGTCTCTTTCTCTCTTTTATTCTGACTCAGTATTGTTGAAAAGAGTAGCTTTATGTTAACTAACACTTGAAAGATATCAATGCAAAATAACTTAGAAATTATATTCTAACATTCCATTTTCAACTTTTTACAGTAATTAACAAACTTATCCTGAATATAATAAGAGAATGACGAAATAAAATTGAACAAAAATTTTTTACACTATAACAAATGATAAATTCATTTGTTCTTAAAACATTTTTATAAATATAAATTAAATATAAAATTTTTTAATTTTTTATACTTATTATTAGAAATAATGAAGCTAAAGGTATATTTGTAATTTATTTTCATCAATAAGTAATTTTTAATCATACAGTTTATGTTACATGTATCATAGAACCTCGGAAATAAAATTATGTATTTATTGATACACATGAATTGAAAATATGAGCCTACAAATTGTGAAGCAGATAGTTCCAATTATATTTAGCTCAGCACATTGTTAAGGTCTCCACTGCTAATTCATAAAATTGTTAGTCTCTGCCATTAACAATGCAATATTTTAAGTACTTTCAATCTAAGCATAATTATTTCAATAAGAAAACTAAATTTTTTAAAATGTACTTTCTCGATAATACAATTAAAGGCCAAACTAAATGACAGTAAAGAAAAAACCTGCGAGCTAGGAGAACGTATAACATTTTCTGCGTCTTTTCTTTACGGCAAACCCGAATTCTACGATGATCGACAAAACAGTCGTTCCGATTGAGAAAACAGACACAGATTCGAAGTCAGTCGCGTCGCTCGGGTCCAGTTCTGTCATTTAAATGTCGCCCACTGAAAGCGACAAGAAAAAAAATCACGTCCACGAAGTCTAACCAAACTCTCCCTCTCTTAGAGAGAGAGAGAGAGAGAGAGAGAGAAAGAGAGCGAATGTGTGCGCGCGCGCGCGCACGCCCGCACGCACGCACGCACGTCAATTTCAGGGCGTGCGGATATCGCGAGTCGCCGGTACAGGTCGGCGCCGCGCGTCGACGTCCCGTGCGTCACGCGAACGTACGTGGACGCAAATGCGATTAATACGCACCTAAATGCACCTGTTTGCGGCGAGACGAGCCGTGCGGGCGGAACGCGACCGCACTCACCTGCGGCCGCGCAACGATCGGGCCACCTTCCGCGCGGGCGAGGCAGATGGATACGTGACACGCTGCGACGGCCGTGTTTTGCACGTTTACACGCGCGAATATTCATGCGCGAGAGCTGCGCGCCGAACGATCGCAAACACCCTGCGAGAGAAACGTCACTCACTCACTCATTCGCTCGCTCAACTCAGGCGGCCATTTTGCTACGTACGACCCGTGCGACTGGAACATCTTGACTAGCGCACGAAACCCGAAGCGGCCGAAGCCCGAAGTTTTTACTCTCTCTCGCCTTTCACACGAGCGCCACTCTAGAATCGACAGTGATGCCAACCATCAGATTTCGGGAACCATTGTGGACAAATGTCTTTTTTTCTATTACTTTTGGAACGCCGAACAGACTTTTTTTCCGATTTTTGGAACGCAGAAATATGTGTAAAAGCTCATTTATTTACCTACAGCAATTTGCGATATTGTTCTCGAATATCACGTTAGGATATATGCTACAATAATTCTTTGATAAGATAATTTTCCGAAAATCTTGAAAAACACGTGCTCTACGTTTTCTATTTTTTATCTTTCATCAAGATATAGGTTCTGATAACCGATTTTTTTCCCCTTCGTCATTTCTGTTCGGAAAATATAATTTCAATAATTTTCCGAACCTTTCGAAAAAGACAGATATTTTAACGCTTACTATCTGGATCATTGAAATAAGTTCTGATAACTATAACATTTTTCTAAAAAGATATATTCTTCAAAAAAATATATTCCAATTCTCTATATAGTTAATTGGAAACACTTTGGAATACATTATTCCAGATAACTTTGATAACTTAATTTTTAAAAAGACACGCGCATTTCAATTACCGAAATAGTTTGCATCGCAACGTTGTTTAAATTTCTTTTTTATTTGTTAACGTTGAACATTGGCAAATAGGAAATTTCAACTAAATTTCTTTTTAACCGATAATATAGTATGTGAATATCATAAATAAAATATAAATGCGATTGCACATTTAATCCGAAAGTAGCCATTTTTAAGTGCGAAGGCACTTGTGGGGCACTTGTACGCGTCGTGTGTCAGTGTTCTTTTATCGACATGCAAGTTACTTTTGTACGACTCATGAAATTTGTTGAAAAAAGAACAATATTTCCTTCCTCTCGTTTCTAAAGATACATCTGCACGAAACGGCTTTCCGCAGTTTCCAATAATATACAGTATGTAAAATCATATGTACGGAAGATCATTTGGGATCAAGCGCTCAAATGCTTTGGTATAAAGCGGATTTTCACAGGATTAATAAAAATACAGATTCGAATGTAAATGACCGTATCCTCTTGTTCTCGGACCTGAAATATTGGCATTTGATTTAGATCGATGTCGAGTAGTTTGTTATGTTTTCTCGAACTCTGACAACGAGAACGGATCTAACCTCGCAATTCAGGTTCGCGTCTGGAAGATTGAGGATTGGAAGAAATTGTACGTGATATACAAGTTTGTCAAGAAAACAGGAAGAATAATTTAAAATTGAGTCTCGAGAGCGAGTAATCTTTTTACACCTCACGACGTCATATGACCACATATACCCGTGGGAGGTCTAGTACGTCCAGTTTTCGTTCTTTTGACGAAACTAACCTCAAAAACCACTCTGCGTTTGTGAAAATTTAATTGTGATTTCCCGTATTCTCCATATGGTGATTGCTTTAGTTGGCAACTCGAAGAACTTCTCATCGTAAAATCTTGCTTCTAATTCCGACTCGACACAATGGCACCGCAATTGCAGATTTTGTCAAATATTCTGCAGGTAAGCACATTTGCATCAATAATTATTTAGAATATGATCTACATTCATAAAGTTTTCAAATATCATCTTGCAATGTTTTTTGCGAGTAGTATTTTGCAAATGTTTTTGTACTAAATTTATTTGAGATAATATTGTATCAGTGATTTTAACAAATTTAAAATAGTTTGCATGAGCTATTATATTTAGTATTTGTACTTAAATGAAATAATATTTTTAGCGACTAGAAAATGAGGAAACTACAATGACTGGTTATCTTTATGGCATTATGTACAATGAGACACTCATAGTTTTAACATTCAGTATAAATTCATGTAATGACAAAGATAAGAATATGATAGATTATACAGAACTACAGTTGAATTTACCTGCAGATATATATACATGTGGCATATTACATATTGAATGTGAAGAAATAAATCCTGATGTTTTCAAGGTAATTGTAGATATCACTTGCGTTGAGATTATCCATTTATATGTTTTATGTGTTTTGTTCATTTTGATATTAGTCTATTATTATAAAAAAGGAAAATAGTATATGCTTTACATTAGAAACTAGCAAGTAGAATCAGTAAAATAACATACATATGTTTATTTGTTTGTTTAGGATATTGATATTACAGATAATCCATTACTTTTAAAATATTCACGTAATACATCAGATATACAAGCATACTTTTATGTCCATCAAAAATTGGAAGCTGTAAATAATTTCAGTATTATTAGCGAAGATGACCTTTCTCGCCAGTTTGTGTACATTAGATTACAAGCAACTCTGCCGTTAGTTGCTCAGGATGGAAATGTGTTGGAAGCTTTACAAGAATCACGAAAAAATGTGAGATTTTCTGCTTAACGTTTATGTATTAGTTTATCTTATAACTATTAACTATTAACTAATAATTATTATTTATTATATGTACATATACAATTCATTTATTAGCAATATATAATATATATAAATTATTATTAAATATACATTAATTTTATATGTACTGTATATAATATAATTTTGCATTACTATAGATTGCATCTGGGAAGATAGGAATACATTTCCCTTTAAACAATGCATACCTCTTTAGAACTGATGACAATGTGAAAGATGTAATGTTAAAAGATATTTTGCCTATATCCAAAAATCAAGAAAAACTTTCAACTGGATCAAGTAATGTAAATTATAATATTGGGCCTGTGGTATGTACCTTTAAGCTTATATTACTACTTATAGTACTACTTTTAACAAAAATTATCTCCAGATATTTTTACATATTTTGCTAATTTTTAGGACATTATACATGCAAACATGCTATTAAAAATATCAAACGAAAGAAATTCTGAAGAATCTATGAGATGTGCTCCTGTCTTACAACACATTAAAAGTGAGTACTATGGAACAATACAATTTATTAATATAATGAATATTCTACAAGTATTGCAGTATACCGTAGATATTATTTACAATATATATCAATACATTGTGTTTCTAATTCATCAAATTACATTTATGTTGCAGAATCCTTTGACAGTTTAGAATGTAATTTACAAATCGATGCATTATCACTTGTAAATTTGAATGTGAAATCAACTGAATTGCATGCGATTCTAGTAGAATCCACTTGCCGAAACATCAGATTGATTGAAATGCAACAAGAAAATCATTCTGAAGATACAAAACTGCTTATAAAATTGCCTGAAGTCATGCATTTTAAACCTCAAGGCTGTGGACATTTAATTACAGTAGTGTATCCTAGCAATTCTACTAACGATAGCACAAGTAAGACCTAATATCAATTGTCTTTGTTTGCGTTATATATTGTCAATCATGTCAAATATGCAATACCATCCATCATTATTAGGTTTTGTGTTGATCATAACATTCTGTATCATCATTGCATAATTAACATTGTCAGACTTTTAATCATAGTAATATATGTGTCATCTATTTGCTTTTATACAGACCAGTCATATAATTTCAGTGGAATATCGTAAAGCTTTACACAAGGCTTTAGCATTAGATTTGACTAGACCATATTTTCGTCGAGGAAATGCCGTCAACTTTAATACACAGACAAATGGAATACTTGTAAATCCTCATCAAGCTCTTTTATATAAAGGTATATATTTATATTCTCAAATTTATCACAATTTAAAATGTTATGCAATTATTGTAATATTTTATCCTAATTAGGTGTTGTGGGAAAACTCAGTATTGTGGATGGTTTATATTCTTATCATCATTATATGCAAGATAATTTTGATGATAATGGATGGGGATGTGCCTACAGATCTCTACAAACCATCATTTCATGGTACAGGTAATAAAATGTCAAAACTTACATTGTGGATAACATTGAAGTATATATATATGTGTGTGTATGTATAATATCAATATACATGCGAGTAAACTATATCTATTACAGATTACAAGGTTATAGTGACATACCAATACCATCTCATCGTAAAATACAACAATGTTTAGTCGATATAGGCGATAAATCTTTCACATTCCTTGGCAGTAAACAATGGATTGGCTCAACCGAAGTTAGTTTTGTATTGCAGACTCTTCTCAATATAGATGTAAAAATACTTCGTGCATCTAGCGGGGAAGACATGCTGGCCCTAATCCCACAACTTGCAAATCATTTTGATACACAAGGTACACCTGTTATGATTGGTAAGTTTTTAAGTTTATTTTGTACTTTATATATATTCTATGAACAATTAAAATTAAATATATATCCATCAGATATTATAAAATAATAAATATATTTTTTTTTTTATCTTGTAGGTGGAGGAGTACTAGCTCATACAATTCTAGGAGTTAGTTACGACGAAAATTCTGGAGAAGGAAAGTTCTTAATTCTAGATCCTCACTATACAGGAACAGAACACTTGCCTACCATAATAAATAAGGGATGGTGTGGATGGAAAGCGAAAGACTTTTGGAAAAAGGATGCATTTTATAACATGTGCCTTCCACAAAGACCTATAGCCTTCTGATATTAAATCAACCGCATTGTACAAAATTTAATTTTCTAAATAATCAATTCTCTACATTCACATTACATTATGCACATATGTATAGACTAATTTTTGCAATGTAGGTATTGCTCCACTGCAATTTGTAACATTTTCTTTTATTTGTGCAATACATTTAACAGTGGAATAAAAACAATGAATACATATATGTACTTTTATCTCTAAATATAAAAATAAATTTATTAAGATATATAATTCTTACATAATAAAAGTGGATATTTTATTGGGTCTATTATATTAAAAAATGTACTTTATTTTGTTGTCATAATATATAACTTTATTATACATTTTCAAATAATTAAATTAAAAATGTGATATTAAATTTAACATTTATGATTATAAATCTTATATTACTATTGGTTCGTTTTACATGCACACACACACACACACACACACATATATATATGTATGTATGTATGTATGTATGTATATGTATAGTATACTCCGACATGCAAATGTTACTTTGCTACCGAGTTTAATAGTTGTGCGAAACGATTTGTAATAAAGAGGGTAACATCTATAAATCTATCAACGCAATTATTTATACATGTTTCTGTGCGGCCATCCAATTTGTTTCCTGGCTTATCGATGCATCTATCCCAACAAATGTTGTTGAACTCATGAATCTAAGCAAATTTAGAAACTTTTATGCAACCTCTGTACAAGAGCAAAAATTATTTTTCAACGTAAGTGCATTTCTTAAGAATATACATAAGATAATATTAAAACAATTTAGAAAAGAAAATCAGATATAATTCGATTTAATAAAAATTTATTTGTACGTCAAAATGTTTCACCTGAGCGTTGAATTGTGCCTTTTGTTTCTCAGCTATCAAAAACTCCGCTAATTCGGGATCGATCTCTTTATTATCCTTGTCGGAAAAGGAATCGCCGTCAAATAGATTTGACATCTTTAAAAATTACGATCGGTTTGCAAAATCTTGCGTACGAAAAAATTTTTCTATTTAGAATTTTTCCTCAAGTTTTGCACGTGGTACTCGTGGACTGCAAACCCTATTGACCGTACTAACGTAAATGAATAACTAATAAGTCATGCACGCATAAGGTTAGAAATTCTAACCTAGAATAACGCATTATAACCATAAACATGACGTAGTTTAGATGCTGTACGCGACACGCGACACGAGAAGCCTGGGGAATCTTGCGTCTCTCGGGATGGCAATGGCAGCTCCGCTGAATTCATAAGTCGACGACCTAACGTAGACTGTTCACTGTTCAGTTCCTTTCCATCCTCCTTCGCTGTGCTCTCGCATATCTCATTTTTTTTACAATGTACATACAGTAATAATAAAGAGTAAGTAACTTGCACAGCGCGAATAGAATTGTAATTTTATGTAGCACGTGGAAGCGTATAAACTTTAATAGTGGATAAGCAGTGTACGTTAAAATGTGTTAATCGTTATTATATTGGGTGTTCCTCTAGTAGTCTGGTATTCTCTCCAATTCTCTCTCGAGGTGTCGGAAACAATGAAGGAAGGAAATCCTCCTTTTTCGAAAGATCAGAAATTAAATGTATCACGATCGCGTTTGTATTTATAGGCCGTTTTTATTTTATTTTATAGGTTTATCAGCATTCGTATTGTGTTAGAAATAGGTCTTTAAGAGATTCACAAGAGGATCGTTTTATGTCATGTCATAGGTATGGCCGATATACGTTTTTACATGATACAAGTTTACGTTTCAAGTCTGGTTTTATTAACGTTATGTAGACGTTTTGCGCGTATTCGCGTAAACTGTCAAGCGTGCGATTGTCAGCCAAGCCGAAGATCGAGCATACGGTTGTTTAGCTAATATCCTCGCAGAACTCCAGCTAGTAACAGCCTCAATCTTTCAATGTTGTTTCTGTCTAGATCTGGAGTTTAAATAATGCGATGGAATTCTCTCAGCCATCTACAAAATCTGATAAAGTAAACAGCTCGCTTGTACATTACTCTTATGGATATGTAATAGGCCCCAAACTGCTAACACTAATGCAAATGTCCAATTTTTATTGCCATTTGTGGTTTCAAATTGATTGGACTTTGGCCTCATTGGTGAAAGTGGTGTGGCCATACAACGCGCTTAATACATATTAATCCTGGGATCGTTTTGTATGGACCTTGGATTTAAGTTTGCTGGATATTGTTGTTTATTATTGTTAGCAATATTTACTGTTAATTTGCATGTAATATGCAATTATTACTCTATATAATGTGCATATACAACATGAGATTGATACTGTAAGCTTTGTCTGGCAAAGTGTAATATAATAGAGGATTACATAATATGGGTATATATTTTGCTGTTTTTGTAATCGTATCAATTCTCTCAGCTAAATATCTGAACTTATTTTATATTGTTTATATTTTTATAGTACTTTTATAGTTCTGAGCAAATACTTTGTGACATACAACGCAATGGAGGTAGAACAGACAATTGTGGAAGTTATGACTTCAGAAGACAATCCAAGTAATGAAAATCAGAATACTTTGGATTACGGGGGAATCTCCAGCACACAACATGAAGATCAAAATTTGGAACCATGTATAAAATCAATGAAATCAGATCATGATACTAGATCGACTGATACCGACAATAGCCACTGTAATGATATCATGGATGAAGAAACTGCATGTTTCAACAATAAAGACAGTGGTTTACACAATGGCTTATGCCAAGAAGATTCAGAACATAATGATGATTTACGGCAATTTGATGTATTAGATGATCTAGATCGCCATCCAGAACAAAATGATGGTTCCGATGATGAATCGGATACAGATGAGAGTATGGACTCTGATGTACCGGATGAAGAAATTGAAGCAATGCTTGAAGAAGGTATATTTTAATGTTTTCATAATTCTAAAAGTTTTTATATAATTGTAATTAATGAAAAAGGGTAGTCTAAAGAATTTTCACTTATTGTTATAAAAGGCTATTGCACATTGATATGAAAATATTTACTTGTATGTTGCTTTTAATTATTTATATAAATTGCACAATTTTGAATTTTATTAACTACATTTTTGTATACAAAAAAATTTTCACAACTACAATTCAAGACTATTAATTTTACATTCTCAATATCAGATCAAATGTTTTCTGCAGTAAAGAGAATAAGAAACCAAGTAAGATTATTTGGTTTCTTATTTTTTATAAGTATAATTTACAATGGTTCTTATTTTAATTAAGTTTTATGTATTAGGTCTTCCAGAAGAATTTAAAGGGAAAAGAAAAGATAAAAAAGATCGCTTGCCTTATGAGGAAAGAGAAAAACTTGTTTTGGATGGTATGCAAATATAAAGTATCATATATGATGCAATGTGCAATTATTTAATATTTATGTTACTTTTATTGTTCTTTTTTTAGAAATTGGACATAATCATTTTGACGTTTTACCTGAAGGATGGGTACAAGTAACACACAACAGTGGAATGCCATTATACCTTCATAAACAAAGTAGAGTTTGTACATTAGCAAAACCCTACTTTCTTGGTCCAGGGAGCGTTAGAAAACATGAAGTTCCTGTAAGCGCCATACCTTGCCTTCAGTACAAAAGAGCATTAATGGAAGAGGAAGAAGAACGAAAGAAAGAGATGGAACGCGCACCAAATGCTGAAGCTTGCAGTCTTCCCAGCGCAAAGATTGAAACTATACAAGAGAATCGTGCGGCACATTCATTAGATAGCGAACAATTAAGAAATTATTGTCAGTCTTTGTTTCGTTTTAAATCTATTAAAGTAATGAGATTTCAGTAAGTATTCAATAAGTACAAAAAAAGATAATTATATCAGACTATTCATTTTATATCAATCAATTTTTCTGTTTTAGATCTTGGTCAGCGCGTCGCAAATTTACGAAAATTAAAAAACATCGTAAACAACTTGAGCGTCCAACTTTACCGGATGGTACAAAATTAATAACTTTCCCAATCAGTAGTTCTAGTGGAAGTGGCAATTGGAATATTGCGGACGATAATGGACAAAGACCTGCAAAACACTGGATAATGAATCCATCAGGCAAAAGTTATGTTTGTATTCTTCATGAATATGTGCAGCACGCATTAAAAAAACAACCAACATACAAATTTAAAGAATTAGGTAATCACAATATTATTTGATATATTATTTAATAACATGCGAAACGCGTGATGTTTAATATTTATTATTTTATCGTTAAGATGGAATTAATGCATTTAATTACAGAAAATGCAGCGACACCGTATTCTGCGGTAGTTTGTATAAATGATATGGAATATGGCAGTGGATTCGGCAGTAGCAAGAAACAAGCGAAGGCTAATGCAGCTCGAAAAACCCTTGAAATTTTGATTCCTCAAATGAAAGATAAAATTTCTGGTGAAAACGGCGGTGATAATGGATCAAATAATGACAGTCGCACGATAAAAGCATCAAGAGGAAATTCTGATGCCGACCTTTCGTTTTTCGACGAAATATCCATCACGGATCCGCGTGTTGCAGAATTTTGTGCGAAAACTACAGAACCTTCCCCACATGCTATTTTAATAACTTGTCTTCAAAGAAATTATGGTTTAGGAGATATGCACATTAATTATTCGGTAAATACGTTGAAACATCAACGAAATGAATTTACAATGAAGGTTGGAAAACATGAAGCTACTGTTGTACGTACAAGCTGTTTCTTATATATGAATAAGATTGTTAATTTTAGAGAAAGTAAAGATTAATTAAATAAATTAAAACTAAATAAATAATAATTGCAGGTTTGTCGTAATAAGAAAGATGGTAAACAACGAGCGGCACAAGCAATACTACAACTTATACACCCACATATACAGTCTTGGGGTTCCTTGCTACGTCTTTATGGATCGCGAAGTGTGAAGTCTTTTAAGGAAAAGAAACAATTGGAACAAGAAATAACCCTTTTGCAGGGTAAAGCTGCTGTTAATCAACCAAATCATGCTATTTTAGGTAAACTTAGGCAAGAGATGCGAAGATTAGCTGAACAACGCGAAGCAATACAACCTATTGGTAAGTTTGTACCACCAGATTTACCAACAGGATCTGCAGCCAATCTCAATAATGTAGATTTATGAAGAGATAATTAGATAATTTATATATATATATATATATACATATAGATTAATTATATATTCAGGAAACTATTCTAATAAATTAGATAATTTATATATATATACATATAGATTAATTATATATTTAGGAAAATATTCTAATAATAATATACATAAATAATATACATATTAAATCTGAAACTAGAAATTATCTTCTCGTCACTCTTGAAAATTATATTACCATTTTTGTACAAGTATTTTTACATTGTATTAAAATTAGTAACATTAACTATTTTTAAGTTTTTTTTACGAAACATTTCTTAAATAAATTTCCTTAATCAAAATTGATATGTTAAATTGCAACATGCTGGATATTTAAAATTTATGTTTCTATAATTCTCTCTGGAGAATTTCAATCACATTTTATTATATATACCATTATTTTTTTATGGTATATATAAAAACAAAATAATTGTTGTTTTTTACTCTTTTTTTTTTTCACATACTAACATGGCAATAGTTGCAAATATGAAAAAATAAAAGAGAAGAATTTTAATTTTTAAGGGAACAGAATATAGAGTTTTATTGTATCATAAGTAACATATAAGTGCAGACATGAATATAATGTAATTGAAAAAAACATTTAACATTGACGATTGCCTAATATACAATAGATGATAGACTACATTTATATTCTGTTCCATAAAAGAATTAAACTTCAATTTTCAATTGTAATAAAAATCAAATTATTCTCATGAAATTTGAAATACTGTACTGTAGACAGATCATATAATTTTTGTTCGTATGTGTATGAATGTAATATAAACGTAAATACGATTGTACATTTATTGTAAAAAAAGTTTATCCTTGAAATAAATGATGTAAACATGATGTAAAGCCGAATATAGACTTAATAAAATCATTTTGTAGATTATGTTTCTGTTTATTAATCTTCAGCTGAACATTGAAAGATTAAAACGTCTAATACTTATTCAAATCAAATTTTATCAAACTAAAATATAAATTTTATAGCAAATTATTATTAGTAAGTTGTATGCAGTACATTGTTCCAGAAAGATACTATTTATTTTTTTTACAGTCCACTAGATTTTTAATATCTACTTACAACATATTATGGACAACGTTATGTAATTTTTGTGTCACACATTTGTTATTTTTTATCTCTCTGATTCTACATCTAAGATTGTTTTAAAATCATATATAATCCTATATTATAATATGCATGGAAAGGGATAAATCTGCTTATTTATCATTTTGTTGTATAAAGATATTCAACAATTCTAAATTATCGCATTGGTCAATAAAAATTTGTTTATGTAGCCACGGAAGCAACAAATATATAAATATCTTAATGTTTATTCCATGATTGACATTTTTATTCTTCAAAAAATGTAATTTGTTGCTGCCTTGGCTATTTTGCTAGTATAAAAATCTATACTAATATAAATGAATCCTTTCTCTCGCTGTATACAAGATTAAAATAAAGCTATTTATGTAAATTCAATTTACATTTAAAAGATATACTCACAAAACATTTTTGAGGATATATTGTCTGATATAAGGTGGATAAAATACACTGATATGCATGTATGTTATTTCATTCTGTTATAAAATATTTTTAACAAAATTGGAACTTACTCTCCTTTAAATATATCAAATATTAATTTAATGCCTCGGGTTTACAAAATAAATGAAAAATGTTTCATCATGAGCATATAACTATTCATTAATATCTTCGTAGTCGCAAAAATCGTACTCTCACTACAATATTTTCTTCATTACAATTTATATTATAATTCATTCTACATATGTAAACTCGTCTTTCTTGTACTACTGGAAAATTTACTGAATCGTTCAAAAATTGATAAGTTAATACTGAATTAATACTGAAATAGGCACTACACATAACACAGTTATTTTTCATATGTATATATATATATAAACAGCTAATTTTTAACATATAATATAGATTACAACAAATCCTCTGTAATGAAACTTTTGGCATTCGCAAATTTATATAATATTTTTCTTGTTATATGTTATTGCAGAATAAACTTTTTTGATACTTTTTTGTATTTTAATTCAGATATTCTTATAAAATAGCAATATATCCAATTTGCTATTCTTTTAGTTATTTGGATATATAATAGGTAGTAACAACTTATTTATATCTTAATTATATCGTCATATATTTATATATTTGAGAAAGATGTAATATATTTTTATACGAACGTATCATATATTGAAATAAACATACAATCAAATCAACTTGTGTTTTATGAGTATATTTACAATTGTGACATGGAAAGAAAAATACTATTTATTTTTACACATGGCACAGATGTGAAATATTAAATTCAATATCATATCAACATTTTAAATAAGATAAAAAATTAGATGTTATAACGTACAAAAGATAAAAAATGAAGTATAAATCCAAACGTGTTATGTGTTTTAATCACATTATAAATCCATTTTGATACAATAAATATAATATATACTAAAAATATGATAAGGTATAAAAGTACCATGATTTTCTTTATATAGAATATACTCTAAAAATGACATTTAATTGTAATTAGATAGAACATATTAGTTCATTTATAGATAATTAATAAAATAAAGAAAATTATCAAAAGATATAAATCTTTCTTTGATAGCTTAGAAAGAATAATCGGATACTTTGGTATCTGCGCGCGCGCCCGTGTGTGTGTGTGCGTGTGTATGTGGAAAAATGAGACCTGTTCCACATTAGACACAATTAGAACCTCATCAATGTACCTTTGAAACAACATGCACCTAGTAGTTTTGAAAAAATTGGAATGTTATTTTCTAATTATATTACGATTTTTTGCTACATGCATTTATGAATATTCTGTATATTTATTAATCATTAATTACAACAAATTCAACGTCTAAAAGAGAATAAATGGAGAAGTAAAAAATGTTACATAATGTACTAAGGTCGTGCAGCTGAATACACATTGTCCTTTTTTTACATCTATACAAATATATACATGCATACAAGTCTCTGCCGTCATATCATAGGGTTATACAAATCTAATGTGTCTAGTATGTATTTCACTCATTGCATGCATATCTATCTACTATGAACCAGGTCTCAATATCTTTATCTTTTTTTTACAGGAATCAATATCTACGTTCAAATTATCTATGTAAAATTGTATGTATATCGAGCAGTGATTATGTAAATAAAAAATCTAAGCGACGTCGTCCTTCGTTATCGTCTTTGACAAGTTCTAATTACTTAAAATTATCCAATGCACGTTTAAAAAAGCATTATATAGACGTATCACAGGTACTGCTACCAGATAGGGCCATCTTTGAAAGACTAGAAAGACTTCGTCTGGGACTGCTACCTCCGAGAAAACTGCTACTGGATTCGGAGAATATTTTTCGGAAACTATAAAATTAATGCACTTTAGATATATGTTACATAAAAATATGAAACAACAATAATAAACACGTACAATTTACGAATTCCAGATTCAGAGGATTTTTTCCATGGAGCATCATCTGGTTCATAAGGAAGTGGTCCTTGTACGGGTGCGTCTTTGTCATCTTCAGGACTGAAACAACGTAGAAATGACACAAATATATTTCATGTAATGAAGGAGATATATATATATATATATATATATATATATATATATATATAGTTTCTATCTAAAACTATTCTATTTAAAAACATACACTTCAGGTTTTGGTCGGTACAGTTCTAGTTCGTCTTCGAGATCCGAAACTCTTGCCTTCAATTCATTTCGTTCATGCAAAATTTCTTTTAGCTCGGCAGTTGTAAATCTGGGTCTATCAGGATCATCTAGATCATAAATTGCTTTGTTTGTTAAATCAGGACAGCCTTGCAATTTACTTAAATCCTCATTTTCTTTCTTAGCCATGCCAAGTCGTCCCCGAAGATTTATAAGTTCCCGATTTTGATCTTGCAGTTGAGCTAAGAAGTCAGCTCTTTCTTCTACTAAACCTCGGGCTTGCATTTGCGCTTGTCGTTGTTTACGTTTCAATTCCCGTCCCAGTACGGTAAGTTTCTCCACTTGTGCACTCAACTAACACAACACATTACATTATTTATCTTGTACAGTTCTTATAACAAAATTTATCATATTACAATATGTTAGATATTTAAAGATTTTAAAACATCTTAAAATCTTTAAATATCTAACAACTTCAAATTTTTTTTTAATATCTAATTTATCACAATAAAAGTGGAATTAGAAACAAATAGAATTAAAAATATATTTTGTGTCTGTTATCGTGAAAATCGCCAAATTACATATATAAGTACCAATTTACATTTTCAATTTCTGCAGTTTTTTGTGACAATTCTCGATCTCTAGCACGAATCTGATCTCTTTGTTTATCTATCATGGACCTTAAATGTTGCAAAACTGCTATATCAACCTCCTGACTAGCTGTGATAGCTAAAAATTAATGCAAACAGTTATTTCAGCAGTTTGTTACTTTGTCATTATTCTGTTAAACATATATATTTATACATTTAACAAAACTTTTAATGATTGGATTAGTAACAGGTTAATTAGTGTTAGTACTTGTTTGTTTACTGCTGTACTGACTATCACTACGTGACTCTTGCAGAGATTCGGCTAATCGTCTATTTTCTTCTTGTAATCTGGTAACCATGGCTACTAAGTCACGAGATTCTTGTCTCCAGTGTTCTTCAATTTGTTCTAATTCCTAAAAAAAACAAATTTGTTAATACGTAATTATCCTATCAAATATGATCATAAATCAAAGTCATTGCAATTATGTTACATATAATATAAACAGTTAAATCATGAATTACCTTTTCAAATCGTTGTCTATCCTCAGCCTTTCCAATTTTATCACTCTCGAGCTGAGAGATCTTGGCACTTAGCTCTTGCACCATAGTATTTTCACGTTCATTCTTAGTGGCGAGATTCTCAAGTAGCTCTAAAGCATTTATCACCTTTGGCATCAGATTGGTCACCGACTCCACTCCAAACAGGTCTATGAGCTTCTCGCATTCCTTTCCTATCTCCGATGCGATGTCGTACACGTCCACCACCGATACGTCAGACGCGACAGAATATTCTTCCATTTTGCAGGTCGCGTTACCTCTCAGGCAAAAAGGCATGAATACAACTTTTTGCCGCAGCACGCTCTACGCGTAGATCTGCTCAACAGTGGAAGAAGGAGGTTTCATAAAGACGTTTTGCACGAAGAATTTCGCCTTCCTACGAACTTGTGGTCCGGAATTCAAGCGGTTCTATACACTGTGCGATCTCCGGCAGGAAATCGTATTTATACAGTACAAGAAATTATAGATAATCACAGCCAAACTATACGGATCCTGTGCATACGTCTTAGGTGTGTCTCGGGAAAAGAAGACTCCTCCTTGTAGTCTATGTGAATACGCGCCTACCTCCAGGTTTGCAATAAATAAATTGCGTGACTTAGGTGTGGCGTTAATTGTTAAAACGACAGGACTCGCAGTTGCACATCGATAGACGTTCGCATTATGCACTCGTTGTTTCCAGATCGAATACTAGTCCGAGAAGTGCAACGGACCCCGGTGATGTCATAGTAATTCCATCAAAACGTCATGTTTAAATTCCGGTCGCGCACACACAAAAGTCACGGCGGAGCAGATGATTGAGATTATTCACGGCATACACAGGTGTATGTGCGCATGTGCATATGTGTGCGATTCGTCGTCTCGAGCGCCCCGAAGCATCGAGAAGAGCGCCTTCTCCCGGAGCTTCGCGAAACTAGAAAGAAATTGTTTTTCTTATAGGATAGGCACTCCCTCCCGTAATTTGTATCTATTGCACAACGATGTGAAACCAACCGTGAAACTTTGGAAAATTTATATTTCTTTTCTTATTAGAAGCTTATCTCCATCGCCACATGAAAGACAGTGACCGCGTTTGACGATTGCCCGATAGAAAGTAAAATAATCCGACACTTTAATACATATATCTTAAAAAAGGAATCTTTTGCGTTAAAGAAATCTTTTTATCTCTTAAGTGAATCAATTTCTCTGTCTTCATTTCTGAAGGATTTGATATCTTGATGACTTATCTTTATCAATATACGTTCGAGTAAAAAAAAAATAATCACGCGACGACAAGAAGAAATAACGCTACAAAATATAACCTTAAGATTTGAAGAAAAATGTTTTACGTCTGACTTAACTTTATTTGAATGTTACGGAGGGTATCAATACGAATTGCAGTTTTTAATTTTATATAATAATCCGATTCTTAGAAATTCTTAGAAAATGTTCGATGCCTTGAGTTTCGAGTAACAAAAGAATTATGTAAATTTTAAAGCGGTAAAAAGTCGAATGGCGCTTTTTCAACACTGCGAAAGGCACATTGGAATGCAAAAGGACGGTAACCATGGCATAGACGTTACGTATTAATTGTTAGATCGTTAGACGTATTTTGACATATCCGGATAATTTCGCGAGTAAAGAGATCATAAGAAATCTCACAGAGGAAGGCGGTATTTATTTAATTATGAGCGAGCAAGAAAACATCGCCGTTTCGATAAATCGAATAGAGAAGCTTTTGATAGGTGTTACGAGCAAGATAAAGAAATTGGTAATTACTAACTTTATTATTTGTATAAATGTATAAACTTGTATTAAATTTAATTGAATAAATTTTTTCGTTCTCTTAAAAGATTTCTCTTTTATGGAAATTCTCTTCTTTGTTCAGAAAAATAGATACATCTAAAATTTTTTTATCTTAATTCTATATTTGATATTTTAATATATCTCAGCAACTTCACTCGATCCCGAGTTTAATATTTCGCGTATGTAATACCACAAGTTTTTCGATCGTGCCGATTGGCTGCCGCGTAGAGAATTTCCAAAGTCACGAAAATTTTTCTTTGGTCAGCCAATTGGCATGTGCGAGGACGAGGTCAACCTGATAATGCGCCAACTTCGCGCTGAAATCTCGTCATCTTACGTTCGTAGAAACTTTTAGATTCTATAAACTCTCGGTTTCAAAATTATCCGCTCCATAACAATTGAATGTTGAATGTAAAGTGTGAAAAATACAATCGTTCTGTTTGTTCATTATTATCTCATAGATTGAAAAGCGTGATGTCCGCGATTCGGCGTTACTTCGAGAGATCATCGATTTCATCGAGCTTCTCAAAAAATTCGTCGTATCCCGCATGAAGAGGACTCCTGAGGTAGAAAGCGCATATGCTATCGATTTGCAAGATTGTCGGACGAAAATAGCGGAAACCTTGGCGGAACTTGAAGGTGAATTTAACCAAGAGAAAATTCTTTTGTTATGAAGTAATATCGCATTATTTCGGACGTGGGCTAAAGTATCGATTGGCAGCTTTACAGGAAATATCTGACGAACAAAGTTCAAGCTTCGACATCTTTCTAAGAGATATCGTTACTTGCGTAAACGACGAGAAAGAGATAATGCGAAGCATCAGGGAAACATCAGAAATAGAGATACCAAGAGAAATGTACCGAGAAATTTATTATTTATTTAAAGTAAAATTATGCTACTTTATTATATGTGTGTTATAATTTTATAATAAATTTTACTTTTACAATTTGTAGAGAAGAATCAACCCGAGAGATGCTGATTGTAAAGAAACGCGAGGAGACGCGAAAAAAAGTACTACAGTCTGAAATAGATTTGACAAAGCGCAAATTGCAAGATATTATAGAATTCAATGCAGAGGCCGAGAAGAAGCTTTTTGATATATGGTAAATGCAGAGTTTCTTTATAAAAAAACGCTTTATTGGAGAAAATTTGAGGAATATTCACAAATGTCTATTTTGTGTTATTTTAGCGCAGAAATTGAACGTGAATATGTCGCTGTTCTTGCCAAATACGACTGCGATATCAGCGCTTGCCATGCATTGACAGAGAAACTGTCGAAAGACAATGAAGTTATTAAAGCAGAAATTAAGGAAATGGAGGTTTGTCATACATTTGTTCTTAAATTTAATATTTGCAACTTCGCCAAATTGTCATTAATTCTTTATATTAGGATCAGCTGGTCATGCAACGGGAATTGTATACTCAATTTAAGAAGGAGCAAGAAATTGCAATGATGAAAGCTTTTGCTGAAAAACTGGAGTTCTTTAGGCGTAATCGAGCCGCCAAGATTATCCAAAGAACATGGAGAGCGTACTTCGAACGTATTTCTCTAAAGAAACGACGAAAAACAAAGAGAAAATTGCTTTAAGTCAAGAAATATCACATCATTAATATACGCAATTTTTGACAAAGTGAAGATACAACATTGAAAATAATTGTTTAAGAATATGCTAAGACATATATAATTTGCTGCTATAATGACAAAAGGATTAGATTGGAAGGAAAAAAACAAGTAGCGTTACGTTGATTTATTTTATTCACTGAGTTGACAAAGCAAAGCTGCTCCTCTTATAATCCAATGTTCAGGTGGCTTCTCTGTGGGCAATCGTATAGCTATAACGAAATTTGTGGAGTGGCCAGTGGTGGATAATACTCCGCGACGTTCACTAGTTTTATAGAGCGGACAAACGTATGATCGTCTTTCTTCGATATCCTGCCTCTTCATCGGTATCAACATCAGCTGGAAATATCGCGAAAAGGTAAGTTTTGCTATTGATCTGTAAACCTTTTTTTGGAAAATAAAATCTACTTACAAATGGGACATTGTCATAAAGTACTTTAGGAAAGCTTTCCTCTATGCACATTTTCATTATATCGAATCTTGCGCCGTCCAAAAATAATCCATAAATGTAGACACCATCCTCGGGCGCGATTGTGAAGACAGTTTCTTTCAAAATTTTGAAATCAAACGCGAGAAGATCTATAGGGATCTGATACTTTCGCGCATAATTTTGCAGTATCCCAGTTAGAAACGCTTGTGTGAAATAAAATCCAGATAACCAGAATGTAATCGGTGGTCCCTTTTCATACCATTTCTAAATAACGATAAATTTATATGTACGTCAAAATATTTCAGAAAAAACTAAAATAGTACACTTATAATTACCTGTAAAAATGCCAAACGTTGTAAAAAGTCATTGATATAACTGCCCAAGGGTTTTAAGGAGGGGTAAGAATTTGTTTTCCACAAACGAGGTAATTTGCTAGTTAAGATTGCTTCATAAATATCTTCAAGCTCGAAGGACATTATGATCAAACCTGCAATATTGCAATATACATTAATATAATTTTAAGATGTATTATTATTTTCATTATAATAGCCTTTAGAATATATTAAATAATTAAAAGATTAATTTGATAATTTAAATTAATTGAAATATCACTGTGTATAATATAACTTTTCTTTCTTTGAGTGTATATATATATACCTTTAATGGCTTTTTGTACATTGATAAGGCTATTCCTGATACAGCGTAATAATTTGTTAAATCTATCCATCTCTTGCACTAATACAGTGTTCATGCTTTGACTGTATAACGTAGGATATTTAACAAGTGCTGCATTGAGATCATAATCGTTTGGAAGCTTGCTCAAGATTTCTGTCGCGACATCATAAACTATCTCATCGTCTGAGGTCTGTCTCACACCGGATTTAACAGCTTCCTAGGGAAAAATATAACAGAGCATTACTTTTACTCAAGTCTTGGTTCAATCAAGCTTTCATCTCACGCTCAGGAAGAGAATACAGGCTAAGATTTTTTTTTTAATTTATGCATAAGATTCGGTCATAAGTTCGGAAAACGATATGACATACCTCAATTTTCCAAAGATCCTAAGGTTGAGCAATAATACAAAAAAGATAATTTCATAAGATACATAATATTTTATAATTTTATATATGTTAAAATTTATTAATGATTAGTGTGTAACTAATCATAAATTAAAATTTTAATAGTTTTTGTATATTACATGACTACATACCGTCCGATCCTGAATGATGTTTGACAAAATCAAGAAAACAATGATAATATATATATTATATATGTATATAATAATTAATGATAATATTAATTATATGTATATAATAATTATCGTTGTTTTCTTGAAAATAAAAGTTACCTGAGTGAGTAGCAACGAAGTGAATAGCAGGTCTGTATCTCGCTGATCTTTAAGAATGTCAGCATTGTCATTCATGCCAAATACACTGGGTTCTGTAATTATCGGAAGTTTCCTCGTGTATGCAACATATTCTTCGTATTCTCTGGCGATTGGACAGTAATAAATAGTAGACGATGTGTCAAAGTAATATATTTCATCGGCCAATAGTTCCCTGATTAAAAATATACGTGATTTCTTGATCGATTGATAAAAGTTATACAATTAATTCGCTAATACTCACGGACAATAGAACTTCGATAAGATAGTATTTAATGTTCTACGATCCCATTCGTCTGTAACTCTGCCTCCATAGTTGCATTCACCCGTGAGATACATTAAAGCGTCGAATTGCACATCCTTGTAATCATCCAGGAACATTTTTAATTGCATAGCACTAATCCTCAGATCGGTTTCGTTGAATTCATACGGAATGTTCCACCCGATCGGGCCGAACTTCCGTCTCTCTTGTACGATAGCATGGAAGAAGCATAACGAGTACAAAAGCTTCTTAAAGTACTCGCTCTGAACGCAACCCTCGAAGAACTCCGAATTACTGATCGGATCACTCGCATAGGATCTCAAAACGTTAGCCCTGAGTCCTTTAGGTGGCTCGTTCGTAATCTTAATGCCGTTCTGGAGAACTGATATGGGAAAGTGTTCCGCCGGATAACTAGTCAACCATAATCGGAAGTCAGGGTGAATCACATCGGGTATCAGGCCTTCGCATATCTTCTCCAAAGTTGGCATCCAGCTCTTGGCCAGATGACAGTTTTGCAATACCACCCAGTTACCGTGCAACACACCGTCCTTTATTAATCCTTCCGCTATTGGTCCTTGCCCTGGGATAATGACAGGGTCAATTTCACACGACAGATTTTCATTGGCAAACACTTACCTTGACCGAGCGATAAATAAAAAAGTCGTTCCGCGCCGTAGCCTTGTTCATCGGCAAACGTCAATAAGGTTTGTGCCGGATCGGCACCGGGAGTCAGGACGAATATCAATGGAATACAACAGTTGGAATCCGCGAAAGAGGATACCAAGTCGAAAGGTGGTACTTCCATGTATTGCGCGCCCAGTTGTTCTACAATATCCCGATGATCGTAATCATTGATGTCCATCCAATTTCTTCAATTAATATTTACTTGTCTTTTTTACCTTCCACGAGCAATTGTACCGCTGGGATAATTTTATCGGGACGGATACATCGTAGAATTATCAATCGTTCGAATAAATTCAAGTTATTGTAGGGTGCTGGGAAAACCTCTTTCTGCGGTTCTCTCGAGTCGAATATCTTCTTCCACTCGTCAACAGCTTTGGAGAATGATTCTCTGATCCCCTACACAATTGATAAGTACATTTGCTATAAATATCAATTTTCTGATCGATTATATAAAAATTTACTTCGAATCCTTTGACGTTATCCAGCCTGCACAGTTCATCCCAATGTTTGACGAGCAGCCACTCGGTAGGATTAGCGTACGGATTCTCCAAACCTATTCCGCCGGTTAACAGAAACAACCATTGACTCGCAGTTTCCGGGGTATCCCTTGTTTCGCGCAGATTGAAAACGAGAAGTAGCGTGAACAATAGTTTATCCTTTTCAAATAGAGATCTGCAGATGTTAACGTAAAGGGAATATGTAAAGTATTTAGTCAGGTCCTTCAAACGTTGTTCGATTTTATCGGTTGGTTCCGTGTTATCGATAGCCATATTAAAAAGATTCACAAACCATATCAATGAATATTGATACATTGGATCTATGTTAGCTAGAGACGCTGTGAAAAGAATAATTCGATTTAAAAATGTATTAACGATTTTCATATTATCGATCTTCCATGATTGATTTACCTATCGTGAAGAAAAGTATGGTCGAATAGGCCGCGATGGGTTGATATTGTGATCTCGCAGCGTCGATCGATCTTTCTGTAGCTTCCGTGGCCGCTTGCTTCACCTGAATATCGTCGCTCAAATTCTTAGACACCATTAAAATGTCGATAGCTTCCTCGTCCTCCAAAATATTACCTTTCGCTACGGAGAGTACCTCTAAAATTTTATCTTCTGTCTCCTTCAACATCCTATTAGATAAAGTAAAAAAAAAAAATTATATAAATGAAACGCATCAAACGGAAATGTATGAAAGAACGTACTTTTTGTTCGCGGCACTTTGCACAATCAAAACATTCTTTTCCGATTCCAAGTCGGGTCTTTCCCTCGCGACTACAATACCGAGCAACTGATCTTCCAGACCACTCGGTGTTATCATGAAATTCAACAGAGTTACTCTTACAGTTATTTCCGGCAAATAATGAGGATTTCTTAACTTAGTCGTGATGTAAAGCCTGCATACACGTCAATGTGTTATAATTAACATTATTATATATTGCATAGAAGGATATTTTATTTTAAGTTTCCTAATTATATATTCTTGTAACTCAGTTTGTCATGGAAAAGTAATCTACAGTCCAACCAAATTATTTTTAACAAATGAAATTAATACATTTTTTTCCATAATAATAAGTAACAAAATTTGTTAATAAAGATATATTGCACTAATAAGCTTTTTCTTGCGTAACTTAAGATATAAAATATTTTGTATGAATTAATTTGATGCGGCGCCTACCTAAAACTATTATTATATTCTACCACGGCATCGCCCAACTTTATACATAATGCACCAGCATGCTTGAACGTCTGTTTGAGAAGTATCGGTTCAAGAATGGCGTCTAATTCCTCTTCTATGTTTTCCAACAATACCGGTTGTCCAAATTGTATCGCGTTTTCCAAGACCCTCACGTAATCAAGTTGGCTCAATCGAATAATGCTTATATTGTTTCTTCTCTCCATATTTCTTATCCATTTATTAGCTTGGCCTTGTGGATCTATCATCAGAGGCCACCTTCTGGCATTTCTAAAAAAAAAAATTAAAAAACAAAACGGTATTATGCGACACATACATGTCATGTTACTTGAATTACACTTAACTTACGTAACGATAATTCCGTTGTCGATAGAAAATGCATCGGCGGGCAACCCGGCGATGTTCCAAGATCTAATCAAAACGGGATCGCCGAGTACGTCACGCAGATAGAAATCGTAGGTGCAAATCATTTGCATATCCGAACACAGTTGTACCCATTCGCTTATCTGCTGCACACGAAATGGCATGGTAAACGGGCCCAAGTAAGCCACTATGCCGGAAGCGATTAGCACATCTCCCGTTAACCGATAATATCTATGGGGGGGGGGGGGCAGGAAAAATCAAATTTAATGTGAAAATTTGATTCTAATAATGAAAAATAAAAATCCGCTTTGAACCAGATCTCACTTGTCGCCCAGTTCCTCTGCAGTTTGAGACCAACGTGTATATTCTCCGCCTAAACCCCCAATGAGATCTTCGGCTCGCTTTAACTTCATCTCACAATCCGCCACCTGATCCGACATCACTTGAAATTCCACTTTCCTTTTGTTTAGAGTTTCTTGAAGATCCAATAACTTTTTCTAATAGTGAATTTTTTAAATTAATTTTTTAAATATAAGATATTCATTATATATATTCTTTTTAATTAAAAAAAATTTTTTTTTTAAGTTAAACTTGATTTATCGTTATAATTTTCACGGATATTCACAATGCGTACCTGCACTTGGCGCAATTGTTCTCTCTTCATGTTTAACTTTTCTACAGCATCATTATAAACAGCCTCGGCTCGCGCCAGAGCTCGTTTTTTAGGAGCAACTATCTTCGCGATTATATCGTACTCGGACATTGCGATAACCCAACGACATAATCCTTCGCAGGCTGTCGACACTTTCTTGATCTTCTCTGGATCGAAGGCCGGATTGGTCAGATACTCTTTTCGTATTGTTTCTATTACCTTTTCTGGTATGTTGTCCTTATCAAAATTAAGTAGCGAGTCTAAAAATTTAACGTCGCTGAGCATCCTCAAGGCGGCCTTCCAATAATCATCGGTGTAGGCGCCCTCCTTTGTCAGCACTCTTTCTGGTTTTATTTGCTGCAATGATTAAAATGATTAAAATGCGCCGAAATAATATAATTCGAAATATTAAAGCTATATTTTTTGCGAATGACAATACACATTTTTCATTGCGCGATGCCTTATACCTTGAGAACGCAAACACTCTCCACAATGAGTTTCACGCCATATGGCGGATGCTTCATTGCTTTAACTATCGCGATATCTGCCAATGTTAACGTGTTCAACGCTTCTTGGGCTCGATTCAATATAGGCATAGCTTCGGCCAAATCAGCATCGCATTCGGCTCTTATCACTGCAGCTTCATTTGCGATTACCTATACGATAATAATTTTATGTAAGAACACAATTTTGTTAAATTTTGTATTTTACATTCGGTGTCAACAACATGTTATTAAATTAACAATATAATACATTAATATTTTAACGTCCGTGATATATCAGCAGGTATTGTATGATCTTACTTCAGCCGCGGTTTCATCGACTTTGACCACTTTCTCAAACTCGGCGACTTCCTGACTTTCTTTTTCTACGTCAGCCAGCATCCGCTGGATATCCTGCGTAGCCGCAATCAATTTTGGTTGCAGTAGCTTTAACGTATTCTGCATTTCTGTGACCTGATGCTGCGTGCTGTCTAATTGTCCTAGGCCACCCTCATATCGAGCCTTAGTGTGCAGTACTTCTCTGTAACATAAAAAATTTTTCAAAAAAATAAGGAAGAAAGTTAAATGGAAAAATCGAGTTGTACCTACCCACGCTTTTTGTCGAGTAAGGTCTGAAAAGTCTTGATCATTTCGAGATAAGACGTAGGCGTCACATAATTGCGCCTATTCAAACGAATCAAGAATTCGCTACTTAATTTTTGCGTGGATACGTGGAAGACTTGACACATGTCAATACCGACTTTTCTTTCGTGATCTGTAAGTTCGACCGTAGACAAGAATTTGGTCGCGACAGCCAACAGCGCATCTTCAGGCCATGGCTTAAACGGTGAAATTAATTGTGTAACAACATCATTTTTTATATATCTTGTTGAACAATATTATTGATAAAATTTTGTAATTTTATTTAATGATACCTGAAGCCAATCTATGGTGCAACAATTAACTAAAGCCGGGAATTTCCTAATTCGATTTCTAAAAGCGTCGCCGATGGGAGACATAGTGACAACAATATGTAACTGATCGCGACAGATTTGTACGAACAGATTAAAGAGCGCCGCAGGGCTACCGTCCGTTTGTAACGCTCGTTCTCGTTGTCGATCAATCAGTCGCATTTTCTCGCATATCTCAACCTTCTCATCGGTCGTGAATATGTTAGGAACCTAAATCAAAATCAAAATTACATATTTTTTTTATTATTGACAAGCACAAACATATAAACTGATGAAGGAACAAAGCGGATAAGAGTATCATAAGAATAATATTTATGTTATTTACTTCTCCTGAATTAAGCATATTGCTGATATCTTCCAAAAAGGTTTCCTCCTTAATCTGCGTGTCGCTGAAGAGAAAAGTCGAGTGCAATTCGGTAGCGGTGACTTTTCTCAGGATGGTTTTAATATCCTCGTACCACTCGCGCTGGCCGTATTGTTGCGTAAGTTCGACCTGAAACACGTCGTAGTCGCAAATGTGCGATGCCAATCTGGTTAAAGACTGCCTTCCAGAACCACCGACTCCGACGAGAAGAGCATGACTTCGTGGTTGCTTGATGATACGGGCTATCCTCGATAGATGCTCGATCGCGTACCTTCACATTGACGTTGAATTTAGAGAACAAGATCGAGTGTTTTAATTAATACACTTGCCAAATACATAGGACAAACTTACCGAAACAACACCAGATTCATAGGCTTCTTTGTCATCGAATTATACTCGGAAAGATAGGTTTCCACGATCTCTCGCAATTGTTCTAGATCACTAACTTCTTGATACAATCGAATGTCCACTTTGGCAAAATCGCAAAATATCAGATTTCGCAATTCGTTCATGGTGATCTGCAACAGACACGCAAGAATATGAGACGTCAAGGCTTAATTAATTATTTTTTATTAGTTAATAAAATGATAAAAATCTCACTTTTTTTATATATTGCTTTTTCTCTGGAAGCAGATCTTTGAAGAGATCATCCAATGAGACTTCCATACGGGTCTTCAATGTCACACTTATTTGCTGTATCAGCCAATTGACGTTGACTTCATCGATTAAACGATCACCAAATACACGCAGTATCTCGTGAACCCATAATCGTTTCATATTCGAAAGTGCAGGCATAGTTTCCGGGACTGATAAAAGCACTCCCTGCATGATAATTATAACAATTGATAGACAATTTTTCTTGAAAATGATGAAACAGGTTAATGACAGAATGAACAATAAAATGCTCTCCAACCTGGATAACTTTAGAAAAATCACGAAGATTAAACATGTAATGGGATTTCGCAGGTGTCGGTAGTAGATTGCACAAACTCTCTTTGTATATGTCTAATGTTGCTAGAACAATTTGATCGATGCATGGATCAAATTCTTTGCTAAAACCCCTAGAAAATACGCAAAGAAATGTATACATATATTATAGACTACTGGATCTTTAGAAAACAAGATATTTTCTCGGGATGAATTTATAATGTATTTTCTGAATATATACACTGTTATTAAATATTTTTATTCTTTTTTTAACTGACCTCGTATCGAGATGCCACAGAACAATCTTACTAAATATCGTGATCATAACGTCATCCTCGAATTCAGATATTGCCAGAACGACGAAGTGTCGTTTAAATCGCGGTGTAACGTCTTTGCCGGCGACTGGTGGAGACATTGCGCACATTAGTTGAATCTCGATCAATTTTATTAATGCCTCTTCCCTTCTATCGTACCTGACAGTAAAAACTTAATGAAAACTTGAAATATTTTACTGGAACTAAATTATGTAATATTTCACTCAGAAGTTAAAATATGTTAAAATATCTTCATAAAATTATAAATAAAAAAAGAATAGATATTAGCATCAGTAACGATAAACAATTTGTGATATTTTACCATTGCCAATGATCCAACCATTGTCGTAATAATTCTATAGGCGGTTGTGCCCCAAACGTTTCTTTCAGCGGCATCGAGACGTCATCGACAAAGACGATCCATCGTTTACCTATAGGAGGGCCATAAACGCCCTTACGCCTGCGATCTAACTTGCTCAGAATAATATCTTGCGTCTGATTAGCAGTGGTTTGTGCGGAAAAGGTAATCAGTAAGGGCTTATTCACCGCGGCGTTGTTCTTCTTCAATAAGAAATCTATTATGTACACCGATTTTCCGGTGCCTGTCGGACCTACAAAGAGCACCGGCTTCTCGTGTTGTACCAGCATCTGAAAAAGCGCCGTGTACCGTATCGTTTCTACGGTTGGCACGATTATTTGATTGACAGGAATATCGCGGGGAATCGGCGGCGCCAACATTAACTCGTCCGACCATAATTTCCACTTTCCTTTGCCCTGATAAAGAGAAGTAACAAGCAAACTTAGCAGGTTAAAATTTTGCAAAATAAAACGTCTTCTTAAGAGATCGAAATACTTTTTTTTTTAATCTGGATGTTTAAACTAGGCAAATAAATCTTCGCATTTACCTCCTTAATAAATCTGTAATCGAATACCAGATTGTGCTTCGGCATAATAAATATGTAGGGTTTTAAAGGTGGCGGAACCGATTCTTGTAACTGAAATGTGTTCATTAGTGCAAGTGGAAATTCTCTTTCCAGAAGCCCATGGAATAGAATGCTAAATGGTTCTCTACATTTGGCTTCCAAAGTGCCTCCCATTGCCCAGATGCACGAGAAGAAAAACGAACCCTGCATAAATATTTAAAGTTATTTTATTGCAATTTTAAAAAAATTAATAGGCATTTGATTATTCAATTCCAACTTCTATCTGTGCTCGAAGATCAAGTTCGCTTATATTTTTTACTACTTCTTCATTATAATAATCATCTAAGAAACAATCCATGAGATAAGTGACGGATCGTAAGAGATTTGAATCAGGCATTGGACATATTTCCTGCAAATTAATAAAGTGTAAAAAAAACGTGAACAATATCCCGTTACATAATTTTATTTATGAAAAGAACAAACGATTTACCTTTACATTGCACCGGCGTAAAAGATGAAAAAGGGGTTTACAAAACCTAAGGAATAGCGATTCGTACAGGAAGACTCGTAGCCATTCATCTATCACTTCTGGTAATTTGGCTATCCAAGAATTTAATAAGGGCTCCCATCCCAACGCCCCAGGCTCCATATAAATCATTCCTATTTCGTACAATTCATCAATCATCCGATTTCAAACGTTTAGCTTACTTATTATCATTAAAGATTCTATTTACCGCAGCGAGATACAGTGGCTGGTGAAGCAGCTTCCAGATCCAATGGCTCGAATATCAAATTAGTCGTCGGCGCTAGCTGAATAATCTCCCCGCTCATCAGGCACAACTTTTTGTTGTCGTCAAGAACGGTGTTCATACTCTCTATCCAGAACGAGTCTATTGGGCCATCGAAGACCAACCACTTTCGATTGTCATTCGTTGAAGTTGCAAAAGCCCGATAGCTAATAGCCAAAATACCATCGTTCCATTCGTGGGACGCTGGATCGAATTGCCCGTACAACTGTCCCAGAGTTATCGCCTTCGGATTGATCACCGTTATCTCCACCTTGCGCTCGTTTATTAAATTCTGTTTTGCAAAATAGACATTGAATTTAATCGACTTATATAATCACTCTATCATCCTTCGACGGGTCGCTTTAGTGTAACAATTAACTTTTGGAGTGCTCACATTTTTTTCGCAAATTTCGAGTGCGTCAGCTAGCATCCTGTAGGCCGTAGTCTTGCCGGCGAAGGGATACCCGACGATCATGAATCCATGCCTGACCAACATCATCTCGTATATTTGCTGGATTTTCTCTAAAAACACCGGCACGCACTGAATGTTCGCATCGGCGCACGCTTTACGTGCGGACGCGTTCAAGTGCACATAGTCCGGCTCAGGAAGTTGCACGTTTGGAAAGAGATCCGAGACGATACCCTAAAATGATATGTTCCTCACGATCCTTCCTTTCACGCATAAATGCATAGACGTACGTGAAACAGCGGTATATCTTCGCTAAGGAACTTTGGCAAATTCACGTCCTTGATACTGCGCAGGATTAAAATATCCTCGTTTTCTTCCGGATACTTCAATTTCAAGTGTCCCGCCGCTATTAAGACAGACTTCACCGCTCGCATACCGTAGTCGTAATGATTTTGGCTGGACAGTTGCTCCGAGCATAATTTATAAGCCATAACTATTTTAACGGACAGAGGCCTGGCATTGTAAAATCCATATGAGTACAGAATGTTCTCCGATATTAAGGCGTAATCCGGCACCTATTGAATGCCGATAAAATTAATACAACGTCATTACACGGGAAGATGTAGCATTTTTTGTTCTTCAAAGCTCGTCTCTGAGCTTACCATCATAGCCACCGGTCGGAATAAAGCTTTCAAATTGTCCGGCAACTCTGTTCTGCCAGCGTATCCCGGATTCATCGTGGTAAATACCGCACAAGTACGGTCTAGCTTCAATTCGGTTTCCTCGAATACCAAGATCTCCTTCCCTGCCTGTATAGCTCGTTGAATAATCAGTATCTGTTGCGCTACTACTGACAGCACTTCTAGATCAATGCGGTTGAACTCGTCGAAACAAGACCACGCACCCGTGCTAGCTAATCCCTGAGGAATTTGTTGATATTTCATATAATAAAATTTAGAAATAAAAGAATATATTTGTTACATAAAGGGCATACTGCTTTTAGTGTCTACACTGAACAAAAAATTTACTAAATTGAAATAAATATTTTTCAAATAGTACCATGCAGAAGTTTAGTAAAAAATATATATATTACTTGAATTTGAAAAAAAAAAAACATAATTTAAACTTCAGCTTGACATAGAATTGTGTTTGTGTATCTGAGATCCAATGTTTCTAGTTTGTACTTTGAAAAATTTGCCAAGGGCGATATAATCTAGTCCCTCCGAGCAATTGAATACGACGCATTGCTTGGCGACTGCTTTCGCCAAGTCTTTGGTAGTCTCGGTCTTTCCTGTCCCTGCGGGTCCTTCCGGAGCGCCACCGAGATGCTGGTTGAGAGCACCGAACAAGGTGCGATAGCATCGATCGGTGAGTGGCGTTATCACTAATCGCGACGTATTGCCTAGATACTCGTATGCATACCCTAGCTTAGAGTTTATCATCATCGTGTACAAATTCTCGTCCTACAAGGCAGAAGCATAAATCTTATTATTGACGATATTGCAGTTAATATATAAAATAACAAACGAAAATGTAAATTACGACAAAACTAAAAAGAATCGCATATCTGAATCTACTCACTAGCCAATAGTATCTCAATTGGCAAAGCCACTTAAAATCAGTGATTTGATTTACAAGTTGCTCACATAGCTGCACCAATACATCACGACTATGAACATCTAGGGTTACTAATGCTTCTGCAAATAGAAAGAAGAAAAAGGAAATAAATAATAAATCCCGGATTAACATATAACTGAATTCTTAGCAAACAGAACATCTACCTAAAGTCGTTCGATTTTGCGTTGACAATTTCCCGCGGATGATCGTGACGATTTCATTAAGTTCATATGTGCACGTTTCCACGTAATTTCTTAAACTTTCGGAGCCCTCCGGAAGCTTATTGGTAACATCTGCCGTCCAATATAGTTTGCTAATGCAGAGGACGGTCTGCCCCGGCCATTCCAGAGCCCATTTACTCCTAGCTTTAGTCGGGAAAGCATTTCTGGCTCGTATCACCTAGAGGAAGATCAAATCAATTAACGATTCCACGTAAGGACTGATATAATTTGAGATTGTTATCGATTCCAATTGACCTGAGCCTTTACGCTTTTTTTCATATCAGTTTCAAGTTCAAGGAGCCACTTTTCCACTTGTCCTCGTGCAGCAGTCGTATCGATTATGTCCTCGAGAATAATCTGCTCCTCTTCAGATGACATCATAGCTGTGGCTTCCATGGCATCGGTGAAATTTAATTTTGCAATGCCCTCGAAGCACTTTTTCAAATGCGGCTGTACACTGCGATAATAATTAAAATATAGACTTATATACGTGGACGGTTAAATATGTATGATATTTAAATTAAAAATAATAAAGCGTACCGCGTAGGATCCTTTGTCTCGGACAAGATTTCTAAAAGTTCGTCGTTAGAGAGGAAGAAAAATCGCGGAAAGAAAAGCCTCTTTTTCTCTAAATAAGCGGCAAGTCCTTTTTGCACCAACTCAAGTAAGTGGGTACATTTTTTCAAACGGTCCAGCATCTTGTCGATATTGACGACGATCATGACTGCTGGATTAACCGCAACGATTGTCATAAGTTCCCTCCAGATCTATTTTGCGCATAATTTAAAATTTAAATTATTTAAAATTTGAACATGTCTATGAACACTTAATCCCTCAAAAAGTGGTACACTCAAAATGTAAGAAAAATTTAGGTCATATTCAAATTATTGTATCTTAGAAAAATGGTCGTGGAAATATAAACCAAAAAGCATTTGAAACCTTAAACTCTCTAGTTTTTTAATCTTTTGATTGAAAACTTTGAGTTTTAATTATAACATGACCATTTTTTCTTAAGACAAAGCACAAAAGAAAAATGTTAAAAAAATAGCATCAAATTAAGAATGTGTCTATAGGCTGAAATAATTTTTTTTTTTACCTAATCTGATAAAAGATTTTTATAAATTAAACTCTTCTCTTTAATTTGCTTTTTTTCAATTTTTCCTACAACCATTTTTTACTGAGTTATGAACAATCAATGAAAAAATGGCATTTTAAATTTAAACGCTTGTAACTTGGTCAAAAATGCCAAAATGGTCGCATAGAAATTATGATGACAGATTTGAAAAGCTAAAAACCTCTACTTTGGGATCCTTTATTTGCTTATTTGATAAAAAAATGTCTTGTTGTTTGAAAACCACCTTAAAGCTAACTGTAAAAATTCCATATTTTTCTTTATTTTGGAAATTTGACGCTACTTTTAAAATAATCGTAGAACTTTAAAGGTGTCCACGTTTTCTTTAAGTTAAAAGTATCCTTAAATTATCCAGGGCTTGGAATATTTTTTCCGTATGTTCTAGGACTTGAAATATGTTTTTTTTTCTGCGCGGCAATGTTGGCCGAGGTGTAAGGGATTAAAAGAAAAATTATTTTAAAAGTAAAAAATTACAAATTTTCTTTTATTCTTAAAACATGGCACCATTTTATGATTAATTATGGGATCTTTATTATACCGTTAGCATTAGCAAAGCGTATCACGAGATTTCAAATGCCGTTTTTTCTTTAATCATTTATAACTCAATAAAAAATGGTCGTAGGAAAAATTGAAAAAAGCAAATTAAAAAGAAGAGTTCAATTTACAAAAATCTTTTATCAGATTAAATAAAAAAAATTTATTTTAGCCCATGGACACGTTCAAATTTGATGCAAATTTTTAAACATTTATTTTTGTCCTTTGTCTTAAGAACAAGTGGTCATGTTGCAAAACTCAAAGTTTTTAATCGAAAGATTAAAAAACTAGAGAGTTTAAGCTTTCAAAATGCTTTTTGGTTTGTATTTCCACGACTATTTTTCACAAAGTTTCGAATATGACCTAAATTTTTCTCACATTTTGAGTGCACCGCTTTTTTTAGGACTAAGTGTACACTACACGTCAATGATTCGTTCCATTCCCTTAGCGAATTTATATAGAATATGTGACATATCCTATGTAAACTCAGTAGGAAAATGGAACGAATCATTGAAGCGCAGTGTACATTGCGTATAAGCGGTAACACGAGAATTCACATTGAGAGTAATTACGAACTTTATCTACGGCGGTAAAGCGTCGATTCTCCTCTGGCATCTGTTGCTGTATATCGGGCGATGAGAAGATTGGTTCAAGATACATCCACGTCGCTTGAACCTTGAGCCAATAATCCATAATATCTTGTAACAATAGTAATTTGGCTTCCCATTCTCTGATAGCAAAGGAGATAATGGCCATAAATTTGATTTGACAAATTAAAGCAATAAAACTGATTAAAGAAATTAAAATCTTTTTCTCTAAGAAGTTAATAAAGTAAACCTACAGGGTTTCTTTCTCAAAGGGCTTTATATAAAGAGAATTTTTCATAGTTTGTGCTTTTGTTAGATGATCGTCGAGCAACAACTGTATCTCTTCCACACTGGCAATGACATATGTGCCGGTGTCGCGATAAAGATTGACGATAAACGCGATATCCGCCCAATCGGAATACATTTTGAATAAAGCCCTTTCCAAATTACCCTCTTTAGTGGCCGCTTCGGATATGACATCAAATTTCACGACGTAGTCGCCTAGACCGTAGTCGAGAATCTGCGAACGTAAATAAGATTACGATCTATAGCCAATGGCAAATCTAGGTTTGCCTTTACCTTGGCCAACGTCATGTATTGATCGACTTTTATCGGAAACCCAACAATTTCCGAAACCTGCTCCCAATGACGACTTTTCAGGGAAGGATTGCCAAGAGTCAGTATCACCGGCATATGCTCTTTAAAATCTTCAATTTTCATTCTTACGATTTCTGCTAATTTCTTCACTGCGGGTTCTTGAAAAGTCTTTTCTAATTTAAATATCAAGCGATATGCAACGCCCGTTTCGTTCTCGATCTCTTCGGGATCGTATGAGCCTATCATAGCTTCGATCCAGTTTTCGTAGTTAGTTAAAAATTCGCAGGCAATGTCATAGAATTTTTTATAGGGTGCCAATTTATCGGCTATCTACTTATCAATCAAAATAATTTTATTGCTTTTAGAAAAAGAATGGAAATGCGAGATAGAAAATGTAAATGTAAGACATTGAGTTTTTGATTTAAATAAACGCTTTGAGCGTGTGATAATTTCTATAATTATACATTAGATTAAAAAAAATTTTTTAACGTACAGATAAATGTGAATCAGTGAAATTGAACTATTTTATTACCTTTTTTCTTAAGGGATATTGTGACATCTCCCAACCGAATAATCTCTCCTCGTCGTTGAATTCTACGATTGTATCCATAGCAGCAATCAATTTTTTATCGAGACTCGTTGCTTTCTTTTTGTATCGTTGTATCTCTTCGATATTTCCCCAGTATTGCAACTCATTGCAATATTTTTCATAAATCTGAAGATCCTGTTCAAATTTTTCGATTCTATCTTTGAGTGTTGCTTGATACTCGCCCGTTTTACTTGCAATTATCTCTCGATGCTTTTCGAAAATTTCAGACATTGTATGATACCTGAGTATGCAAAAATGTCAAGAAAATTAAATGTGAACATCAAACATTATTCAGTTTTTAAATATGAGCTATAGATTAATTAAACGATTCTTTGTTATTACTAGTATTGGTTAACTAGTACGATTTAAGTATATTATGTTACGTTGCAGAACAAATTTTATTGCAAATTAAATTAATATAGTTTAGATACACTCACCAATGAAAAGCAAAATTATTGCTCTTCAATTCGACCGGTGTTAAATGGTGATAATCTGATAAAAATATGATATATTTCATTACTTCTTTTAATCGAGTCTCTAATTCAAAAACAGTCTCTGTTTCAGATTTATGTATAAAAGCTTGCAGTTTCATGAGTTCTGACGTATTGAGCGGTATACTTAATGCTTGATCTGCGATGTTTTGATAAACATCTCCTATACTGATAATTAAGAATTATTATTAATGAAATTATTTAACTTTTTAAAACTGCAGTTATATTCAAATGTAAAACTTGATCGGAAACATACGCTCGAACTTTTTGTTGATAATCGGCAACCATTCTTGAAATCAATTCGTCTTTGAGTTGAGCAGCTGTAGAAGCGAGATGCCTTATAATATGATGTCGGCGAACTTCAAAGAGATCGGTAAAAGATGTCCAATGAAACTCTAGCGGAATATTTTTGCTCAATCGATCATAATAATCAACGAGTTCGCAATATTTCTGATATGGATTAGGTGGTTGTGTCTTCAAAAAATCCCGAACGTATTTGACATCCGCTTCGTTTATCAATCTGATGTATTTATCGAACTCGTGCAGTTGCTTTTCCGGATCAGTTTTATATTGCTGAATTAAATTTGATATGACGTTTGCATATTGCTCAAGAAGGCTCGAAGAAATTACTGGCTACAGAAACATTTAATAATTAATAATAATATAATATTATTAATAATTTCTGATATATTAAGTGCAATAATTATTTAAATAATAATTTAGAAGGTTTTTTTTATAAACTTTGTTTAATAATTTTACAATATAAATGTTTAAAACATTATACGATATTTCTCGAACGATTCAATATTAATAAGAAATATGTACCGTAAGCAATTCAGGAAAACTACTGTCTCCGCTCGTTTCAAGTTTTATCTCCGCTCGCGGTAATGTTGTTACAGCATCGTAAAGAGAATTCAACAGCGTTATAAGTCCATTCGTAAATACTTTAAATGTGGGATCAAACATGACGGACGTGTTTCGTACCACAACCTCTATATTAAAGCCGCAATTTGTGTACTGTTCAAGATAATTGTATTTAATATATTCGGCCGAAGTATATTAAAATCAAATTTTTACTGGGCTTATAAGACTTATACTTACACCGACGTCTACGAGATAATAAATGTAATCTTCCATCGAACGCAAGCACAAGTCTCGCAATTGATCTTCCATGACGTAGGCAAGACAATTGAAGAATCTATTATATCGCGGGTCATTCACCGGTGGCAAATTTCCTTTCTTCGATGCCTGAAGATTTAGATATCAATCCTGAATTAACTTCGATGAAAATACTTTTTACCTGAATAATAAAATGAATTTCTCACCGCGAGTAAAATATTGTGGATCTTTGGCAGCCACCGTTTGAGAAGATTATCGCTCGTATCTCCAAGGATTCTTGAGAATATCGAATCGAATTTCGAAAAGTCATACGACTGCCCGTACGATGTCAGCTTTCGTTTGTCTACTTGTTTGGACTCTCTACGAATTACGAAATTATACCGGACCAAGAATCATTTCATATTTAAAAATATTCCGATGCTATGTGCCACTTTAATTCACTAACCCATACTCGCGATACCAGTGGTCCAAAGTTTTGTGTATGCACGGGTGATACACGATGATCGATCTTCTCTCCAATTTTGCTCTTATTTTTTGGTATTTAGCACTGTGCTCGGGCGACAACAATTCGGTGATTCCCCGGGAGGGCAACGGCTACAATGTGCACAATGTGTAAGTGCAAAAGCAATCGAGTGTGAAAAGCGACCGTCGGGCATTATCGACGAAAAGGCATTCTGTCGAACGCCGCCGAGCCAACATCGGACGTCCAAAAAAATTTTATATTGCGCGCAAAATAATACTTTATCTCCCCTTATTGTGGACAATTATGCTTACCGTAGCGCAGAATGCCTCGTCGAAAGGTTCCTGCAGCACAAAGTCCACGATGGATTTTTTCATATTCGTAACATAGTCACTTTTTAATTCCCGTATCAATTGATTGAAGCACTTGTTGTGTCTCTTCTGCCATTCAGCGGGCACCATGCTCGTGATCTTCTTTAACGTGTCAGAATCTAAGGTGCCTGCGTGAGTGTCGTCAACCTCATGAAGAATGTAGTAATAATACCTCAACAGATTCTTGTCTTCCTCTGTGAGCCAGATATCGACGTCGCCCCCAATTGCCGCCGTTCGTCCGCAAACGCTATCGTCGTCTAAAGCCGTCCGCTCTTTTGCATAGTCGCTGCAAATTTCCATTTTGCCCTCGCGCCAACTTTCGCCGTGTCTCACCAGCCCTTTGATCTTCCTGATCAGATGCGTACGAAATTCGGCTCTCCGCCGGCATAGCGACATATAATAATCATCCTTAGGGGAAACAATGTCTTTTTTCTTTTTCTTCGGCATCGTGCTCCTTTAAATTTATTTAACAGAGTTTTTAAACGAAATTTCATTTATAGTTTACGTCGAATAAACATACGAAAATATTTATTCACATGTCAAAGCGTATAATGTTATATTTTGCAGCAGGCGATATTCTGCAATGCGATATATTTTACGAACTGCCGGTGACTTACCTCGACAAAGTTTCATATTCTTGTGGTAAATCGGAAAGCCTCGATTCATCTTTAATGTATTTTTTTAATCTGTCATACGTCTTTTGATGTACGTGATAACTTTTTAAAAGTTTGGTTTTTGGACAGTACGTGTCGGAAGTGGATTTTATCCAGTCGCAATGCTTTTTCTCTCGAGATTTTCTGTCGAGTGGCTCCGCGATTCGCTTAGTCAATCCTGTGCGCAGTTTCGATTTATTAATGTCAATTTCTTTGTCAGTTTTATCTTGTTCCGTGGCTTCTTCTTTTTCTTGAGATTCATCCTTCTCTTGTATACAACCCGAATTCTCCATCGTGTAATTAAGTCTTTACATCTTTTTTACTATTACACTAATATAAATTAAAGATTACTCATTAATCGTATGATTTAGATAGGAAATTATAAAATGAGTGACTCAACCTCTCTTCTTGACGATTACACTCACCTGACTCACCGTCTTGCAAGGTTTGCGTTACCATAGCAGTCGCGATAACATGGAGACATGATACGTCAATTGTAACGTAACTCGTATTTGATATATCTATTTTTAACAATAATAACGCAAGGAATAATTAGAAACAAGCAGAAACAGTGCAGAAACAAAAATCTGTTCAGAGAAATGTATAATCAAAAAATGAGGATTGAGGGATATATTTGTGCAATAAAAAAATGACAGATCGCTGTTTCTTTTAACATAAATATTTATTGTGTATTTATATGCGTGACATCGTTTTCAGAATAATACTTTCATAAGTGCAGTAAGTCTGTCGATGATACGTATCCGGTAGTGTGATATCTATCAATGACCGCTAGCCTGAGAATTCACGGTCTATCGGAGATGTAAAGATAACAATGCAATATAATACATTTCCTTTATATATTGGGTGTTCCGGTAACGCAAAATACAAAGTTTATCGCGATAATATTAAATTTTATATATCTGTATTTATACATATAACGTATATATATATATATATATCTATATATCTCTATATGTACATATATCACGACAATTCATACACATTTGATTGTCACTCGTCTCTGATATACATAGTACACTGTTGATCCCTCTATACATCTAGATAGGCAATGTGGAGTAAGTACTTCTTTTGCGTAGTCTTTCTCTGTTCCAGAAATATGCGAACGAGAATTCAGTTCCGCAAATTATCAGGGACAATCTGCTTGTGTATGTGTGTATGTGTAGTATATGTGCGCGCGCGCGTATGTGTGCAAAAAAATAAACAATATTGGACCCCCGCAACCTCCTAGCATGCCCTTTGCATACTATGATCGGAATTAAAATATGCACACGTAGAACGATTAAGAGCGAAAAGGCGATGCTTTAAAGGGGGAAAAGCACTCGCTCCTGTTAGCTTTTGCCAATGAAAATATGTAGGCGGCACAACGGCGATTCGTGGCCAAAACGAGGACCGCGTGGATATATTGATTTTCTTTCCAACACCTTCCCGATGTTCCGCCAATGTTTCAACGTCGAAATATAGCCATCACCGTTTTACGTACGCAGTAGGAACGTTACACAGGGATAAATCGCAAACGATTTGTATCGAATTTTTCTCTTGGCAGAGAGTGAGCCCATAATACTCCAAAAAAAAACCAAATGTTAAGGAAGCTTGCCTCAATTTTTTGTCAAATCAATTGTTTATGAAATCAGAATATATAAACCAGTTTAAATATTTATTGAGAGAAATTCAATTTTGAATTCCGCTGCGAATGAAGCCACTGTCACGTGTATATCACGTATATTTTCTTGGAGAAAACCCTGTGTAACGATGTATAATAATTATACAATTATATCTAACATCTTATATAATGTTGACACAGGTACATTCAATATGAGTATGGATAACACAGCGCTCTAAGAACATAGTTGCTTAATTATTGAAATTTATTTTTTCAACCGATTAATTTCTCTATTACGTACGACGCAAACCGCGCACAAGTAATTTTTTCCACAGCCTTAATGAGCTCTTACAAATTCGAGAAGAGTAAAATAAATATGATAATACTACTCACACACATCTACATTTCTGATAATGATATACATGTGTTGATAGTTCCATACCAACGGTATTGATCCGATTCTCTTGTGCCCAACAAGCAATAGCGTTACCTTGCTTATCTATAACGAAATCCTCTTTGAACATTTTCGAGCCAAAACTAATATTGACGACATCACGAAGCACGATATGTTTGACTAATTCTCTTATTTGATGTTCTATGACACATAACACACGTAAAATGTACAATTTGATACAGATTTCCTAGTTATATTCACATGCATTATTGCTATGCTTTAAACTTGAACAGATATAACCGGTTAATTGAAAATCATATCGTATTCGTGTATCCTTTCCAGATATATTCAACAAATTATAATCAAGTAGTTAAAATATCTCACAGGATATAATCTTTTTACCAATTTAAAATATTCAATATGCTAAATTTTATTTATCCCATAGCCAAGCTTCGTTGGCGACGGCGTCGTCATATCTTTTTCTTACTTCTTTACATTTTGTCATTCATAAATTTCAATATTTAATCTTTCAACTTTTGTATAGTAGAAAATTAGTTTATACATATAGTTTATTCACTTTGTTAACTTTGCAGAGGAAATTGTAAAAACATTGAAATTAAAACATATTTTGTTTAATTGTATATAAAATTTTTATGTTAGATCAAAACAAAAGTTCAATATATTACAGAGAATACGAGAGGAACCATTTGTCACGCGGCATTATTGCCAAGGTGCTCGTTTGAAAAACTTATAAAATCGAAAGGCATAAAAATGACATTTATCCCAAAGTTAAACGACATAGTAAACTGACTATTGCCACATTTTATTATTAAGCTGCTCCTCACAATGCGATGCTATTTGCTCCAAAATAAAGCAATCGAGCCACTTCCAATTATAGCTATAATTACCTATTCCATTGAACACTAATGTAGCTTCCTTCGCGCTCGGCTGCACAGCAGCCACAGCAGATTAAACGCTCGTCTTTCTTTACGGGACACCAGGAAGATTAATCAGGGCATATATCGACAACGACGATTTGCATGCCGTGTAGTAGTCTTCATTGTTTACACGCGATTGATATTATATACCTTCCTCAAGTGTGGTTCTACTTCAGATCAAGATTAAGAAAGCCGCGGCAATTTTTTTTTTTCAGAATAAAAATGACGACGTCTTCAATTGATTCGCACGAAAGACGCGAATATACGAATTGACAGTGGAAAGAACTTAATTCTAATTTTTGCCTCTTTGTTCGTGGCAAGCTTGCACGACGGAACGGAAAATCCGAGGTGTCATCGAACAGTTACGGTCTTGTGAAGCGATACCGGTACGGAGTCCAGGTGAACAGTTCTAAGGGAAAAGAATACATATCTATTGTGTATCCAATCCAATTTACTTGCCACATCTTCTAAATACTTTTAGCATGCAAGTGGTACCGGCGCGGTCATTATCTCCTCGTTTCCGCGCCGCTTATCGGGATGCAAAACTAGCATGCACTCTGAAAACGCCCAGCTCGCTTGCGCTCGAAAATAAAGTACTTCTCCTTTTTTTTTTTTAAACCTCAATTAACTTCCGCTCTCTATAGTCTCAGTCTGTAGTCTGTTTCGACTGCAAGCTGCCGTTTCCAGTTGATTTTACTACTCGATGATGAAACATACCGGATTGCTACGGATCTGCTGGCTGATTAAAATGTTTATGGTGAGATAGGTGACGTGACAATTGAAAGATTTCGCGAGTGTCGCGACGAAACATCATTGATCAGAACATTCTGATGACAAATTACGTGCCGTAAACATTTACATCAAAGGATCGGATCGAAACGAGTAATCAGAATAATGATTTATCGAATGATTAGTATCGAACGATTCGACGGCAATCGGCTATTGTTTCGTACGAGAGTTAATAGCTCAATTGATACAACAACCAAGACCATATCATTCTTCGCTAATTAGCGAAGGAATTAAAAGGAATCTCCTTCACAGAGACCGACTCGAATTGATCGATTCGTTCTTCATCTACCTGGTAGGTGATATATGGAAGGATATCTGCAGTCTGATCGATGGTGATGCGATATGACGATGATCGCGCGATGCAAAACTACTTGTTTGTAAAGGAGGCTGACAATAGCGTGGCGTCACTACATGACTCGCTCTACGATTTACCATGGTTAGTGAAGCACGGGCAAAGCGCATTCAGAATACGATTGCAGAATCCACGCGCTCGATTGTTCCAGCCAGCGATGGTATCGCCACCCTTCAATCTACTACCTGTACACACACACACGAATGGCCAATGTGTTATAAATATCAATCTCGAAAGATAATTATAATTGCGCGACGTTCTACTTTGCAAGTAGCTCTACGGGGTGTCCCACCCAACTTTGAATCATCTGAAATATCTCCGTTGCTATTGATGGCGCGAGAAAACGTGTGAGGAAGAAATTGTGAAAGAAAACAAGTTAATAATACGTGCACTTAAAACAAACACGTTGAAACGATTAATTTATATAAAATCTTGCTTGCCTCGTTAATTTGTTTGTCTCGTTAATCTTTTCTATACAATGACTTTTTATATCAACTACCAACAACCGAGATATTAGACGAACATAAGCACACTTGTACTTAAGCTGATTCAAATCTCCCGTTGAGTAAGTTATTATGCTTATTTGATTATTATCTGTTGACCTATATATTCACTAATTAATTTCTTTAATTATCTCTATCTAGCGATCTAGCCGTCTACACTTATCGAACTATCTGCCTCTTTTTGCACACTCTTTACCTACTTTTTCTTCTGCTACCTCTCGAGAATGTAAAATATTTACCGTTTCATTTATATGCTTCTTTTCCTTCGTTACAGCCGACACGAATTAATTGAGAATGTTTCAATCCCGTAAATTAGAATAATATTTGAGTCGTAAGAATGTAAAATCGATGTGTACTTACCTTCACCTGCGTTAGCTCCCTGAAACACAAAAAGGAAATATTGTCGATATCTATAAATAGATGGTCATTAATAATTAATGTATCTTCGTTTGTCATTGTGAAATTTTTCTTATTAAATAATAAAATGTGGGTTCGTTTACCTCCGATTGAAGCTTTCTTTTCGAAGCTTCTGTAGCGGCAGTCTCTATCACTTCGCTGATGAATTTCGTGGTTTCCCTCATAAGCTCCTCATCTTCCTTGAAGGCCTCTTTTCTCTGCTCCAACGTTCCTGTCATCAAGTTCCTCTCGTGTTCGTCCATATTGGTGGTGGAATGGAATGATATGGACATCTGATTGGTCATAGTGTCATCGATGATGGCAATTCCCGCGTCCTAAGTCCTTTTCAATTAGAATTGTTTTCAGTCAAACGAGAACATCTTGTGCGAAAATTTTTTAAATTTATATATGCCACAAACATTTAATTACCTTGGAAAATTCTATGCGTAAGAAGCATATAGTGTGATAACTAAAGTAATTTAATAAAAGATAAAAATCCGATGGTGAACGATACGGATAATCTTATAATTATTTCACAGTAATTGGTAATTATTTTTAACTATAAAATACATTTAATGTTGAACAAAATTTCTAAAATATACTGTATTGCATATATTTCTGGATGTTACGATAGCAAATGCTCTAAGTTGCTTTCCATGTTTGAAAAAAAAAATGCGTACATTATTCTATCTACGTGCGTGTGTGATTCCTTCATCTATCCGATTTATTGTCCACACCGAATCCATTTCGCACGCTCGCACGTCGGTAGAACTCACCGAAGTTACACCGGTTACGATTCCAGCATCCAATCTGCATTTGAAACGGTTTTGTCTTGGACGAACGGTATCATTTCTGAATTTCCAATTAACGCAATACGCGTGACAGAGAGACAGCAACGTAAATACGACGGCGGATGACGGATGTGCCACAGGTGGTGTGTGTTGTTTCACCGCGCACGCACGCACACCGACACCATATATACAGCACACACTGGTCCCTAACGTACACGCGCGTGCAGGTATCCCGGGGATGCCGATGACGTGGTCGCTGGTCGTCCAAGGCTGCAGGCCCAGGGCGAGTCGACAGTCGGGGTCGGCCGCGTTTATTTAATCGCTGACAATACCCCGGACCCGACGTTGTCCAGCCAGACAAACAGCCGGTCGCTCTGACGGAATCCTCCGGATCCAGGGGACTCGTCGACGCTTCCCAGACATGGACTTGGCTCTCTTGATCCCGGGGTGGAAACACGGGGACGGTGTTTCTCAGTACTCGCGACGCCGAACGGGGCATAAAGATAGCACGGTTAGAGACGAGTAAGCCCTCATCCTCTCTCCCGTCGCGTCCTCGACGGGCTCTGCGCTCCGTCAGGTAATGATCGACGCGGACCAGACGAAGCTCTGTTACCCGACTGGATATCACCCCACAGTCAGGCCCTGTAACGGAGCATGCGTCGGGGGAGCCAAGCAGCTATTAGGTTTTTATATATCTTCGCTTCTGTGCCTCTCTTATCTACGCGATGTGTACACATGCGCGTGCACACACGGCATTTACGGTTCTTACCTTGCGGATACGCTAAGTCTGTCAACCCGGACTGGAGCAAGGTGAAATTTCACTTCGTAATATGAACCGTCGCGCAAACACACTCGCTGATTACCCACATGATCCCGAAGAGAGGATGAATTAGAAACTTGTTTCGCAATCTACAGATTTATTCTATGTCAAGCCATAACCCAGGTTTCTATTGTAAAATTAATATGCGAAGCTCTTAATCCAGTGTTTTAATAATTCTGTTTAAAAATTATGTTTTTTTTTTCCTCGAATTGGAGAAATGACCGTTTATCTAGAATTGCACGTTGTTCACCGTTAGAAGTATGAATGAGATACTTGTTGATTCTGCATCTGCTGAAATAATCGCGTCCCTATCGCTCAACATAATTTTATTATCAGTTATATATTTTCTTTAATATTACAGCTTGAACAATTCTTTCGCTAAGTTTTAACAAAACTTAGACCACACGCAAATATCGCATACCGTGTACAGAGTCAAATATGACATTTGTCAGCCTGCGAAATGCGAGCTGTACGAATATTTTTCAAGCATTCCGCTCGGTTACATCATTAGGGACACAGTGCCAGCATATGCCTTCATAATTGATGTCAACTGGTCGCAATTAATGACACGCGCATATATAGCCGAGTGTCAGTTTCTCCCGAGATAAGCAATCGCATCGCCATTCCACGTCGATTCCAAATGCAGGATGAACTCTTTCTCTTTCCCCTCTCGAATCGTCAAAATTCCAAACCCAATTCTCGATTTCTCCTCTTCTCAAGATCTTTCCTATTGTTCACCGGCGCCTCAATTACGCTTTGTAGTAAAAAGACACGGGGTTCGGAAAGACACACCGCGCCGCTAAATATAGCACGGAGGCGGTTAATAACAAAGGATCGATGGTGATCGCATGGTGAATAATTTTTTTTCCCCGAAGAAGCTCGCCGCCGCTCGATTACAACTAGCGGGCATTTTTCTTCTTTTGCCGTTACGACGTTGTTTACGTGAGCGACATGCACGTTACACGTGTTGTTCACCTGCCTCGCTTAAAGCGAGTTTCTGCCGCAAGCGATTACAATGTATATAACGTCTACAAAAGACCGATCCTTTCCTCCCCCCCCCCTCCTCCGTCAGTGTTAATCTCTCAGTCAATTATTTTTGCTGCAAAAGTTGTCACTGCAATTTCATGTTACTATAATAGATTACATGTATTTAGAAGAACCAGAAAAAGTAACTACAGAGCGCAATTGTGCAATTAAATTAAATTTTGCATTCGATTGATAGACGTTGCACTAATATTTGAATTATAAAAGAAATCCGAATTACTCATTAAATTCGAATACTCATTCTTTAAAAACAAAAAGATCCACAATTGGGTACAATGGATAGAATAATTAAATTTTTATTTTTACTGTTCCATACCCGATCCATATTTTTGAAACATTATTAATTATGATAGATCATTATTTTGTAGAAATGTTAATTTGAGGATCGATTTCATACCCCAACGTTTTTTCATAATTTATAGATTATCTAATTGTATCATCTATCTATATCATCCCCATCTGCCTTTCGCTGAAGCGACGTGGGAGGCTCAAGTCTTAAGTCGTCAGCGGCATATCGATACGCGAATTCGCAATACGCGCGCGCGGCCGTCGTCGGCGCGATCGTTCGCTCCGGAAGCCACCTTCGGCCAGTCATCCGCACACAGCCGCTCGCGACGACAATGTCGCTCGTGTGGACGTCGATTTAAAGATGGCCGCGTCGCGGCCGCCCGATCATCGTGTCGCGTCGATCTTGAAAGGCGCGTGACGCGTCTCTTTCGGGGGATAGCGGAGCCTTAGACTGACGAGGGGCCGGACCGTGCGACGCCCGGACCCGGACGTCGACGTCGACGCACATTGGGTGGGCGCACAGCTTCGACACGAGCGCGGACGGAGCGGCGGATCGCGCCGCCGGACGATGATCTAACGTCTCGCGCGTGTGTGTGTGTGCGACGCGTGCGGTACCATGAATTGTCATCAGATACTCAGCGGCGCCTGCAATGCGGGTGATCGCTGCTACGCAGTCGGCTCCGTCGAGGGAATATCCTTCACCGTAAGTGCCAGTGAGGTTCCGCCAACGATGGCGGTGCGCCGATACGGCGCGTCCTTGGCGATCGGTCGAGCCCCACGGCCGACATCGTCAGCGAAATTTCGTATTTTGTATGCGATCGCAAAAGTCGATACTTACTCTCGCATTATGGAAGTCAGCTGATCGAATGACACTTTGATTAACCATACGAACGTGAGACGTTCGCGAGTTCGCGGATTTTCCTTGACAAACGACGAAAATGTATACCTTTTGTCGTTCTACATGCTATATCTTATATTTTTTTATGCGATGCGAATTACAATATTGATCATTTTTGCTAAACGTTTTGCAATTAGTTGTTAAAAAACTTTATCAAAACAATTAAAGTGATAGTATATCACATTGAAAGATATGGAATCAAGATATGATAAGTTAATATGATAAGGTTTAAAAACTATTTGAAAATACAAGAGTTAAAAAATATTTAATAAATTATGATTTATTATCTTTATGTATTCAGGCATACGCAGCTGGTTGCAATATTGTGATTTTGGCCAATAATTTCGAACGAGTTCAAATAATTCCTGGAGCTGTGCACAATTATATCAGGATCAGCTGTCTAGACTGTAGTACGGATACAGGAAAAATAGCCGCAGCCTATGAAAATCAAGTTTGCATTTTTGAGCCAACGCCACTTATACACAGCACCTGTTCACACGTTTGTATTAATACTCTTTTCTGTTTTATTTTTTTATTATAAATATGTACTTAAGAACATATGCTTAAAATTCTTTACTTTTTTTCTACTTATTTTTTCTAAATGTTTTTTACAGCAATTAGAATACAGATGGGTTCAAACAGGAAGTCTGCAAACAGAATCAAATATTACTTCTTTATCATGGAATTTAGAAGGAACAAGATTATTAACAGGTGGCGAATTGTTACAATTATGGCATCAAAATATCACGCCATTTCAAGAAGAACATAGTAAGTTTACTTTCTTAGATTCTTTTTTCAATAAAACTGATATTTTAAATGGATCTTGTACAATAATGAGAAATTATCTCTCCGAATTGGACTAAAATGTATTGATATTCTGTGATAAAAGATTTTACATTTGCATGATATAAGATATATGATTTCTTTCCCCTTATAAATATTTGAATTTTTCCTTATGAGTACTTGAAATATATATTTGATACTTAAACTTTTAAAATATTAGAATTATCATGTTTCTCATTACTTGATACAGCAACATTACCTACAGCTACAAAGCCGAAAACAGAAGAAATCAGCACAACTGGAAATCATAATGTTACAGCAAATACTTCTCAGGATCGTGAGTTCATTCGTTTCGAGAATGAACGTACAGCTTTGCATGTTAACATTTTACAGCTTTACTAACGCATTGAATTTATAATTATAAAAAATACAATTATCTGATTATCTTAACCAATAACAATGAGAACTAGAGAATTAGAATGAATGCATCTGCAAATGAACCAAATAAAGTTATTTCTGTGACTGATGTTATTGCAAATATTGTGATTTTGTTTTACATATATATATATTAGTTGCAAATAGATAAAGATTGATTATTTTAATATATTTTAAAGATTTTTTAATTCTTAAGCTTGCTACATTGAAATTTTTAATAATACATCTTGCTATTGCGATATGAGTGCACATTATTATTGCAAAATATATTAAAAATTTTACACACGAATGATATAAAATATTTTTTTGTATTATAAAGATGCTATTAAATATTTAGCTTATTTTATTTGAGTTCCAGATATGTATTTTATTGTGTCCATAAACAATTATACTATATTAAAACAAATTTATTTTTTAACAGCTGGTACAGTAACATTCTCAATTGGGGGAGAAGCTGAGAGTCCTGGGCCTGGGGACATGTCTGTTGCAAATGATCCGGGTGGTTGGAATTGTGTATGGAAATGTCGTACAGCTACACCAGTCCATCTTATGAGTTTTAGTCCCGATGGCACTTTGTTTGCAACAACAGGAATGAATGATAGATTAGTCAAAATATGGTTCGAAAATAAACAATGTATGTATTTTTATTAAATTGTATATATTATATAATTAATGATCTTTTTATATCTATGAACAGTTATTATAAATTTATTCTTTGTTTCCAGTGTTTCCAGCAAGAAGCTTAGATCATACAAGTTTTTCTCAATCTGTGGGTAGTGACAATTTTAGTTTTGTTTATGTTGCACACCCACGTGCTGTAACACACCTTTCTTGGCGCAAGACAAGTAAATATATGCCAAAGTAAGTCAACAATTAAGTGGTAACTGATGTTATTTGTGAATAACACAACAAAACACTATTCTACTTTAATATCATTCTTTCTTGCTAGTAAAATTGAAATATTTAATTTTATATATTTAATCTTAAATGAATATTTATACGAATAAAACAATCATAATAATTTTTTATACATATATATATAATGAATATACTATTTGAACTATTATGAAATGACTCTTTGTAGTCAAAAGATTATCAATTTATATATATTAAATTATATAATAAGTAAATGATATTTGCTTTTAATTTTTTTTTTTTTGTTTTTTTGTTACAGAGGCTCTGTATCCAATATGTTGGTTACTTCCTGTCGCGATAATATTTGTCGAGTATGGGCAGAAACTATACCACCTGAGATTGAAGGTTTAGCTAATATGAGTCAGTTTGAGGGTTCTGACAGGCATGGTCACCATGGCAAACATCGTCATCATAACATGCACAAACATCGATTTATGCAACGACTCAAACATATGAAGTATAAAAAACATTTTTTTATTATTTTAAAATACAAAGTACAGTTTAAAGTACAGTTCTATTTTTACAATTAATTAATGTGTATGAAATTTTGGTGAAATAAGATAATAAATAAAACTTTCTTCTTTCTGTAGAACATGTTTTCATATTCGACGCCATGCTAAGCAGCAACATCAAGCTGGTCATACTGCACCGACTTTACCAACGCTTCCGTCTACATATTCTGTACACGATTTCCATAACAATTATCAAACTTCTGGTCATTATCCTGGAATGCATTTTCACTTAGCAGCAAGTATCAACGCAGAAACTGGTAATGTTAATTATGTAATACATAAAGTAATGTAAAGGTTTTATTTTTATTTTGATATTTGTTACGTTGGTATTACATTCTTCTGAATAATATTATTAAAATATTGGTAATTGTCAGTGGATAGTATACGTTCATGTTATAGATATACCACTAGTACCAAGCCTAATCACTGGAGATCCCGAAAGAGAACCAAATTTTATTTTACACTGGCTAAATAACAAAGAAATGCACTTCACCATGCAAGCTGAAAATATATTGCAAGAATTAACTCGTAAAGTAGTGGAAAAAGAGGAAGGTTTGCAACATCAAGATGCTGAACATGTGGAACATGATTCTGAAGATGAATGTACCCCGAGTATGCATTTGATTTATCTTATTGCATATATTTTTGAAAATTGTTTTAAAAAGCTACAATTATTAATAATAATATTTGTTTTAGAAAAAGGAGTTCGACTGCAAACCGCTCAAAAACCGGTTGTCGGTGGTCGATCAATGAGTCAAGAAGAGCACAGTAGCGATGAACATCATACCGCACATACTACCTCATCTCATCACAGTTTAGCACACAGTGTGCACTCTCATCCCAGTCTTAGGTACATATTCAAATTTTCTTTTTTTCTTATTAATTATATCAACATATATAAAATTCTATTTTATTAAAACAAAAATACGTTACAGCAATACAACATCCATTAATTCTATAGCAACGGATGCAACATCTACAATGAACCACGCACCAGATTCATTAGACACAAAGATAGAAACATTGCTGCGTGACTGGCATCACAATCCAGATTTGTTGTTCTCGATACATCCAATAGACGGGAGTTTTTTGATTTGGCATATTGAATGGTTGGACGAGTATCATCCTGGATCTTTTCGTCAGGCACAAATTTCATTTTCCACTCGTATTCCAAATGCATTCCCGCTTGGCGATGCATCGACGATGAGTCATAATGTATCAATGTACTCTCATAATACTGGTGGACCTTTATTGAATATTCGCGAAGTTGCGAAGTCTTCGACAAAAAGCGACCCTAGTGAAGCCGTGACTCCTTTACCCAGTCTTATAGAGCAAGACGAGGAACAGTCTACCTTGACCTCAAAAGCAGGTCAGGAATTATTGAAAAATATAGAAAATTTAAACGATCAAAATCAAACGAAAACTGAAACTAATGCATTGGAGAGTAATAAAAATGGGCAAGACGCAGATCTGTTGGCTCATCCCAGTCCCATTGTTTCTATGGTTTCAAAGCACTCAAATGGTACTTTGAATTTATGGCAGTTAACGTTTGCGGATAAAACAAAATTTTCGCAAGTGTTAAGCATAGGACATGCATGTAGAGCTTCCGGACATCGCTTCCGTGTAAACGACATCACTTGCCATCCCGTCTTACCTCTACTTGTGACAACTTCCCATCACAATATACCCGAATTTTCTGGTACTCAATCAACGGAATCGCACGAAAATCTCAGTAGCAAACATGATTCATGTAAGGATAAGGATATCATGTCGCCCACTGGATTTTGCAGCGAATTGATATTATGGCGCGTAGATGCTGTAGGACCTTTATCTAAGAGCGGTGGAGTTTCTGAATTGGCACGTATTAACTCACCTGAGATATCGGCGTTTAGTAACGTAGCCTGGATTCCAACATTATTACCAAGCACGACATTGGGTAATTTATCCAATTCTCCCAGTGCCTGCTTCGTAGCTAGTGATGGAGAATGTTTAAGAGTTTATCAAGCTGTCATTGATGCTAGAACATTACTGGCAGAGGTATCGATCAGTGAGAGAAGAAGCAGAATGATGGATTCCATGGCTAGTCTCTCGACAGATATGTCATCGGATGATGGTGTCAGGCACTCTATTCATGACAGGATAAAAATAGTGTCTCAGCAATCGACTGCGAGACCAGGATGCGTTATACAACTTGATGCTATTTCAGACGCCACTCACGATTGGCAGAATACGCAGTTTCTCCACGTCTTTCAAGAGCAATTGATCACAGGCGAGAGAAGTGATGAGAAACAGCCCGGTATCGACACATCAGCCAACGACTTAGGACTCATGGAATCCACATTGGATGCTATGGTGGACCTACAGCAATCTGCAATCTTTGAAGAGCCATTTTACATAGTAGTTCTTGAGCGTACACAGCAGGGCACAACCGTGCACATGTGGCGATTGGTAATAGCATCACAACCGGAAACTACCGGTTTATCAGGCTCGATGATGTATGTGCCAGATTCTCACTTAGTTCAGGACGAAGATGATGAGGGAACACCCGGTAGATTAAGCCATACGGAAGGTAGACGATCACGCAGAGCCAGTCAAACTGGCGGCCGGAGTCGTCGTGAAAGTCAGGCCGATCTAGACTCGACGTTTCTATCTCGTCGCCATCAAAACAGCCACGTTCTCATCACTACTACAAAAGTTTGCACGCAAGAATTGCCGTTACCCGACGGTGTAGAAGTGATTCATGCTGCTCCTGCCGCGGGACATTTGAGTAGTTCCTCAATATATCCTGCTTGCTTCGCACCATATATTATCGTGACAGCCTGTAGCGATAGTACTGTGCGTTTTTGGAAATGCAAAGTGACGAAGAAACCGGACAACAAGCTTGATTATGAATGGTGTGAGTGGGAAATGACGAGGAAAGATCAAGAATCTACTATTGATATCACTGGTCAACCATTGAATATAAGCGCAGCTTACAGTGGACGCATCGCTTGCGCCTATAAATACGGAAAATCGTTTACGCGTCCGACGAAAAACGATCCGGATTCACGCTATGTAAATCTTTGCGTTGCTATATATGAATGTGAAAGTACAGGTGGCAGCGAATGGATCTTGGAAGACACGATTCATCTGAAGAATATTCATCTGCCGCGAATACCGGTAGATCAACATCTAGATCTTAGCTATTTGTACGATAGCAGGTTCTTGCAGAAAAAGCAACGGCTCACTCAGGTGTTGCAAACTCTCAGTCACGAGGATATAAGATCTTCGAGAAACGGAGAAAATGGTGATTCCACGAAAGCGAATGCTGGCCTGCTAGCGGTTCCATCGTTTAGTACTCTGCAGTCTTTACGGAAATCGATCATAGAGAACGGTAACACGTGTCCGCTCACGCAGAAGCATCTGGTGCAACTCGACTGGGTATCCAAAGAGGACGGTTCGCATATTTTAACCGTCGGCGTTGGTTCCAAGATTATGCTGTTTACTCCGGTATGCTCGGATCTAGCGCAAGCTAACATGAAAGCAATGAAGGAATCCCAGAGCAATAATAGACCGATACTGAGAAAGACCTCGTCATTGGCTCAACCTCAATTCGTAGATGAGATTCGATGGATGAAGTTGCGTAAAATTGAGCTGACAACGGCAGATGGTTTACCGCCACTGCCTATGCAAATATCCTGGGTGCGAGACGGTATTCTGGTCGTCGGCATGGATTCCGAGATGCACGTGTACTCGCAGTGGAAGCCGAATCCGAAAAATGACTGCTTTCATTCGAATCTGCAGCATCAAGAGTCTGACGAGTTTCAAGCGAGTCGAAATTTGCGTGATGAGGATCTACGCACATTAGCGCACGAAACTTCCCAGAGACGGCTAGCAAACGTGTCTTCCATGCCACATTTGTCACGCGTTAGCAGCATCAATTTGACAATGTTAGATGCCAAGAAGAAGCGCGGTATGCAGAATGAAAACTTGAGTTTTGATTACATGCCGGATTACGGACTGTTTGAGGCATCGAGGATAGCTTGCCCTGTTTTACCGCAATATCACCCTAAGCAGTTGATGGAACTGTTGAATTCAGGTAAAATCAGATGGGTAAAAGCTATATTGGCACATCTCGTCCGATGTATAGGTAGTTCGTACTCTTTGCGGGCCGATGATGAAAGTCTAGTGAAGCAGCGCGGTTGGTCACGATCGAGAACAATGTCGGTGAGTTACATGGGCACGACATCGCCACTGGAACCGAGAGGTTCCACCACACAGATACCAGAGGAATTGACGCTAGATTATGCGGAGATTACATCCATCTCCCCACTTCCGTTATGGACTCTGTTGATGGCCGACAAAGAAACGAATCTACCGCATCAGCAGAGCGAGGATAAGCACGATTACAATGAGCTATTCGACAGCAATTTGGATGAAGGAGAATCATTGGACGATATGTTGGACGAAAATTATGAACGTTCGCGACAGAAGGATAGACGGTCCTCGGTGCCGGAAAGACAAGGAATATCTCATTTTGGTCCCAGGCAAGGCAGACTGTTGTCGCGTCTTTTGACTCACACTCATCTTCCAGGACTTTCCAGTCTCGATCAAATGCATTTGCTCGCCCTAGCAGACACCGTTTCGACGTGTAATGTCGATTTCGCGGAAAGATTCGCGATTGATGCGGCGAAAAATGCGATAGCTAAAGAGAATCTAACTGGTATTCCGGACGGCGAAACTGTATCCACTGATTCGCTAGACGATTGCGGCCTCAGGTTCCTCTTAGCAATGAAACATTACAATTACTTGATACGCTGCTTACCATTGGCGCAAAGAGCACAATTCCAAAAACAGGGTGTTGCGTCGAATAATCTCGTATGGGCGTTTCATTCTGAATCAGAAGAAGAATTACTAGGATTAATTCCGTCTTATGCCAAAGGTCAACCAAAGTGGTCCGTGCTGAAGGAACTTGGCGTTGGTTGGTGGATTAGAAGCAACACGGTGCTGAAAAAATGTGTAGAAATAATAGCAAAGGCTGCTTTCCAGGATAAGCAAGATCCTCTAGACGCAGCTGTCTATTACTTAGCAATGAAAAAGAAGAATCTGGTATGGGGTTTGTTTAGGAATAAGCGAGACGAACGAATGACCACCTTTTTCTCGAATAATTTCACCGAGAATCGATGGAGGAAAGCGGCTCTGAAGAATGCTTTTGCTTTGCTTGGAAAGCAGCGATTCGAGCATGCAGCCGCGTTCTTTTTACTTGCCGGAGCACTGAAAGATGCCATCGACGTGTGCTTAAATAAATTAAATGACATTCAACTCGCGATGGTGATAGCTAGGCTCTACGAAAATGATACATCGTCTCCTAATATGAGAAGATTATTGTATGAAGAAATCTTAGGTTGCGATAAAGACGGGCAAAATCAAGATATGAGCAGAGTGCATCCTGATCCATTCTTGCGCAGTATGGCTTTGTGGATTTTGAAGGATTATTCTGGTTCTCTCAATACTTTGTTGTTGACCAATGTCGGTCACATGCATCCTCAGTATAACGATGAATCTGATAAGCCAGAAGGAACAACAGGTAAATAATCTTGACTTTGTACATTACGTACATGAATTAATATTTTAGAATAAATAGATTTTATTCTTGAACATTTATTTTAGCAAATCCAAACGTTTTCAACTTTTACGTTTATCTTCGTACGCATCCATTATTAATCAGACAATATATCGCATCCACTGCACAAGATAAGAAGAAAGGACACTCTGTAGTAATTTCGGGATTTAGTTATGGCACAGAAACAAAGAGTCAACCAGATAAACAATTATTGTTAGAAGATAGCATTACACCCCTGGAGAGGCAACTTTATTTTACAACGGCACACGCACACTTTAAAGCTGGCTGTCCAGCTCTTGCTCTTGAAGTTTTATCTAAATTGCCTAGTAAAGTTATGGAAACAAATGGCGAAGATTCTCCAAGTAAATAATATTTTCATATATATTTACAGTACATTAATTGATAATCTATAATTTCTAAATTAAAAAGATTGCGATCTTTCTATCCTAATAGGCTTATTAAACAGCCCAAGTAAGGCCAGAGCTCAAGATGCTCAAATAGATACTGGTATTATTAATTGGGGAAATGAGTCAAATGCAGTAAGCAATAATAAAGGTACGTAGATATAATATTATTTTGAATAAAAGAATATAGTATTAAGAATATGTGCTAAATGATTGATAATTTTAACTATAACGTTTAGAAACAGCTGCAACTATGGATTGGAGTACATCATCATTTGATTGGTCTCAAAGTAGCAAGCGTGTGGAAGAAGATAAATTGGAATTAAATTGGGATGATGAGGAACCGGCTGAGGGTGAGGACGCCGATAGTCCTCCCATGAGTATGAAACTTAATAAAAAGGAGCAGGATAATGCGCATAAATTAGAAAACGATAATAGTAAGGCTTTCCTTTTTTTTTTGTAAAATTAACATTAATTAATTTTTATATGACTAACTAACAAAAGTGACTAATGTTTTAGAAGATGTCGTAAAATCAGCTGGACAATTAGATATTATGGCGCAACAACTGAAATTCGTAGCCTGTTTGAAAATTTTAATGGAGGAACTGTCTACATTAGCGACAGGTTTTGAAGTGGACGGAGGTCAGCTACGATATCAACTATATGTATGGTTAGAACGAGAAGTAGATGCATTAAGACAACTTTGCAGCTACAGTACTAATGCAGATGGAGACGTGAACAACGTAGCAGAATGTAAATTTTTCTCTTTTATTTTGTACACATAACTATTAGGGGAATAACAATAATAACTTTTCTCCAAGTTACTCTCTAAATCGAAATCACAGTGTTATTTACTGACAGTGTTATTGAATGACAGTGAACAGTCTGATTTCCTATACGTACAATTATATCAATTAGTGATAAATGCACTGTTTTCAATGATAGAATACTAATGGAACAGTGATTTTGATTAGTGAGAATACTTTCTTTTTAATCACTAAAAGATAATAAAATTACTGATGATTGCAATTATAAGTATATAGCATTATAAATAAATCAGTAAGATTTCACTGATTCTCAGATTTAGAGAGTACGGATTAATAAAAATTAAAAAATGGTGATACTAATAAAAGAATGATATTTAGATGAAGGTGGTATGGTCGATGATGTACCACCATATAAACCCGGTGAGCAGCCAACGTTACATCAAATACTTGTGGCGGAGAAGTTGGATTTTGAAGCTAAAGTACAGAGAGCTGCAAAGAGGAAAAAATGGCTGAAAGGTTAATTGCATTAATTTTTATTTTAATGATTTAAACATTTTAATTTTAGAAATTGTATTTTTAATTGTAAATTTGTTGCAATTCAATATCAATATTGCAAATATTGCAAACTCAATATGTTAGCTTTTAGAAAACAAGTCTACTAAAACAATATTGTGTGATTTTCAGCTAATGAGACATTATTGAGGACACTGTTGTCATACTGTTCATTGCACGGTGCATCAGGTGGTGGCTTAGCATCAGTAAGAATGGAATTGGTACTTTTACTGCAGGAGTTGCAGCAAGAAAAGACTCAACAACAATTGCTTAGTCCTCTTCCTTTCCCCACTACACTACCTCTATTGAGCGCTAGCGTTGCTTGCAACAAAACTGTTGTTGCTGATCCAGTTAGACATCTGCAGGTTTGTCATATCAATTTTCTTATTAATTTTACCTTATCAATGTTCTTTTATTCTTTTTTATATTGATTTTATATTATATAACACTGTATTATTGCTTTTTTGTAGTCTCTCGCACATGATATGCTACAGACTTTAGTAGAGTTACGCAATCCACCGATGCCTAACAGAAATACACATTACTGCGAAGTATTTATCATGAGAGATTTAGCGGTGGCACTTAGCGCCTGTATTTACCAGTCACTTTGCGATTCAGACACGTTCGTTATGAAACATCACCAGCCAGATAGGTAAGTTAAATGTTTATAATATAGTAAGTTAATTAAATGTTAGATTATTCCTGATATTCTAAATATATATATATTGTGATCATATTTTAGTTTCCCAGCAGTCGCTGAAGTAGAAACGTTTTCGGGTGGGCATTTGGTTGCCTCAAATAGATATCATCGACGGTATTCAACCGACGACGGTATATGTATAACTACCTCACCTGCGAAGTGGCCAGGCGTGACAAATTTGCGTGCATTGTTAGCTCGGGAGAAAGACGAAGATACCCCAAAACTAAATATTCTGCTCTGTGAGGCATTTGTGGCGACATATATGAGTCTCTTCGTTTACGCTCTGTCGAGTTGCGATAGTCACATTTTATACAGACTAGTAGGACAACACTTTGATAATAATACGTGGGCTTCTCTCTTTGGCGGAGGAGTTAAGAAGCTGCTACGCGTAGCGAGCACCACTAATAGTCAGGTACAATTAGTCCTTGATTCTCTCTGTTTTATATTTTATGAGTGTTGCTTTTTTATTTTTGCTTTTTTTTTAATCAGGGCGGTAACACGGTTAGTGTTGAGCGGACGGATAGCGTGACGAGTGAGATTCAAAGTACCGCCAGTGGTATGTGGAACACTATGACGTCGTTGACTAAACAACGTGTCAAGCTGAATATGAAACTATTAGGACAATTTACGGGTCAACAGCCAAATATGAAAGAAGATAAGCCTACGTATAGAGAACAATTTGTTTCGCCACAAATGAGCATGATTTCCTATTTTCTCATGAAGGTATGGTTGAGAAATATCGAGACAGTATATCCATTATCTCTGTCTATTTTACTATTATGAGTAATTATACAATACTTTTTCAGCCACGCATAGAGACTGAATATGCAGATGAAATTGATTATGATTCTTCCGATTCTGCAGTATCTGATTTAGATTCTACAGACGACGAGGAAGACGTATTCGACACGGGTTCGAAACCAAAGAGTAAACCAAAGGATAATACAGAACATAGTAATTCGAATTCGTATAGTTGGAGTGTAATGAGATTAGCAATAGTTAAAATACTGCAACAGCAGTTACAAGATTTTTTGACTGTTGCCGGCATAGAAATGCAAGGTATGAAACGCGATATCTGTAAATAAAATCTCAAATATATAAAAATATATAATAAAGTGTTTTACGTAACACTTTTGTTATTCTAGAATTACCTGTAAGCAGTCCGCTGACTCACGGTACGTTGGGTATTGTTGCACAATGGCAAGAATCTTTGCGCGAAGAATTAGAACTTAAAGGTCCACCTCCAGTGAATTATATACCCGGCTGTGCGCCAGATCCTTCTCCTACGCCAGGGAAACCAGCTATTCATAAATATCGATCGTTATTAGAGAAAGGAAATACACCTTTTAAGTGAGCAAATTTTGTTTAATTAAAAATTAAAAAAAAAAAAAGAAAAGATATAAAGAAATATTCTTATTTCAGCACACGATTAGCATCCGCAGCGCCTACCAATCGTCTATGGTGTTATTTAGTCAGACAGGAATTGGTTCAGGATATTTTCATTCGCGCAGTATTTGGAAAACGAAGATCCCTGTCAACGATACTTGAAAGTAGTCAATCAGTTGTTGACAGCGTACATCGTGGAACTGGAGAAGATAAGGGTAGTGATAGTGGCACTACAAGTTTGCCAGAACCAGTCAGGATCATCCATAAAGAACAAGATAGCATCAGTGCCTTCTGTCTTAATCAGGTATCTGATTTTAACTTCTTTTCTTGTCATGATAATTACTTTCTCTAAAATAAACTTTTAAAGAAGTTTTAGATTTTAGATTGTCTTGAAAATATTTTTATTCTAAATGTTTTTAATGTACTAGTAATATTGTATGTTTAATAATCGTGTACAGGTTAATCCAGGTTTAATGGCCCTTGCTACTCCTCGGGAAGTGCAAGAGATGAATATTTCCCTGCTCCTAGAACTTCCGTCGTGGTTGGAAGATGAGTGCGAATTTGATATTATCAATTTGAATAAACAACCTGATCCAGAACCTGTACCGCCAACTAGTTTCTTAGTTATACAGGTACTGCTTAATACTTTTCGATTAGCACGATAATAAATTTCATTTTTCAAATTATTTTACATACACATATTGTTTGCAGACGGCAGCAGATCGTCCTTTGTTGGCGCAGAGTCCTCAGCAAAACAGTCCTCAACCCCACTCAGGTATAGCCAGTCAGAGTGGACGTGGCGCGAGCGTGGTAAGTTTCGCATTATATCATTATTTATAAATAGCGTCAAAAGTGCCATTATTATATATGTTATAAATTAAGAGATCTTAAAAATTGATGAAATATTTGAATAAAAAACATTAATAAGTATTAATAAATATTAAATATTAAACTATTCTTAAATATATTAAAGAGATAAAAAAGTCATTTTATAAATATAATTTTATAAGTATAATCCAAAATTTTGTAAATATATTTTGAATTAATTTACGTCAAGATTTAATTTTTTTATTTAAAAAATTTTTTAATATTTTTTATATATGTATTTGTGCTTATTGATTTGATATATCACTCTTGAATGCTGAATTTATTTTAAAGTTAATAAAAATAAAACAAATTTCACTTTTTCTCTGTTATACCGTATTTATTTATTTATTATTATATCTCAGAATAATAAGAATTTATTTTTGTTTTAAGTGTAACCGTAAATCTCACTATGTATTGTTTTAATATGCATATGTGTGCGTGAGTGTAAAAAATGTGCAGTTAATCATTACTATGCAAGAGATTATATTTCTAGTGAAATTAATTATCATAAAAGAGCTTGACTTACTATAATAATAACTTAGCAAATATTTGCAGTATTTTCGAGATATAAGGTCTAAATTGCTTACAAGTATTTGCAATAAGAGTTTTCTGGCAAAATAACAGGTTTTAACGAACAATTTTTAAGCTTTTATTCGCAAAGATTTATGCCGATTTAAATAGAAAATGTGTTGTCTATTCAGGGTATTCTTCGAATCATTATATGTGTACTAAGTTCCTGCATATACATTGTATATTGTTTGCCATCACTCCATCTAAAATGTGCCTCTTGTAATAATATCCTTGTTTTGTATTTTTGATACGAAGATAATATTATTAGATAATATTATTAGACAATATTTAATAGTCAAAATGATGCGAGTTTAGAAACAGTATTTTGCATCAAAGACAAAAGAATTATGATTATAAAGAAAAATCATTCATTGCATGATATATATATATATATATACATATATATTAAGACCAGAGTGTGCACTGTCTCACATATCAGGATACGGCGGAATTCAAGGCTTGCTCGTTTTATATGATAACTAATTGAAACAAATTTATCATATCACAATTTATTTAAAATAAAAAATGTTGGTTGATTATTTGATAATTATTTCTTATCTGATCGAGACTATAACGGTAACGTTTATCGATTAAAAAGTATAGCACTTTTTTAATATACCACTTGAATGTATGAAAGTAAAAGAAATTGCGAGACAAGCCTTGTAAGCCGTGAATGTGGTGTACTCGGTTAGGGTAGCACAAGTGGTGACAGAGACAATGTTGCTTGTTCAATGCTTGCCTAACATCTAACTTGGTCTGCGTCACTGAACTGGCGGCTCATTCGCTCGCTCAGATGAAGGGGATGCCTGCTTTTCCTGGCTCCCACGACCTGCGTTTCTGTCAATTTGTTGCCGATAGGAGCAAACACTTGTTAAAGCCGGTGAGATTACATCTAACAGACCCTAGTCTATTCTAGTGCGAATTTCATGTTTAACATTTTTGGATAACAAGCAAATATCTGATTTGTAATATGTTAAAGCTCGTAAGCTTATAGCTTGCAATTTTATTGTTGAAAATTTGATCTAAAAAAATGAGAATTTCTGACAGTATTTAACATTTTCTGGTTTATGTATATTGCAAGTCAGATATATTTTGAATTTCCGAAAGATCTTATAGTTCAACCATAAGCTCTGTTTTTAGAAATGTTCAGCTATTATCATTGTATCTAAGAGCTCAACATGCACAGTGCATTGATTTATATTTTTCTTTGCTTACATTATATCAGTTTAACAATAATAACAAAGATTTTGTAAAAAAAGAAATACTTTAGCGTATACTCGATTTGCAGTTATGGTGTTTCATCTACTCCTAGATTTTATAGATATTATTTATAGTCCATGGATGAAATTTATCACAAGTATTACATTAAATATATTACATAAACCTGATTTTAAATGTGGATTTAATGCATGTACTATCCAAACTCTTCGACTGATTGTACATATAATCTTTTTTGGATGATGTGTTAAATTTAAAAACGCTTTTCATTGTTTAGTATAAAAATCATAAGATGAATGCGTAAAGATCTGTTATATTTCGTTGTACAATATGACCCATGTTTATGTACATGACCACACATGTTAATTAAATGTCTGCAGTACGCTAATTCGTAGAAACAAACAAAATTAGAAGCTATTCCTAACAGCTAATTCCGCAAGCTAATGGGCCGAAAAGCAATTTCAGTTGCAAATTGTCTTAATTGGAAATTCGCTACAACTCGTTTGAAACGCATGCTACATGTTCATTATGTGCAATTCCATTAAATTTACTTTGCGTTAACACCCAGACTGCGTTATACCTTAATATAATTGCTGAATGTATGAAGTTACTTATTTAATTCTATTAAAATATATATATATATAAATGAAATATGTGCGTGCGTGCGTGCGTGTGTGCGTGTGCGTGCGTACGTGCGTGCGTGCGTGCGTCTGTGTGTGTGTGTAAATGTGTGTTTTTTTCTCGAATCTTTATTTACAAATTCAATCGACTATTTTATTCTGACAGATCCTGAAGCATAAGATCGATGGAATCAGGAGAATCTCTTCCCATCCACTTTTACCATTATGTGAGTAAAATTGTCATTTTGATTTCTTTTGCGATCATGCAAAAACAGCGAAAAAGTTTTAAAGTAATTAATGTTATGTGACAAATTATTAATATTATGTTTTTTATGGCACTAGACTTAACCGGATCGCAGGATGGTTCTGTATCGTTATGGGAGTGGGGACATCAGACAGCCGTCGCTACTCCGAGAGCACCTGGTACTTTTGCTAAAGTGACCCGCGTGCGATTCTCTCAGCATGGTAATAAGTTCGGTGTGGCTGATTCCGATGGTCATCTGAGTCTGTTTCAAGTGGCCTGCCGAGAAGGAACGGCTCGGCCGTTCTTCGTAAGAATCTAATCTGTTAAAAAAAAACATTGGAAGTAATATTTAGTACGTCCGTTTGCTGTTAACACTGTCAAATTTGTTTCAGAATTATCAATGTCACAGCAAAGTCACCTCGGATTTCGTCTTCCTCGGCGCGTGCAGTCTTGTAGCCACCGCAGGTCACGGCTCGGAAGGACGGAACGTAGCATTATGGGACACGTTACTTCCACAAAATAAATCTCTTGTACAAGGTACGAGTAATCGATGCATATTATACATTTAATATGATTTAACTTGTTAACAAATGAGAGTCTTTTCCGTAATTATGATGTGATTGTTCTTGATCGGATTGTTGTTCGTTAGGCTTTACGTGTCATGATCAGGGAGCTAGTGCGTTGATCTTAGCGCCACAGCATCAGTTGCTCATCAGTGGCGGCAAGAAAGGTGACATTAATATATTTGACGTGCGACAACGGCAACAAAGACAGAGATTCCAGGCGCACGAATCGGCTATTAAATGTCTAGCACTCGATCCGCACGAGGAATTTTTCGTTAGCGGGGCAGGTGATGGCGATATTAAGGTAGCATAAGGCATTGCCTCTTTAAATTATGACTTCTTAATTAAATATTTTACACTCTTCCGGTTTCGAATGATAATAAGCGAACATTTTATCTGTAGATATGGGGTTTGACCGTCCATTCTCTCCTTTACTCGTTTCCTGGTGAACATCCACGATCTAGTTTCTTCAAAAACATAGGACAGGTATTGAAGTACATTACGATTATTAATTCGTTTAAACGTGAAACAGAGATATAACATTATCATTTCTCGCCAGGGCGTTACCCAATTACACGTAGATTCTGCGGGTCGATTGTTTTCGTGTGGAGCAGATGGTTCAATGAAAGTCCGTCAACTGCCAGAACGCGATTGTGTAATACAAACGCTTTATTAGGATTAAAAAGAAGAAACAAAAAAATTGATGAATACGAAGTGATACCGTGTAAGTATATTATGCAAAAGAGCCGATATTTATTGATTATATACATATACATAAATATGAAAGGCGAATCGTTAAAGAAATCCACGCAATTAATTAATTGCTGTTGTACAATATACCCACTACTTTTACATACGAACCGTGCAGACGGTACAGTATCTCTTTGCACGGCTAGTGTGTTGTGACTAAGCTAATATATCAGGTGTTACCTTTATAAATATATATATATATATCGTTTCATCCAGAGCTACTTTATTGCATAATAAAGTAGTGAATTCCGCACGAATATTGTTGTTGTTGTCCAAAATTGAAGCTCTTATAGTCTAAACATAGTAAAAATCTGTAATCTTAGATAATGTCTTCAAGTGTTTCCCCGTTCTAAGGAAAAAAAAGAAAACCGAAACAGATATACAAATAAATAACTGTAGCGCCGATAAGGTTGCAAACGACACTGTATTTTCCCTAACGTGCATTTCGTACGGAACAGCATATAATAATACTAATGATCATTCCTTTCTCACATGAAAGTAATATTAAACGATTCGATAAATGATATGTAATAATCCTTCTGTACCTTCATATTTTAATATATGTAATATATGTATTTATAAAGATCAGTTGATAAATTCTATTGTTTAGCGCCAGATAATTTAAAGACGATTTAGCCGATTTCATAACGGTTATTGAAACACGATGTTTCTTTGTGTTAATGAGAAACTGCGGTTTCTATGTATTATTTGTTGAAATAGAGACAGTGTGCGCAATGTGTAAGTTATTGTTCTGTAATATAGTTCGATAAATTAGTTTGAATGAATCATGTATTGAAGGTACTCCATTTCGATGCTTTTTTGTCATCGCTAATACTATACGATATATTCGTAAGGGTATAAAACATGGCAATTTTGGGTAATGAGTAAAATACAGAGCTTAAAATATGTGTTGCCTTTTAATAAACTCTTTCTATCTCTTGAAGTGTGTAATATATATAGTCTTTTGACGAGAGAGATAAGTATAATGCTGTACAATGCATTTATCTTATCGCGTATGTATAGAGAATTATTTAAAATACATGTTACCGGATGGACAAATGATAGACTAATAGCTTCGAGAATTACTTTTTTTCCAAATTATTTAAATCTATTTTATCAATTTTACAAATATTTTACAGATATCTAGATAAATGTATTTTCCTCATATCCAGTTTTGTAAATATCACATGAATTGTGATCAAAAAAAGCATCGTTTAATACGAACTTGTTTACAGTTGTGTAACGCCAATTTTTAAATTAGTATTGTTTCTGTCGCTATAAATTTTAGGACTTTTCTGCAATTAATTGTTGCAAATATAGTATGATTCTGTTATAAAGTATGTATACATAAAATTATAAACTGTAACAAAGAATTTATTTTTGTTAAATGCACTTGTTGAATGACACTTATTAGTTCGTATATATACATATATATGTAATGAAGTTAAATCCGCTGTTTGATTTACACCTAATGCACTTATATAGATACTTATTAATCTTTTGCACTTTATTTCAAAATTACAAAATCTGTAACATACATCATAATAAAAAAATAAATAATTTATATCGCCTAATAATTTTAAGCTTTCTGTCATGAAATATATTATGAAAGAAAACTTTCTATAAAAAAATAAAATCAGTATTTATACAATGCATATACATATATGGTTATGTAACATTTTATGTAAATTTTTATTTGAACCGTTGTATACACAGTCGATGGTATTGTATACTCGATTATACAATAAATATGTGCAAATTATAAGTATCAGAAATATTCAGACTTTTGAAAATATATGTATACTATTCGTTATACAAATACTGTATTATTGTTAAGATCTTACAATAATACAACATATTTTACATAATAAGGATGAAAAATAACAAATGCTCGAGATATATCACAAAAATTCCCTCCATTTAAATAGTTTTTATGAGTTTTTATTGAGTAGTTTTTGGTATGTTATTCGTGTAACATTTTTGAATATAAGCATAATTATGCAGCATAGACTATAGTTATAATAGTCATTATAATAATAGAAAGTAAAACATGTTTATTAACCTTAAGTAGACGTATGAAATCAGTCGCTTCAATTACTAAAAAGATATAGAAAATAAAAGTGATAAATATTAATTACTAATTTATTTTTATATTTGAATATCTCTACTTAAATTTTTATTAAAAAAAATAATTTTTTTAAAAATTTGTATGTATAAGATCACTACACTGATGCGGCCACTCATGTGATTTTCCCAGTGCGCCTACTTAAGGATTAAACTTATCATTGACGTAATATCTGTATTGAAATACACTTTTTTATGGACGACAACGCTCTAGGAAACGCGGATACAAACACACCTCACGTATGTGATATCTGTTCAACAGCCAGCACAAAAATCGTTCCAATCCCAATCCGTAACCACCATGAGGGCAAGATCCATATCTTCGCTATAAAATAACATTAATTATAAAATCTATAATATCATTTCAATTATAATTTAGAATTTTTTGTATTTACCTGGTCTGTGTACCAGTAGTATGGAGTTGGATCAATGTTTTCACGTTTGTAACCCTCCATCATCTCTGCATAATCCCAGATACGCATTGAACCACCAGCAATTTCACCCACATTCGGTAAAAGTATATCGACAGACTCCGTTAAGCGTCTATCCTCCGCACAACGTTGCATATAAAATGACTTAATTTCCACAGGAAAGCGACAAAGCATTATCGGTTCATTGATAGCATCAGTCATTTTCCTTTCTGGCATTTCTGGAATATCCTATAAGAGACAATAACAATTATACATTTTGTTTGGAATAAAATAATAAGATATACGAAAACTTTATTCATACTTCTCCAAACTCATAAAAGCTGCCATCTTCTTTTGTGATATTGTTTTCTTTTAGATATTCAATGGCGTCGCTGTAGTTCATTCGCTTGAAGGGTTTCTTGGGTATTTGAAAGTCAGGATTCAATTCTTTGACAAGATAACCAAGCGGCGATTGTAAAACTCGCTCAACTACATCACAAATTAAATCTTCTAGTCGATCTAGCAAATCCTCAAATGTAATAAACGGACATTCTCCCTCTATATGTGTGTATCTAAAAATTCCATAAATAAAAAGTAGTCACAAAAAATAGGTATATACCAACTTTTTTAATATAAAGAAACATTTATATACGAACTCTGCGAGATGACGACGCGTTCTCGATTGCTCTGCCCGATACGATTGAGCAATGCAATAAACATCACCCATTGCTGGAATGCACGTTTCAAGATACAATTGAGAACTTTGAGTGAGAAAAGCGTTCTCTCTGAAAACAATATTAATTAATTCATAATTACGCAGTTAATAATTCATTCCATTTATTTATGCATACCCAAAATAATCTAATTTGAAGAGAGTTGAACCACCTTCCACTTGGGTTTGCACTAAAGTTGGTGGAGTTACCTCATGATAACCACGGTCCTTATAGTGATCTCTGAATGCTTGTGTCAATATAGATCTCATAATTAAAATTCTTGATGTCTGAAATTGATAATATATCACTTGTCTAATTATAAAATACTGAATTGATTTAAATCTAACAAAAACTATTGAGAGCTAAAAGTACTAAAACTTTTCTATCATACATTTTCGCCTCGAATCATTATATGCCTGTTGTCCAATTGTACATCAGGTAGAGCTTCTTCGTTCAAAATTGAATCGGCGCCACCAGGAGGCGACGGTCCAATAAGTTTCCAATAATCGACACTTAATTCATGTCCACCAGGTGCCTACAATTTAATATGATAAGATGTAAATATACATTATTGAAATGTATAGCATATCAATAATCTATATAATGTATTAATTATGTCAAATGTATACATTTTTTCCTTCAGGAACAGTTTTCAAGATCCCAAACAGTTGAACAGCAGCTTCTGTAGCAAGAATCAAGGCATCATATGTTTGACAAAGCTTATCAGTCAGTACACACTGCAGAAAACCTGTCCCATCTCGCAACGTGATGAACATAAGGGCTTTGCCTATTAATAAATTATTCAATAAATTATCTGACAGTAAAAGAAATAAAGTTTCAGTATGTTACACACCTTGTCGCCTTAGTCTATGGACCCATCCATATATCTTGACTCTTTGATCTCTGTGATCAAGAGCTTGTTTTATCTTGATTCGCTTTGCTTCTGGCAGTAATTTATCCTCTTCTATAATAATTGCTTTAGCTTCTTCAAGATTCTTCAATCTTTTTTCTTCATCTTCCAATAATTTCTTTTCTTTGTCCTCATTCTTTTTCTGTTCTCTAGCCCAAATCTTGTGTATTTTTTTTAACTGAGATTTAGATGCTGGTTCATATTTTTTGTCATTTTCATGGGAATCCTGATAGATGATTGGAAAGGGTTCCTTATTGGCATGACGCATCGCTCTTAAAATAGTTTTAAAGGGATTGCTCTCAGTACCATCTCCTGTTTCATCATTACCATTCTTGTCTGATGTATAAATACCTTTTAAAATATTTATTGTATTATATATTTTAATAAGTATTACTCATAATTATATTGTTAGTATTAATGACACATACATTAAGCTAATTATATATAACTTTGTACTATTATTTATATATATTCTTATTATTTTTTTACTCTGTTGTTATCACTATTGCATCAGTCTGATGTAACTTACCTGCCAATGACACTTTCGCAGACATATTGATCCATATACTTATTTGACAAACCACTGAAGAACCTAAAAAAAAATTTTAATTGTTAAATTATAATTTTGTTTATACTACAGATCAATATCATATAATGAATAAAAATGCAGATTTTTTTATTTGCAAACATAATTGTAGTTATCTGTTTAACATGGTATATTAAATATTACAGTAAAATTATAAATTATAATTAATATTATATTAGATTTGTAATACATTTGTTTTTTTTACACAATAAAAGAAATATTAGCTTATTTTTTGTCAATAAATACCTTATCCGATTTAAATGCAACAAAATGCAACGTGTCCGAACTCGGAACACCTATCTAAAAATCTGCACTCACTCGCACTTGTGGAAACGGCAAAAATTTCTAAAGGCCCTCACACATGAATTGACATAACCATAACGTAAGGTTTTGACGCGTCGGATTGGGCGACCATAACCGTAACCTGCCGTAACCGGCTAATTCAAGTACGTGATTGGTCGAAATCTTACTGTTACGGTTATGTCAATTCATGTGTGAGGGCCTTTAACACGAACCTCCCATTTATCATATTTGGTCCCAAGGCTATGCTAAATGAGAGGTCCGACTGTATTCCGCAGCTCTATTCCGCATCATGTGATTTCGGCCTTAGAGCGGGTATTTGCGCATACGTTTCTCTTGCGAATGAATTCAAGAATCGAGCTTCTATTTTTCTTTTGATACGCAAAATCAATAGAAAACCCTCTGCTGAAATAATTGTAAATTACAAATTTATTTTGATGAGTTTTGGAATATAGTTTGTTTTGATAAGTTTAGGAACACGATATTAATAAGAAAGTCTTCTATCGGAAATGTCGGAATAATTGTAAATAATTTACAGATTTATTTTAATGAGATTAGGGCCACTTGTACCAAACTCTGATTAACTTAATCGTTGATTAGTCCATTGGAATTGACCAATCGTATTTGTCGTTAAACAAAATTAACAAATGCGATTGGTCAATTCCAATGAACTAATCAACGATTAAGTTAATCAGAGTTTGGTGCAAGTGGCCCTTTAGGGCTGATTTCACCAATTCCGATTACCTTAACCGGTCGGTTATTCCATTGGAATTGACCAGTCACATTTGTTAATTTTGCTTAATGACAAATGCGATTGGTCAATTCCAATAGAATAATCAGCCGGTTAAGGTAACCAGAGTTGGTGAAATCGGCCCTTATTAGAAACACAATTTATCAAACAAGCTTTCTAGAAAATTGTGAATTACAGATTTTCTTCGAAAAAAAATTCTCATTTGTTGATTATTTGTACGATTATGCTCCAAAACTGATCAAAAGTTTAATAAGTAATATTAACAAATGTTATTAAATTTTACTGAATAATATTTATTAACTGAAGTTAAGTTCCATATATATTTTAACTTATATATAAATTATATTATCTCATTAGCTTATTACAAATATACAATATAATATTATTAAACAAATTGTTATTACATATGGTACCGTATAAAATTTAAATATTTTCTCTTAAATACACATTATCTTAATGTTCATTAATTACATCTTGTATATGGATGTTATTACAAATTATAAAGAAATTATAAATGTAAATATGGATAAACTATGATTTCCTGCGAGTTCTGCTCTTTGCGTTCTGTTCTAGTGAATAAAATGTAATACACTAAAAGAAAGATTTCATATTATTTGTTTTTTAATATGCGCTTGCATATAAAAAGTTAAATTAAAAATCACAGAAAAAAAAGAAAAACGTACCTGTTGATCTAGAAAGCTCATTAGATTTGAGAGGTTGCATTTAAATCCATGTGTTCGCAACGTAGAACGTAATTGTTCAATATTTACAGGTTCATATCTTAATATTTTATTATGTAAATCTTTATCAACATCAATTAATCTCATAAAGGCTTCTGTGATGTTTGATGACTTCTCTAGTGGCGATAATGACACACTTTCATAAAATTCCATTTCTTTATTGCTTGTTCCTTTTTCAGAACTTATACTATCGTTGCTGTAATAAACATACATATTATATAAAATGTTACTTGTACATATACATAAAACATATATGATGTTATTTCATATCTTAATAAAATGCCACTGTATTAAAGATACATAAAAAGATTAATTAATATTTATATTAAGTTTACCTATCTTGAGAACAAGGCAATTCATCACCACTGTCTTTCATAATATCCAATTTATCCAAATTGTTATCGTCCATGTTTCGTTTTTTTGGTGGAGGACCTTCGTCTTCACTCGAAAGTTCAGTAATTTCCTGTCCTATCGTTTTCTCAGGTAGTAAAGGATGAAGTTCATTATAAATATGCGTTAACAATTTTACAGCTCTGATACGTTTTTGTACCTTTAATCCATATTTCTTCATTTCTCTCTAGAAATTAATAATTTGCTTATAAGAAAAAAAGTATTTTCTGTTATAAACATTTAATATTGTCATTGCACTTACATGTAATTCAGGAGTATTCATATTGTTATAATCAGGCGGAGGTGTAACATCTTTATCAATTATTTTAGGTACTTTCGCGGTTTCAAGGTTTTGAACATAATTACATTGTAATTGCGTGGATGTATGTGCAGATGTAACTCCTTGATTGCACAATCTACTTGTATCAATCTGTCCCTCGGATAAAGATTTTCTTTTAAATTTCTTAATGCTTGTAAAATTTTGAGTCAAAGTTATAACATTATCATTTAAATTTCTATTATCTGTTGCTGTATCTTTACCCTTATTTTTATGATTACTTTCATTATCGCGTCTGCATGTATTATCATTCCTTAATTCTCTCGTACTTAATGTGTTAAATGATTGACTCTTCTCCATAAAGTGTTGTTTCTCATATTTAGCAATATCCACATTTGCAATATATATATCGTTTTCAAAATTAAGAGAAAAATTTTTTAATTTACAAGCATCTGTTTTTGATACATAATCAGCACAAAGTTCATCTTCAAGCAAACTTCTCATATTTTGAACTGAATTGCAGCTTTCATTATTTAAAAAATCTGGACTGGAAGACACTGTGATCGGACTTAGAATAGATTCTATTTCCTGGTCATTATTTAACTCATTTAAGCTAGATTTTTGTGTTATAGACGTTACATCTGTGATATTTAATTTATCTCGATTTGATTTATTTGCACTATTAATCCCCTTTTCTTCCGATTTTGTTACTGCTTCTGAAAATTTTTTAACTTCGAGCAATTGATTGCTGTCTTCTATATCCTGTATATTATCTTCTGTCTCTTCTTTTCTAGACTGTTGCAGAGAATGAGACATAATATTTTCATGATTAGAGTCATCGTTTTCTGAAATGTAGCTAACATGGGAAGATATACTTTCAACCTCTGTCTCTGAAAAAATTATATTTTCATCTTTTTGTGTTAAAACAGACCGAGTCAAAATTTCATCTTTCTCAGCCTGATCAAAGTTACTATCTTCATTGATAGAATCAGATGATGTACTTTTATTAGACAGATTACTGTCAGATTTATTTCTACTTATTGTTGGACGATATTTTGCTATGCTATTGTCTTTGTGATCTCTTATATATTTAGAATACATAGAAATCTCTTTTTCATCTGTTTCTAAATCAAAGTTGGTTTCATTGAACGATTGATTCTTTGTTTCAGTGTGTTGTGAACATACTGCTGATACAGTTGTTACTTGTTCTGAAATGTTTACGTGCTTCTTGGGTGCTTCATTTAGTAAAGTAAAATTTTGTGTATAATTCAATGTATTATTATGGAAAGGTTCTATTATTTTCTTAGGTGATGAAGAATCTATATATGAATTATTAATCTGTTCAACATCTTCTACATATTTATTAGGATAAAATCCAGAATAAAATTCTGGATTTTTGGCAGAATATGATCGCATACGCTGCTCTATTATAGTTAATCTACCTGGCTTTTTTTTCATATTGATTGGTTGTTCAACATTATTGTCATGAAGTTGAAATTCAGAGTTATCACGTATATTTACATAAAATGAATTTTTCTGTCTTACAGGAGATATTTGTAAAGGATATTCCGCTTCAGAATTTAATTCCGCATTCAATTTGGCATTTTCCTTCTGGATTTGTTCAATAAATAATGAAAGATTACTTTTCTGTTTTATTATCTTCGAAGAATGATCTTGGCTACATTTCGATTTAATACTGTGAGGAGTATCAATTAAAGAATCTTTATTGCCGACAGAACATTTCAGGGAATTTGATTCGAGATCTGGATCAATTTCCATTATATCTTGTTTTACATTTTTCAAACAAGTAGATATATCTTTGTCTAATTCTAAATGTTCTGCGTTCTGAGATTTTGCAGTTGATACTTTTTGACTATAAATATCAATATCCGCATCTTGTTCGATCAAATTCAGTAATATATGAATATTAGAATCTTCAAGATCTTTTGGATGTGATGTAAATTTATCGTTGTATTGCGTTACCGGCGTGTCATCAAACATGTCAGGGGATGCACTAGTTTCCAATTTTGTAGGAGTATTGGTTCTAGAATTAATTTTTTCCAATAAATTCAATGAAGTATTTTTTTCGTCTTGCAAAACGCACAAGTCCTTTGCAAATGTATAATTGTTTTCAGTTGAATGTAAATCATCATTAATATCCTTCTTTAATAACACTTTTTGAGAACACGGAATATTTTCCACATTGTGTGTATAATTCAATGATGTATTGCAAGATTGATCAAATTTTGATAAATTTAAAGTCGTTTCTCTATTTGAATGTACACCTGTACTTTTTTCATAAGTATTATGATCATATTTAATTTCTGCTATATTAGATTTCTTTTGGCGCAAATAAACAAACAAATCATTAATTTTGTATTTTCTTCCTAAAATTCTAACACCAGATAAAGATGTCTCAGAATCAAATACTTTCGAATATTTATCGATTACCCCACAATAAACAAATTCTAGAAAGGCCAAGGCAACATCATAGTCTGCATCAAGCCAACAAATCTTTTCTTTTGCAATAGAGAATTCGGTGTCGTTGGCACTTACATCAAGTAAAATATTTGTACAACGTGTATAAAAAACCAATTTATGCGTCCATATGTGTCTACCATTTTTCACGAACACAATAACGTCACTTGCAGAACTATTATTAAGCATATTTCTCCAACTTGTTGCTAGATCGTCAAGAAATTTCTTTTCTTTGCAACATTCGTTTACTGTACTTGAAGAGAGTGTTAATAGTTTCTCATTATTTGTAGTTTTAACAGTTTGTACTTCGTTTATTTCCTGCATTTGTTCATTACCTAAAGATTTTTCAATGCTTACATTCAGTTCCATAACATTCCGCTCTTCCTATAAAACACAATGCTATTATTATGTATATTACATATTATTTTTAAATGTATATATATATATATATATATAAAATTTATGTTAATGGTACTTAAACTTACATTTAATTTGTGTTCCTTCTTTTCTAATGGTGTTATTTGAGATGATAATTCTTTAACATAAAACATATTTTGAGTTTGAGTTAATTTCGTCCTGTCCCATAATGTATTCTCCTTTAAAAAATATAGATTTTAACGGATGTTTAAAAGTAATTTCTAGTACATAAAAAATTAAATATAATTACAATTTGATGTAACCGTTCAAGTAATTGACTTTTTATAATAATTTTTTCTTTATCGTCAATAGTTTTTTCCATTTTTTCTTGAGATCTTTGAGTAAAATCTTTACATCCCATAAGTATCTCAGCTATCCTCTCTGTTAAGATACGTTCTCTTTCTGCAGCTGTTCGTCTTTGCAAAATAGTTGGTTCAATAGGCTTTTCTTTTTAAACAAAAAAAAAAGAGAAAGGAAAAAGCAAAATTAAAATATAAACTTATTAATTATAAGATTTATCAACTGCATCAATTAATATGTAAGTACTTTTCTTGGATTTATTGGGCCAATTATTTGTCGGTAATGTATTTCTATTGCTACTAAACCCAAAACTTTGCAACGTCATTTTCGGAGGACATTCCACATTATTATCTGGCACTGATGAATTTGAGGATATAGCCACAATTTGAGCTTCATCCCATTGTTTCATTTCCTCTTTCTCATATAGAGATTTAGAAAGCGCTAAAGCAAGTTGGAGATCAGGATCATCCTGCGATGTCTAAAAAAATCATTATTTAAAAGGTTTAGGTTCTAAGAAAGCTGTCTCAATTAATTTCCAATTTTAACGGTTTTAAAAATAATCATTAAACAATTAAATACCTACCATTTTACGTGGAGCAGGTTTCTTCTTGTCTTGCAATATAGGTGCAGAGAGTAGTCCCAACGATTTTCTTTCTGCGGCTTGTCGTTCTTGCAGTTCCACTGCGTTCATTAACTTTTCCGTTGATATATTATTTTTCGTAGCACAACTCTTCATATGTACAGTTTGTAAACTTTCATCTTTAAAATTTTTAAAACACAATGGGCATACATAAGCTGTTTTCACATCAGCTGAACTCTGTGGTGACTCTACTTCTTTCTTTTCAGATTTGAAGAAAGATGATTCAATCAATGGCTGTTGTACATTATGAACAATCTTTTTATTTTGTGATGTTCTTTGGCTTTTGGATTTCTTTTCATTATTAATAATTTTAGGTTTAGAGTGGAGTACATTTTTCTTGCATTTATTTGGAAGTTTGTTACTGTTAATAATTTTCGACTGCATGGAATGTAGTCTTTTGGGCGATTTAAAATCCAATATACTGTCATCATCGTCATGTGAGGATTGGGATGTAGTATCAATTTTTTTGCTTTCATTATCAAAATTATCAGAAAGACAAGCCTTCTTATCTACACTAAATAAAGAAATATTCTATATTACTTTAAATATTTTACATCTTATTGTCTTCTGTTAATACAAAAAATAAATATCTTTGCAAGATGCAAATTTAAAAGGAAAAAAGAATATAATAAATACATTGCAGAATTTTTCATATATTTTACATATATTTTGATGTAATATATTTTCTCAGAAAAGTACAGGTTACATTAAGTCAAACTACAAAAAGCTATTAATTTAACATATTTTACATATGTCGTATATATATAATACCTTTCTTTATCATTTTTCCTTAATCTCAATCTTCTTTCTGGATTAATAGGCTTACAGAATTCATCCTTTTCAACGTTCATTATTGTTATATGTGTTACAAATGTTCTGTTGTTTAAACTGTACTCTGCGTATCGCCGTTAATTTGTGTATCCTTTGATTCGACTTCTGCTTTTTCTCTAACTTGCTGTCTCTCAATTAGCTTCTCAATAGTACCTCTCAAAAATGGAAATTCAGCATAATCTTGTAGCATAGCCTGCTGATCCTCGGAAAGTTGGCTGGCTATGTATTTTTCGTCATTTAAAAAAGGTCTGACACTGCAGAATAACATTTAGTATTAAATTTTTTATTAAAATAGAGTAGCTAACATTTATCAAACAAAGCAATTATAAACATGACACCGACATTAAATGGAGTTGAATGTGAATAAATAATGCAAAGCGTAGATTTAAATGTTTGAAGAATTTATGCATGTATAAGAAAAATAATTACTTTTTTCTCCAGGAAATATACATTGCTCCAGCGTAACAGAGGGTTATGGCGAGCGATATGAGTCGAACATATTTCTGTAGCGGTGTGTTCCTGAGGCGACGTGGTTTCCTGTATGTCTCGTCCGCGGGATCATCAAGCATTTCACAGAGACCGGACAAAGGAAGAAGACTAAAATAATATCAGCGCAATTATTAGCGGCAATGTTTCTACAATACGACTCTACGTACAGATTGACGGTTATGCGATCTAACCTAATCTGACATTCTGACCTGACCTGCTTGTGCTTCGACTAATTATCCGATTTAAAATACTTAGAACTAAATAGCATCTCCATTGGCAAAAACTTGCTGACACTAGCAGCATTAAGTAACAATGAGTTTTATACACTTTAAGCATTCAGTGCTGTTAGTGCCAGAAAGTTTTTGCCAATGAAAAATGCTATAAATATTAATAATGTCCAATTTATGAAATATATACTTACTCATTGTTAAAATTAATTTGATATTTGACTTTTATTCAGATTTAAATCTCCGTTAAATAGTTTTCAAAATTTTAATTCAATTAAAATAATGAGAACAAATATATAAAATGTTACTCCATATTTTTATTGACATAAATCATTTCACATAAGTTGTGTATATATTCGTATATAACTCATCTGTGCTTTCGATACAAATTTGTCTTTAATCGACGATATTTTTCGTGCAAATTTATAACAGTGGAATTTAAAGTAGAGTTATACCATATAATTTTTACACTTCACGCCTCTTGTTTCATTATATCACATTTTACAGTACATCAGATTGTTATTTAAATGCATCTCTTGCAGAATACATTTGATGCATTTCACTTATGCTACTGTTCATATGTAATACATAGAGAATTAATAATTATAATATAAGCTACCATTAACCCTCTGTGTGTACACTTAATTTCACTAACAGTCTGTGCACTGACCCCCTTTTGTCCTGTCCCTTTTTTTATGTTAAATACATTTTGTTTACAAAAAATTTGGAAAAATTCCTAATTACTCTTGAATGACATTTTAAATTTTAATGTTATTTTGGTCATTTATTTAAAATTTTTTAAGCTCCACTTATCACCCAACTCATGGCTACACAAGTGAAAAATTTTGCTTGTTTCCTTTTGGGGGTCAGTGTACAAACAGAGGGTTAAAGTAAGCTAAATAACAGACAATATTGCATTTTAAACTCTCAAGATATCTTTGAGAGTAAAAGCATGATATAACACAATTATGCAAATACAATATTTATGTAATACGAATATTATATAGCAAAATTATTTGAAAGTATATCTCTTACGTTCAGAAAAAAATTGCTAAAAAAAAATGTTGCAATAGTACTTTTTAATTACAACGATAAGATAATCCTGTTGTTTCGAATAGACAAATACTTTCATCGTTACTTTCCAAAGATTATAAACTTGTAGAATTAAAATATATGATCATGTCAATCTCATACGAAACATTGTCAAGTTATTAGTAGTATGACGCAAGCTAAATTTACAACTACATGCTTTATTAACGTGGAATTAAATTTATCTAAATGGTCTAAATATGCTTTGGCAGAAGCATGATTATCAACTATTATGTAGCTAAAATTAAACAAAATCTAAAACTTCACATAGAAGTTGGTGACCAAAAATTCATCTCTCTTAATTCAGACGGTTTAGCTTCGAATACGTTTACGTAAACAGATTTATCTGCCGATTTTTCTTCCTTTCCTATATATGTAAGATTTTGCGAAGATATCGACTTTTTTCGATGTAGTGGTTTGGGTGGTTCCATGTCTGGAAAGAGCTCGTCTTCCTCATCTATTTTTGCTGGAATGACTTCTCTGGATTGACCTAATATGCTTGACAAAAGCCAATTACCCTGATATTTTTCTTTATCTGGTACAAACGGGCCCGTAAAGTATCGGTTCACATAAACTTTTCTGCGTGCTTTTGGCGAACTATCAGGAGTTCCTGACGGTGATGTCAAAGGTGTTGCTGGCAACGACTTGCTGACACTTTTCGTTGTGTTTTCCATTTGCTGAGAACGTGAATCCGATGTGAATATTTTGGTGAATTTACCAGACATCATTTGATTAGCTACGTGAACAATCGATTTGCCACAAAGCGCTGGTTCACCATGAAAACCGTCGTCCGTCCCCTGTGATTTAGGTTTTATATTTCCACTTGCTGAAGATTTATGTGCTTTAATATCACCAACTGAAACAACATGAAGAATTAAACAAGGATTGAAACTTCTTGTCATTAGTAATAAATAATAAGAGAATGTTTATCATCAACACCTGGCAAAAAATGTTTTAATAAAATGATAAGCATTCTCTTAACATTAAGAATTATATGTATTAATCATTATATTTTATGTAAAGATAAATTTTTTTATGATATATACCTGTTTTATTATTTACAACAGGTATAAATGGTTGACACGGCAAAGGGTGTTTACTAAAATCAATCTGCTTCACTTCTTTCAAATCAGAAATAGATTTTTCATTCGTTATCTGATTTGAGGAACTTGCAATATTTTCGTTCAAAACCTCATTTACAATGTGCTTCAAACCTTCTTGTGGTTGAGTATTTTGTGATCTCGGATATCTTACATAAAAAAAACTATCGTCATAAGATGGTGGACTGAATGCGGCTTCATCAAAGTCAAATCTAAAAAAAATACAAAATAATAAATATATTATTAATTTTAAACTAAAATTTCATGCAGCAAAGAAAAGCTAACGTTTACCCTCTCCATCAATAAAATGACTATCAGAGAAGGTGTATTTAAATTTTAATTTAAGCTATAGGCTGTACTCTAAAATTCACTGTCAGTACTGGAAATTTATAGTTTATGTTATATATAGGTTTTTACTAGTAGTGAATATCGAAACACAATATAGAAAACAGTCGCACTTATTGCACAGATAGATAGTACCTAATTATTTATGTTGTCAACTGGTCAATTTAAAATAAAATTTTCTGATTGGTTGGCCCAGTAAAAAATTCCAAACATTGAACTAAAGCTAACAAAAACATAAAAAGGTGATAGTTTCTTCTTTTTTTTTGCTATGGTGAGATAAAGTGGATAATGGTAACGTTTCTTTGCTTGTATAAAATTTCAGCTAAATATTTCAGATAAGTATCAACCAAATAAATTTTGTCTCATATAATATTTTGTATAAAATAATATTAAATTTTATAAGAAACAATTATTCAACTAAGTATATACAAACATACAAGTATAAATAACACATTTTGAAAAAATATCAAATACATGCACATAATGCAATAACAATTTCAAACAGATATCTCAATATGACAGCTACAAATTGTATTAATTGAATATATATCAATTGTTGTAACAATATCTCTAGAAAAACATGTTCAATGATAAAACTTATTAAAAATAAAACCTACTTGTTATCCATTTTTCCTTTCATCCATTGTGGCAATGAAATTCCACTACCGAGAGATCTATCTTGCTGGCTCGAAGAACCCATCTTCGTGCAATTTTGCAAACCCAACGGCAAACTTGACCTTTTTATGTTAATTAATGATATACGAATGCACAAAGTAACACACCAAGGAATAATGCTTTGTTATCCATATTATTCTTAAGTGGTTGATACACGTGTACGTGCTATTTGTTTGTACAGTTGTATAATACAAAAAAATTAGTAGCGGCACTCCAGTTTTTAGAATCTCGACTAAGTTACCGTTCGACTGATCTGCAATTTGACAAACACTTAGAACACAGAAAGATTAAAAACAATGTGTACAATAAAAACAGACGTATAAAATAATCAAAACTTACCTTTCTGTTGATGTTTATAAATGAAATTTTAATGATTATCTTCATAATTATAACCTGCAGCTACTATTTTCGACGGAAATAGCAACGAATAAACGCAATATTGATAACATAATAAGATTACGCCATGTTGATAATCATAATGGCTGTCAAGCAGAAATGGTCTTATTGTCCATTGGTCCCTAAGGACGCATGCGCTGACACGCACAATACGCGGTGAAGAAATAAGTATGTAAGGCCGGTATTCATAGTCGGATCTTATATTTAAGATCATCTTAAGTACTGTCTTAAGATGCCATCAACCAATCACAGAGCATCTTAACTGTATTAGCATCTTAAGACATTGCTTGAGACGATCTCGAAATAAAATTCGACTATGAATACCGGCCGTAGATACTTAAATTTTAATATTTTAGAAAATGTGTCCAATTTTATTGTTACGTCGCAAACAGCCGCGACTTGTAGACGGATTTTAAGCCCGTTTTAGCCCGGATCTACAATAGGTATAATAAGCCTTAAACCATAAGGAATTAACCAATTATATTCGATTATTCTTCTCATATTCGATTATAATTGGTCAATTTCTTATGGCATAAGGCTTACTACACCTATTGTAGATCCGGCCTAAGGCTTATTACACTATTGTAGATCCATGCTTAAAAGAAGATAAGAGACCGACCGATAAGATTAGGTTGGAAAGAACGAGAATGTACGGGGAAAGATATTAGAAAGAAAAAGAAAAATATTTTCATTATTTTAAACAAATAAAGATGCTCGATTATTAAGCATACTTAGCATACAGTTTATGGCAACATTTAAATTTGGTATGGCAGAAATAGCAGCAAATTTAAAATCTATTTGCGACAAGATATCCTATGCTGCCACGAAGAGAGCACCGGTATTATTTTTTATACTTAGCGGTTACTATTAATTAAATATATAAATTTTTTTAAATAAATTGTGTGTGTGTGTGTGTGTGTGTGTGTGTGTGTGTATACGTTAAATAAATTTATAAAAAGCATTACGTTTTGAAATGCAAACGTTTAACTGTGTAGATCAAGAAATTTATTTTATTCTTACAGGAGTATCGATATTATGAACCACGACTGGTAGCAGTTAGCAAATTACAATCCACAGGATCAATAGTAACTGCTTATGAGGCTGGTCAGAGACACTTTGGTGAAAATTATGTAAACGAATTAGTGGAGAAGGCATGTAGCCCACTAATCCTTGAAAAATGCAAAGAAATTCAATGGCATTTTATAGGCAATTTACAAAGGAATAAGGTCAACAAAGTTTTAAGTATACCAAATTTATATGTCATAGAAACTGTCTGTAGTGACAAACTTGCAAATGCGCTCAATAATTCATGGCCAAAATTTCGAAAAAGTGATGACAGCAAATTAAATGTCATGGTACAAGTTAACACAAGCCAAGAAAAGGGTAATAAAATGTTGTAGTTTATTTTAAAAAATTATATGAGACAGTAATTTTTTCTTTGATAAATGTTGGATTATATTACAGAAAAATAATTGTAATTACAGAAAAAAATGGTTGCGATGTTGCACAAGTATCAAGCATTGTAAAATATGTTGTGCAGAATTGTCCTAATTTGAATTTTATGGGCCTCATGACAATAGGAATGTTTGGCTATGATATTACAAATGGACCAAATCCTGATTTTATTTGTTTAATAAAATGTAGAGAAAAGGTGTGTGATGAATTGGGGATTAACATAAAAGACATCGAATTATCAATGGGAATGTCCAATGATTATGAACAAGCAGTAAGATCTTTGAATTTACTTATAAGCAATATTATTAATAGATTCTATGTTTTTATACAAATGTATTATTTTCTATTGTAGATTGAACTTGGCAGTACAAACGTAAGAGTAGGAACAGTTATTTTTGGTGAAAGACCACAAAAGAATTGAAAATATAATGTATTATAAATCAGCAATTTTATCTTTGGGGAAAAAGATATTGGGGGATAGGGACATATTTGTTTATATCAACATATGTCAGAATCAGATATGTATAACGAATATTCTTTATACAACAGCTAATATTTTTTCTGTTCTAAAACTATTGAAATCAAATATTTCGAACATACTGTCTTCCATTTTTGTTACTTTAATCTAATCAGCAATATGGATAAAATAAACGTGCAGCACAAAAGAATAATTCTGATATTTAGAAAAAAACTTGAAATAGAGAAAATAATAAAAGATATAATATGTTGATATTCTATATATACATATACATATTTTACACACATACACATACACACATAGATATACATATGTATATAAATGTACAAAATGATATATATAAAGTATTAAAGATTATAAAATGTGTCAAAATTATATTTCTGCATTATTATATATTGTTAATTATAATTATCTTATTTTTAATAACAAAATACAAATTTTGTTAATAAATATGTCAAGTTATTCAGTTTTTGTTTAACTGTATAAACTCTAAGCATATATTGCAATAATATCGATAATAAACAAATGTTATTTATAATTTAATAAAGTTTAAGAACTATTGACTTTCGGAATTTGTACAAAAATACTATGTACAATATTCTTTTTTATCTTTTTTGATTTCAAGTTTATGTGAGAAGCAAGAAATTTTTGTAAATAATTTACCTTATTCCTTCTTTTGTATGTCTTCAATAATAATATAATAAATTATAAATTTGATATTAAAACTTTTTAACAATTAATAAAATAAATTAATTAAAATAAGACAAAAATGTGTTTATCTTTTGTTTTAATATAAATTTAATATCTTTGTAATAGAAAAATACGATCTTGTACATTTTAAAACAAAGATCCTTTTTTTATTTTTCTTTATGTTCATTAAAATTGATTTCTAGATTTATTAATTAAATATCTTGTTTTTGTAAATTCACTGTTCTCTTAAATCACTTTGTATATAAAATTCTACAACTTATATAAATACAAGTGTTTATAAAAATTATTAAATAAGTTCTATGACTTTTATTAATTTATTGTACATATATATATAAAGTTGATATGATGAAAGGGCGTGGTCCAACGTGATTTCAATCTTCAACCTCATTATAACGTACAGACACACATATGTAGGTCACCTTCACCGTTTTTTTTATAGGAGTATGGTTCAAATGGTATCTTGTGCAAGGTCACGAATTACGCAAGTTACCGCTCTTAAAAGTTATGGAAGTCAGTCAGTCACTTTCTTCGTAAAATCATAGGTTGTATGTATTCGTTGCCCATTATTCGCTCAATAATCGATCAAAGCTAAAGCTATTCTTTTTTATAGAATAATATAACAAATGCTAAAGATGAAGGAAAAAAGAGATAATAAACTTACTAAAAATTATTATATATTAAATTTTATCTTGCAATTTTCATCCCTTAAAATTGTAGTATAAATTATTATAAAGTATTTAATTTTAAAGGATGTAACTTTGTTTTTTTAATTAAAATTTTTAATGTGTGTAATGATATAACGTGCTTTTCAATGTCAAACAGTTTCTTTGACACGTTCTTTATACTCTAATACAACTGGTGTTTTTAAAAAATCCACAAAAGCTTATTTGTGAGGAAAGATATATGTTCTGGATTTTAAAAACACAATTATATTTTTTTTCAATTAAAAATTTTAAAAATATTTTGCGATATATATGTTTCTCTTATATGTACTTCTCCGCACGTATATGTTGCAAGCAACTAAAGAAAAATTAGACACAAGTTGCCCTTATAATATGCGTCAATAAAGAGACAACGTTGCAACTTGACGTAAGCTTGCATCAGACAATCGTAAATGAGGAGATTGGTGCACACTGTAGTATTGTATGATGAAATATTCATAATGCGAAGTACATACACGTATTGCAGTTTAGCATATAAATTTAAAAGTGACATGGGAATTTCAACTATATGGTTCGATATGAGTGTACAAATGTAAACAACTTAATTACTACTGTTATTACTGTATGTATTACCTCTCATGATTTAATAAAATAAAATTTACAAATTGAAACATATGAAATGCATTATGAATTTCTTTTATTTTTTACTTTTATATTTTTGTACTTTATAAAAATTATGAAATAACATTAATTATGTTATTCTTGTGGATATGTTATAAAACAAGAATGTATTTGTTTGATTCATTTTACGTTTAAAGTAGCAAACGTGCAAAAATATAAGCAGTGTAAAAATTGTAATAAACGAATGAATTAATTGCGATATTCTCGAGAAATCAAATTCAATTTTCAAAAAGACGAAATCAATTTATAATTTATATAAGATTTAAATTTGTATATTTCTGGTATATTTCATCAATCTATATCCATCTTATAAAATGCAATTCAGTAAATAAAAAACTAATTTATTTTCAGTTTATTATAGAAAAAAAATTTATATTTTACTTCTGACGTCATAATGGGACATGATTGCAATAAGAAAACAGGAGCTTTACCACCGAAGGCGTAAATTGTAGTCATGGCTTAACAAGATACAATAATTTATAACCATGTGATGCAATAACGCCTTACTATTATAGTAGTATGCGTACACGCACAATACTAAAGAAGTTTTTGGAAAAAATTGTACCATGCACACTAGACAGGTTTGCTGCAGCACGTGTATAAATAGGCTGTTAGATTTAGACAGAGCAGTCAATCCTTGTATTCCAACAGGAAAAGCGACATCATGTTCAAAGTAAGTTTCTTCAAAGCAGAAACAATTAAATCTAATCTTAAGATTAATTATTTGTATAATTCTGCTGTATTTTTTTCAATTTGTAGAAAAATTAGTAAAAATAATGAGACTTTTAAGTTAAGATTACAGACTATTATTTCTAGAATTATTATAATATTATAATATGAATCGTAAGAAAAAATATGTATATATGTAATTTTTATATTACATGCTTATAAACATTTTAATTTTAAAATTATTTTTAATTTTAAGACAAATTTATAAACAATGTTAATTAATATCCTAGTAAATAAGATTTAAAATCTCGAAAGTTAAAATTGAATGAAAATGAATAAACGTTTTTGTATTCATCTTGCAGCTTCTGGTAGTCTTCGGCCTCTTGGCCATCGCAAACGTTTACGCCGGCTTGGTCAGTGCACCTGCGCTCGCTCTCAAGCCAGCTGCAATTGCCATCGCTCCTGCACCTGCGATTGCTGTTACTAAAAGTATGGTCGATTCTTTATTGTTTACAGAATACATGGAATTCCACACGATATAGCATTAAAAGAATTATTAGCATCCTACATTTTAACGATTTTGGAACCATTAAAGCCATCACATACACGAATGATAGTGGATAATTAATTGCTAGAGAATGTAAATTCTCTTTTTCATTTTTTCCCTTTGTCTATTTTAACATTCGTTAAATTTGTTGCAGCTGCGTGGGCCGCTCCCGCGTGGGGTGGTGCTGCCGGTTGGGGTAATGCTGGCTGGAACGGTGCTGGCGCGTGGGGTAACAATGGCGCGTGGGGTAATGGTGCGTGGGGTAATGGCGCGTGGGGTAATGGCGCGTGGGGCGCTGGATTAGGACTTAAGGGCTAAATCTAGATCTCTTTTACGTTGACTGATATAAAAAACCCACCGCCAACCCACTAGCAACTACACATCACAAAATGTACCTCGCCCCTAATATTGGATACATACGATTCGCTGATGCATTTCACAATTTCCCCTGATAAATTCAAAATTTTCTTTTTCTATTGGAAAGTTTTCTTCCCCGTCCCATTTGAAATTGTTAATAAATTATTGATAAATGTCGCGGAAAAGACATAAAATAAAATTTTATAGATAAAAAACAAGTGTTGTTTTATCTTACAGAAAGTATTTTACCCTCTGTGTCTCTATTACAAATTAAGATTTTCCTAAAATAATACATAGTTTTAATATTCTGGCATCTCCTCTGTGCCATCCTCTCATGATCCGTAATTAACTCAATCCCTTTAGAAACGAAACATTCATGGGAAACAAAAATTAAATACTGATTATAGAGTAAGGTATAATTTTTATTGCGTAACTACCTACATTGTAGTGCCATTAATTTGTCACGTACAAAAGTAGTCACAGATGTCGAGAATTTTTGAATAAATATATATGTATTATGTAAAATCGCGTCTGATGTGAATGTGACCGGTCTAGTAGGCATAGGCGATTCCGATCGGGCTGCTGTAGCTCATGTGAGATACTTCGACGGCCGGCGAGTAAGCGACTCCGAGAGCTGGGCGCACAGCTTGTAGAGCTGGTACAGCGGCCGTGGCGTATGTCAATGGGGCTGGATGAGCAAGATGAGCGTAGGTGGTGATAGCCGGATTAGTCACGCGAATGTCGGCTTTGCTCGAACTAGAGAAAGGCGTATCGATGGTCTTGGTTTGCGTTGCTACCTGCGCCAAATTACCAGGGCTGCGTAGTATATTGTCGGATGTCGACGTGATGGCATGGGGTTGAACGTGCGCTATTGGCGCGATCTGATACTGCAGAGCGGAAGGCAGAGCTCCGATGTAACCGGCATTAGCCGCAGCCAGCATGCAGGCAATTACGAACAACTAAAATAGAATTTTTCTCAGCAACTTGATTTGAAATTATAAAGTATAACATATATTTATTCTTATTTCTTAGACGTGTATATATACTCGCCTAGAATCTAATTCATCGCAATTGATCATACGTACCTTAGCTGCCATTGTGGTGTGGGGGGAAGATTTTGCGATGACTTCAATCGCTTCTGAGTCGAAATACGAATGCTACAATCCGTGACAATCGGTACTTTTATACTTGGCGGACAAACGAGCCACACGAAATCTTTCGGTATCCACAGTTCGCCATGGTGGGATATAGTGTCAAGGATATATTTAATATTGCGCCATTACGCTGAGAGCGTCTTACTCCCCTTGAATCGTGTGCCCTTCAAATGATTTATAAGTACCTAAAGTATTTTTTCTTGTTAATATAACGTTTTCTTGTTAATATAATGTCCCGGGAGATATTTAAAATTTATTAAAATTAAGTAAAAAGAGTAAAAAGTTATATTTACCTCTATCTCTAACTTAATTTAAACTTTATAAATTTTAAAACTCATGCATCATCCTTAACGAGAATAGACTACGAATATAATAGTTTAGAGTAAAATTTTGAATTACTTTTTCTTAATTTTTGATATGACTCATTTAATGAATTTTATTTATATATATTAAAGTCTTATATTTTCGCCAAAAAGATATAAATAAAAGGAATACAAAAAAAGTGATACAGAACACTTGTTTCTTAGCCTGACTTTCAATTAAATGTTTCTAAATCTAAAAATTCAATTTTTATATATTGTTATACTAAAACATTACATATGCGAATTTTATACATCAATTGATGCCACACCTTGATCTTCAAAACTGGAACATCCGGCTTGGCCACGCCTCTCTGAGCGGAAAGTAGTCTAGCCTTGTGTTCCCTCTCAAACTTTTCTTTTTTAGGGCGTAACTCGTTACAATTATACTTCATTGGATTCAGAAAACTGGTATCACTCACATTACGCGCATTCTTAATTTTATATAAATGACGATAAATCTGCATTTCTTTTTCCAATCCTGTACAAATTTGAGATACGTTTCGGACACTAAAATTTTATTTGTAAACGGATACTATGGGAAAGATTTAAATACATCACGCATCTAATAAGATAAAGAATATTAAATATAATAATAAAATTTATCCAAATATTATAATGCAGGTTTTTATTTCTTCTATATCAATGAGAAATATTAACCGGCAAATAAAGACTACATACGTTCTATTTTATTAGTTATGCTTCTACAATTTATTCTATTTCCGCTTAACTGCATTGAGCACGTGCCATCATAGAAATTTTTTGCGCTTTCTGTATTATGTCAGGACAACGTCGTCGTCTTACTAATCTGCAATCTTGAAAGAAACCTTCGTTTCTCGGAAATCCATGCGATTCATCGGCATAAGTTACTAAACCTGGTTACAAATTTAAAAAAACATAATTTACATCCAAATTACAATTAAAAAACAATATTTAGTTAAAAAATTGTTGTAATGTTTTATCTACAAAATTATAAATTGATAAAAAATTATTGTAACTTGACTATGTACCTAAACCCCAGACACGTCCTCCGCGAAATTCTCCTTCAAATTTCATTCCGTCGGCTCGCCAGAAAACACCATGACCGTGAAACCATCCTTGCATAAATTCTCCCTCATACCTGAAAAAGAGAATTTAAGTGGTTTTATATAAATATATACACGGGACAATATTTCTGAATAAAACGCACAATTTTAAAATAAACTTGCAACGTAACTTACTTCGCTCCGTCGGGAAATACAATAACTCCCAAGCCGGAGCATAATCCATTTTGAAACGCTCCATCGTACCGCGTTCCATCCGGTAACACCAATAGGCCAGCGCCGTGTTTCAATCCTCTACGGTTCCAATCGCCGATATATTTTGTTCCGTCGTCATATTTGTACGCACCACTCTTTGCTACACCTATAGACGCGTATTTAATTTAAAAAAAAAACAAACATTTTATTTAAAATAACAAATTTTATAATAAAAAATTCTATTTATATTATTTTATTCTCGATCTTTTGTACGTAACAGACACTTTTTTTTAAATTAAATTAAAAATTGAAATAAAATTTAACATAATCATATTCTAAAACAAATAAAATAAATGTTGCAATATTCTTACCATCACCCATGCCTGCACTGCACTGTACGCATCTAAGCCAGCCGCGATTCTTAATCCATTTATAAAGATCAATTCTTTATTCAATTAACAAAGATATTTAAGGGGAAGAGAGGGAAACCCTAGGAGATGCTTAGGAAAATATATTGTCAATTAAACATATAAATGAAAATAATCGCATGTAAATTTAGATATAATATGTTGATATTTGGTGAGAAATTTACATTTTTCACAATGTATATAAAAGTAAGGCAAAAAATATATATAAAATCACGTTAGAGATGTATTTATACAGAATCGAACTGTGATATCGTTCATTCCTTTGACTGTTCTTCAGATGCACCCACTAAGTACCATCGTGTTCTCGCATCCACTGCAGCCTTCCTAACTAAGCGTTTGCGATCGTCGATTATTATCCCCAATTTATCTAACACAGTTTGCTTGTACGGGTTTATTAGAATAGTTGGATAATTAGCATAATGCGCTAGACATTCTAGGGCCGCAATTCTAACACCCTATTAAGTACCAAAATATTTATTTACACAGTGATGTGATAAAAGTTTGAAAAGTTAAAGTTCATGTAAATAATAATGTAAAGATAATATTTGTGATTATGTCATAACAGTTTCACGCATGAACTTTGTGCCAAAGATCGGAAGGCAATGGCAAATCACCGAGAATATCTTTGCCAAAACAATCATCACGGAACATGCATTAAATAAAAACTATAATCTTAAATCAATAAAGTTTAATTAAAAAAGTAATTACCATAATCCGATGCGTTGATAGTTGCATAAGCCGCGGTATAATACATTGTAAATTATCAGAAAATACGTCATGTTTAGTATCAAGTAATAGTTTAAATGACATCAATGTCCAGAGAACTAAATACTCATTACTAAGAGAAAGAGACTCGATCAACAGTGGCACCAACTGACAATATAATATATCAAAGTATTATTTCCATTGCAAGATAATACTTTTATTATTGCATCAAAACTTACCTTTGTTAAATGCAAAAATAATAATTCTTCAGGTATTTGTTCTAGTAAATGTACTAAAGCGATAAGATAATTCTGTCTTGACATGTTTTTAAAATTAATATTTTGCCGCAACAAATATTCAAACACTCTTTGTTTGTAAAAAATTTTTACATTGCAGAAATTTTCTGTTATCAAAATATCCTCATATTTATTTACTAAAATTTGATATTGTTCACCTATAAATTGACCTAGTTCATCGTGACTTAATAAGTGTGTAAGCTGTAAAAACAAAGATAAAAGAAATTATCTTATCTGCACTATTTGTATTATAACCAAGTATTAAATTATTATAATTTAAGCACACGTACATTTTCCAGAAAGTATTGAGATTTTGCGTATCCTCTCATGATAAGTGCTTTAGTCATCCAAATTTGAAAGTTAACTGTATGTTGTTTCAATTTAATGTCATTGTTTGCATTTAAATTATTATTTATTTTATCTTCTAAACAAGACACAATTCTATCAAGCTCTGACACTTTCATTTTATTTAGTAACACAGATAGAAATTTACAGCTTGTTTGCCTTATATCCAGATTACAATTGTTAGTTGCTAGATTATACAAATTTTCCACCATATTATTATTTATATTTAGATCGATATCTTTCCGTAAAGAAATGAAAAGATTCATCATTATAGTTACATCAGTTTCAGGATTTTTTGTATTCAAAGCTGTAGTGTATTTCGCTACAATTGCACGTTGTTCTTCGATTGTTATATTTCGTATAATTAACTGGCATATATTAGATATTAACTTTTTATAATCGACAACATTTGTCTCATATAAAATTAATTTATCAATAATATGGCATTCCTTATACAGAAATTGATGTATATTGTAATCAGATTTCTTTAAACCAATTAACTTCTGGATATTCAGTAAAGTCGTAATACATATATCAGTATTAACAGTATTTGTTATCATTGTAACAATTTTTGGAAGTATCACACAGCCTAGTTCACGTATTTTTGCAATTGCTGATAAAGCTTTTATTCTACGTTTCAGTAATTCTATTTCCGTTTCATCTAAAATATTTCATTAACATTACTCTTCATGGTTCTAATATATTCTGTTTTGTCAGAAACAAGTATATAATATGTCAATATTATATATCTACATTTAACTTACCTATGTTGGACAATAATCTCTCTTTAACTAACATTGATATTTCTTCAAGATATAACACAGCAAAGTCTATAATAGTTGTATGACATATAATTTGTATTTTATCGCATCCTTTTTCAATTTCATTGCATATTGCATTGTATAATATAGAACGTTGCACGTCGTTTAAACGCATCTTTTGAATTGTTAAACCAAAGAATATTTTACTTTTTAATTCAATACTTTCTGCTGTCAAGCTATCTAAATACATTTGAGATATATTTGTCCATGATAATTCTGGAATATCTAATTAAATTTCATTATATTTATGTTCAATGAGCAATAATAGTAGTGCAAAATAAATGCAAAATCTTTATCACATCAGTTCACTGTTACAACTTACCTTGAATGTAAATGTCATGATCGGAAGATATCTTCATGAAATTGTTTAATGTTTCTATCAATACAATTTTGTCGTTTAACGAAGTCTTTGTAGAATATTGTCCAATACACAGAGGTATTACAGCTTTCAAGATTTGTACACATATCGTTTTGTTAATTGCAGCTATTGTTTCCAATAGCGTTTGGGCAGGTCTATATAAACTCAGTTGCACATCGCATAACGACCATTTTAGATCAGTGATTATTTTGTCAATAAAATTTTTGCAAACAGTCTCATCGACTGATATAACTTTAATTAAAGACGTCATTGCTTGTAAAGCAGCGTCTCTTGTTTCAATGTCCCTTCCTGGCATTACTTCCTTCTTCAAAACTGCCCATAGGTCAGGTAAATATGATTCTATTTTTGATAACCCAAACGTTTGAACACTTTCACGTAATAGGTTGAAGGAATCCAGTTTAGCAACAGTGAGAGTAGAACATGATTTGTCAATTATAAGAGGTAAACAATAATTCGCAAACTCTGGAACGGCACATAAACAAGGTGCTAATTTTTCTGCCAAATCTTCTCGTGTTACATTTAGAGCCTCCATACCAGACTATAAAACACATGTATAAATGTTATATTTATGTAAATATACACAAAAAATAAGATAAAAATTTTGGTAATATAATTACAGGATTAAAATCAACTGGAAAATAGCATGCCATAACTTCAAACATTTCTTCAGTTAAATGACCTAATGGAAATTCTTTTATAAAACGTGGTAGCATATTAAACAGTAACATGAGATTATTTGGATCTCTTTCACCATCCATAGAGCTTATAATACCATAAATTAAATCTGAACCCATAGATCTCAAATTATCTGACCTAGTGTCTATTAAATTTTTAAGTATTAGATATATTTTACGACGTTCAGGTAACAGCTGAGATTGACACTGAACATGCTCAAACATAATTCTTAACAAGGACTGTGATGCGTCTTCAGGCAAATGACTCATAGTCACCTAAAAAAAAAAGAATTGATAAAAATTCAATAAAAAGAAGAAAACAATACCAAAGATAAAAGGACATCTGAAATAAATGCTCACAATTGCTTGAATACCATTTAGTACAGATGGTATAATACTATAATGATCCTTCATCCGGTCGCAGTAAAACATTGTAATAAAATGTAATTCTGATTCAGTAAGATAATCTTGGGATAAATGGGATAAGACAGTAGACAGTGCCGTAACCCCTTTTTCCCTTGTGAGAACATTTTGGTCTGTCATGTAAGAACCTAGTATCTCCACAAATGTGCATAGTTTCATAGAACCTGATTCTATTTCTAAAACAAAACAGTGTCTTCCATGATATAATTTTATATTGATTTTGTATAATAAAATATAGAGATTTCAATATATTTATTAAATCAAGAGATGTAACAGCAATTGTAAGATTTAAATTGATCTAAGTATGTTTGAAATTACATATTTCTCTGAGTTCAAAAAATAATAAATAAAAAAAACAAAATATATTATTTTTTTACTCCAAATTTGTATTTCTTGCTACAAGTTCTTTAATATTTTTGTATGTAACATACGTAACACAGGACAATGTGTCTAAAAAAGATTTTTTAAGATACGTACCGGAAGCTATATGTTTGCATAATGAACTTAGAGCCGTTGTATCTTTGAAACTAATTTCCAATCGTTCGATTAAATCAAAATTCGGAGACGAGGCCATAACCAAAAACTGTTGTTTACACGAGACAGTCAGCACATGGTAGGAGCCGTAGGAGGTAGGAAAGCAACTACAGGAAAGTCGTATGCGTAAAAAGAGTTCTATTTCACTCTGGCGTTTCGCGCTGATTGGCTCTACCGAAGTAAAGGTTTGGGTAATTCAGAAATTCTCTATCGTAAGGGCCATCTACAATGGAGTGTTTTAGCCGTAACAGCACTAAAACTACGGCAATGCTGTCTAGAATAAAAACGACGTAGCAATAACATACAAGCCGGCCATCAAAGAAAGGCGACCAAAAACTAATCCCGAATGCCCCAACGCTCATTGTAAGCACGCAATGAATTGGCTCAATGTCTGCTGTAGGCAGTAAACAGTAAAGCAATACGAAGTGGAGACATTTTCTACGACTACTGCTACGGCCTACGACTCTCCATTGTAGATGGCCCTGTACGCTTTGCCTGAATGGTTCATCGTAAAACACACATGTGACATCAGTGTTCTTGTTCAAGCTTGTTCACAGTAGTCACACAATAGAAGTGTCGTTTCCGCATTCTGCCTTTTTATTTATCTTCTCGTTTTTCCAAGATTTATGATAACCACGTGATAAGTGAGACTGGAAGGAAGTGAGAGAATATCAATTTAAGAGGTGGGAGAGAGGACAGCTGTTTCGGAATAGAGTGTGTTCAAGAATTGTCCAGAATAGGGAGATTTCAAAATAAAGAGCTTCTGCTGCACGCGCGGGAGTGGATTAATTTCGAGAGGAGTGTGCTCGTATACAACTGTGCCGGCATCTGCGAGGCATCTAATCTTATCGTATCTTATTTTTGCGTTTCTGGAAATTAACGCCTCACGTACAGGCACTTATTTTTCATTAAGTTTGTCGGATTAATTGTATTTTAATTGCAGCATGTTTAATGTCGTGAGATATCATACGAAAGTATTAGGAGTGTATAACGCTACGAGACACATACTTGGCCGACAGCAACACCTGTTTGTGAGAGCCGACGTCGTGCGATGTAATAATGTTTCCTTAAAGGAATACTGTTCAAAATTTCTATTACAAAAGGTAATAACAAATTCTCCTAAAGGTAGAACACACCCGACAGTGCTGTATGTATAAGCTGATGTTTAATATGCTCATTTTAATAATTAACAGAGACCACTTCAGCGAGTGAACGTCGTAATTCGTAATTATGCCTCAAAACCGAGCAGTAAACGTGACAAAATTGTGGGATCCTGGTTGCTCACTTGTGGTGGCATGGTTTTCGTAGCGGTCGCACTAGGTACCCTAATTTATTTCGTATATTATCACTACATCTGCGCCATAGTGAAGAACATTGTAGAAAAGACGTATGGAAAATAGTATTTCAAATGTAATTATTTCCTTCTTTATAGTCTGGTATAGCAGTACCTATATACAATTTCAATTTATGTAATGTTTAATCATACAATAGACATTAAATAAATGTTAAAACAAATAAAATTGTATTTATGAAATAACAAGATTATTTCTCCTCTCTTCTGTGTACTTAGGTGGTATAACAAGACTTACCGAATCAGGCTTGTCTATGGTCACTTGGAAATTGCTAGGAGAGAAAATGCCCCTCGACGAGACCCAATGGCTCTCTGAATTTGAACGTTACAAACAATTTCCTGAATATAAAATGTAAGAAATAAAGTGAAGAAAAAATAATGTCAAGCCAAGACAAAGATGTATCTATGCTATTAATTTTGCTGTAGCACCAACTACAATATGACATTGGAAGAGTTCAAACGTATCTGGTGGATGGAATATTTGCATAGAATGTGGGGACGTTTAATTGGCGGTGTATTTGTAATTCCAGCGACATACTTTTGGTATAAAGGTATGCTAAAACCTGGAATGAAAACGCGCGTTGTTGTCTTAGGATCGCTAATTGGCTTGCAAGGACTCATGGGATGGTACATGGTTAAATCTGGATTGGAAGATCGTTTTATAGAACCTTCCGACGTTCCGCGGGTGTCGCAGTATCGTTTAGCTGCACATCTCGGATTGGCATTGCTTTTGTATACCGGATTTCTTTATAACGCTTTAGATCATCTGATTCCTGCTGAAAAGCTAACTGCTAATCTGTCTGGTACCGTAATCACAAGTAGTGCACTGAAAGCAGTGAAAAGGTTTAAAAAATTAATTCACTCGACAAAAGGGCTGGTATTTCTCACCGCTCTATCAGGAGCATTTGTAGCTGGAATGGACGCTGGTCTTATTTATAATACTTTCCCAAAAATGGCCGATAAATGGATACCTGATGATATACTTGGTATATCTCCAGTATTAAGAAACTTCACGGAAAATCCAGCTACTGTTCAATTTGATCACAGGATATTGGTAAGCTATATATACAGTTGTTAATTATGTTACATGATTTTATATGTATATTACTTATGCAGGGAATCACTACCATAGCATTGATTACTTGTTTGGGTATTCTGTCTCGTAAACATAGACTTCCTGGTCGAGGAAGAAAGGCTGTAGCCGCGGTACTTTGTGCCGGTTACCTTCAAGTACTTTTAGGTATTTCGACTTTATTATATCATGTTCCTCTAACACTAGCTGCGTCGCATCAATCTGGTAGTCTCATACTTTTAAGTACTATAATTTGGTTGTGTCATGAACTGAGATATTTAGGAAAGTTTGCTAAGTAAATTTGTGAACTAGCACAACTGTAACAACATAATTATAAATTTGTAACATTTTGTACAAAGTAAAGATAAAAAAGATAATTATTCATAAAACATTGCAGTTTTCTTATTTATTTCATATTATTTAAATTACTTATAATTATTTTAATGGAGTAGGATATAAAACTTTCCAATGCTTTCATAACGTTTTTGCGCTTTATTTCACAATATATTGTTATAATAATTAGTAATTAATCTTAGGAATTATTATATACACAACTTTATTTTCTAAACAACATGTATATTATCAAACATGTAACATGAAATAATTATTTTTGTATCATTTTTTGTATAATTATAATTAATTTTACGTTTTCAAAATGTGATATAATTTCAAAAAATATCAGTGCAAAAAGATCATGAAATACATATGTGTAACAATTATTCCAAAACAAAATTGATTAATTCAATATCATTCAATTACTTTGAAATGTGTATGAATTATACCTAAGCGAGAAATAAATCTTTTATGTTATTAGAGATATAATTTATTATTTAACTCAATTCTTCAGAAAATATCTTTACATAGGGCACTTAGTCTATTATGGCCAATTATTTGTTGATTTTAAAATACTTCGCATGCATTGGTCCAATACAGTATTATTAAGTATCATTTTTATCAGGCAGTTAAAATTACATTTCATTATTGTAACAATTTTTATTTACATAAGAGTTATTTTTTTCCTAGTTTGGCGACGTTTGACATCACACTTTTGCTTAATATTAAACTGAGCGCTAGTATTGATAGGCATTTTATTACTTAATATAAAAGAAAGTCTTGTTACAAATGACCAAATTTTATATTGATTATTGTTACATGTAATCTACAAATATAAATGTGATTATAAATTATATAATTTAGAGATCTTATTTATAGTATCTTTAAATTTATTACATTGTTGTGTATTACATACAGCATATCTTTTGATGAGAGAAATGATTACTGCGCTCAATTTTTTACTATACAAGTTATACTTTTGGACATTTTAAAACTGAAATAATTGTACCTGCTAAACCTTATAACATCAATTTGATAAAAAGATTTATTATTATTGTGACTCTTTTGCATTGAACAGTACTTAATAATTAATACTACATATTAATATGTGTGTAAATGCAATTTTATAATTTTTCCATAATTTTCAAATATATTAGTCTCTTCGTCGCCTTTTTGTGAAAAAAAATTTTCACTTTATTGACACACATTTGTAGAAGAAGAAAATTTGATATCATAGCTGGTAAAATTAGATACCAGAACTATTATTAAAATATTAAAATATTAAAATTTTAATGAACTAGTCGAAATTGGGCAGTGCAATTTTTCATACGCACAATTTAAGTGATATATATAAAATACAAGATTATCATGATTAAATCTTATTCAATAATCATTGACTTGTTTGATGCACTCTGTGAGAACTCGTCTCTCTGATATATACAGTACATGCAATATACATATTGCATATATAGTAAACTTAGTGGTTACATAATTCGTAATTTTGTTTATGTGAGATAAATGCAAATTTACCCTTAGTCTTATATCATAATTCTCTTCTAAACAGAATTCAGTTGTCAAAATCTTATTCAACATCTTAACTATACTTACAAAACAATGTTAGGCCTACAAAAATTTAGATTTTTATGAGAGATAAAATGTGAGTACACAATAATTTAAAATTATTTCACTATATAATACGTTAATGTAGGACAATAAGTGTATTAGAAAAGAAATATTAGTGAATATATGGATTAAAAAACAAATTAATTCTTATATTATTTTCTTATGTAAGACTAACTCGTGACAAAAATTACGAAGAAATAAGTCAATAATTGCAAGTAGAACATAGATTGTTAAAGAAGTCTAAGTATATAGTATTTTGCAATGAGTATTATATTTTCTTTTTTCACTATTGTCCATTGAATATAGTTCTGCTTTTCGTATTCGTACATGATGTAATTACATACAATGACACGAACAGATTAAAAAAAATTACCATTTCCCCTCGTTTATAAAAGCAATATTTTATACTTTATATAATATAATATAATATATATTATATATATATATATATATTTTATAAAATATTATCTCACATAATAGCTGTTCTGTTTTAATGTATAATACAATTTAATATGTCACTTTTAGTGAATTTTGCAATCATAATAAAAAAAAAACTTTTGAAAATGTGAAAAAATGCATAAACTCTTACACATTAATTAGAAAATGAATTATAAAAAAAATGTTTATATGTGTATACGTGCGTGTGCGTGCGTGTGTGTGTATGTGTGTGTGTGTATCTTACGTAAATATAAATAAATCATTTCAGTCAATTTTCTTGATGAAAAAATTCATCTTATTGAAAAAACCGATTTTATACAGATATGCTATTTTTGTTCTATTAATAATTTGTCTCTTTTTTGCTTTTATTCTTATATAACTTTTTTTACATTTTTATTGTATATGATAATGTGTATATAAGTAAATATATGATACACAACAAAAAAAAAATTGCACTTAATTCATGGTTTCATTAAGTAAAGAAATTTATATTAATAGGAAATTTTGTTATGTCCAATTTATCCTAAAATGATTTATTATTTGTGACAAATACAAAAAAAGTAAAACCATAATATTCTTTGATATGATTAACAAGTTTTGTTAACAAGCGTAAAAATATACTTATTACTGATTGCTGGTTGAAACATACTTTGTTGTGTGCTTATGCATATTATCAGTTCAGCTAATCCTCCCAGAGCTGTTATCTAACTTCTCTGGATTTACAATTACTTGTATTACGTAACCTGGCTGTACCTTCGCTTCTTCTATATGCATTTTATCGCCAAGCAATTTACCTCCAAAGAACCACCTTTGACGTGAAGGTTCTAAACCTTCTTGACTCTATCAACATTACAATTGACTATTATTGTTTGTTATAAACCATTATTCTACTGTAATATGCATATACATATGCATATACTTAATCAAAATTAATTTTTTATACAAACCTGTAATTTTTTCTTAGCGATAGCAATGGTGTCATTGCTATAAACAGGTAGTTTAACTTCTCCTAAGGTAGTTGACAGTCTAAGTTTTAAAGTTTGTTCTGTTCCTTCATTGACTGGTTCTGTATAGAATTGATACAACAACAATATATAAAGTTGTAAATTATTACATTGCAAGATAAACTCTTTCGTTATTTTATTACCTGAGCAATCAGCAGGTGAGTCTCTTCCACTATCTTCTTTTACGATATTAATTGGATAGGATAAACAATAAATAGGTACTTGATAACGAGTTCCTAACTCGTCGTAACATTCAGTTAAGAAACCATTTGGTACAGAAATATTAGCCCCATCTAATATGGCCTGTGCCAACTGATAATCCTGTGCTTCTGCTGCAGTTGCACCTGCTCTCAGTGCATCCCAAATCTCTTTACGGCCATCAAATGCTGGTGCAGTGTCCCAAAATTCATCTCGCTTACTTCTCAGCTGACCCTCCGTCAGAGGTACATCAGATTTCCATCTGATTACCTCGTGACATAAAAGATGATTTTTTCTTGTATTTCCTAGAAAAATGAGTTATTTCAGTAATCGCACAGAAAAATTAAAAGATTAATCAAAGAAATCAATTTATTAAAACTTTATCAAAATTCTTTTTTGTATAAATGTATATAAAATACATATTTTTACGTATCATGGAATTGTTTTATTTAAATAACACAAAATCTATGTATAATAATAATAATAATAATATAATTCTTTAGTTAGTCCTTATATATTTTATATTTGTATAATATAGATAATATAGATAAGAATATAATTGTTATGTATTATAAAATTAAATAATACGAGCATCTAGTCAAATCTAAATTTTGTAACAAATAAAAAGTTATTGAATTAAAAAATGACAAATAAAAACCAATAGAGCCAATATAATCCACACATGCATTACTATTACATTGATATCATTACGATGATATTACTCGAACCTCATTTTTATAAATACCGAACTTAATTAAGTAGATATGAATGACTGTACACTTAACAGATAACATATACTTCAGATACAAAAGCAAAAATAAAGTTAAAGTGACTTCAAGGTTAGTTGATGTTCAATATATTTTCTACAGAAGATTTCGATGGCAATCTCACCCGAATTAGTTCTGCTCGCATTTTCTGATGTATCATTGATCGAGGCATTTCTTGCCCTTGTTATACCTATGCAGCCTCCCATTCTACACAACCGGAGCAAGTAAACATTTCACTAAAATTTAATAACACCTCGCATGCCATTTTCTTCCATCTTATCCAATCGAACTCCTGCCGTAGCCATATTGCATGCTTTCAAGGAGAAATGGGTTCACATCTCAGTTAACTGAGATTCGAGTCTTTGCTAATTATGGTTCGAATCTCTGTTAAATAAGGTTTGAATCTTTGCTAAGTAAGAAGCGAAGAGGATCAGATCCTCTTTGGTAAGAAGTTTGAATCTGATTGCTAATGGGAGGTTTGTGTCTTCGCTAACTTTGAATCTTTCGATGTCTACGACATCGAAGTTTTCTATTCTCGAAATATCCATCATGTAAATTCCATATAAATATTTCTTAACATATAAATTCTAATAGATATTTCGAAGATAAAAGAATTCAATGCAGTAATGAAAAAAGAACATTACATCCACGTGGATACCCTGCATAAAATGCAGTACGTTTTATTCAAAATTAAGATTTTATCGCGAATTTTGCTTTGCAAAATCTCGGATTGGATCGTGGCCAATTTCAGTGCGATATTGAGAACATTAAAACCATGAAATCTTGTATGCCTCTGAATCCGATAACAATTAGCAGCTAAAGGTTAATATCTACGTATAGACATTCAATCGTTTAAATTTTGACGTTGCTATCTAGATATTAATATCTATAAAACATTTATTTGATACAATAGGTACATTTAGTTTTACAAACGTTCGATGAACATATTATTTTGTTTGGAGCATGATTTTAGATGAGATACAATTAACTTAAAGTACAAAATAATATTGTTTTTATTAATATTTTAAAAAAGATTAGAAAAATGTTTATATTTTATATAAAAATTTTGCATTTATATAGTTTATATTTAGTTTTAGTCAAATCTTTATTGTTGCGCCGCTAGTAATGTAATAACAATAATTCATATATGTTACACGCTACATAACGCGTTACATTATTGTGTTTGGTGGATACGTAATATTTTTGAAGTATTTCAAAATATTTCTGAAATATTTCACTGAAAACGTTGAAAATGATTTTGATGAAATGTTTTAAAAATATTTCTGAATGATTACAATGTTATATTTCAATATTACTTTGCAAAATATCTTTCAGAAAGCTTTCTGAAAGATGTGCTGTGTAGGGTATAATACATAGCGTAGTCTCGCGTTTACTTAATGTGAGTCAATACCGTATCTCTTTATATACACATTTGTATATTAATTTATATATTTATTTAGTTATGTATTTATATATTTATTACATTCTACTTAATTCAACATAAAAAATATATTTTTTGCCTACTTTACATTTTAATAATGTCTATTGATCGATCGTATATAACTTCTATCATTTTTTAATAGAATTCATGGCAATAAAATAAGACAAGGACGCATTTGTTAGCTAAAACAGAAAACAGTTTTATGTTCTTATCTTAAAATATCTTAAAATATAAATATATTATGACATATGTGCACTGAGAGAAGAAAATGCTGGATTCAAATAAATATTTCTTTGAGAGAGAGAGAGAGAGAGAGAGAGAGAGAGAGAGAGAGAGAGAGAGAGAGAGAGAGAGAGAATAGTGCTAATAACATATTTTATAGAAAATTAATAATATTTATTTCAAACAAGTAATATTTTCTAAATTATAAAAAACTATTACTTGTTTTAAATAAATATTATTAATTTTCTATAAAATATGTTATTAACACTATTCAAAGAAATATTTATTTGAATTTAGCATTTTTTTCTCTTAGTGTAAAATGTTTTATACCGTAGCAAAACATTGTAAGAACCCCACGGGCATTTTACCAATTTTCAAATAAAAAGGTTTGTTGCCTCTTAATAACAAAAATTGTATTAATTTTTGTATATATAGAGGAGTTACGTACCACCGGACTTCGTATCTACAAGCAGTAACATAATATGAAGTAATAATATAAAGTTTGACAAAAAATAAACAAAATATAAAAAGCTTGTTAATGCTAAGCAAAAATAATAAGATAAATGGGTCAATATGTCGAGCTAATACCAATTTTCACAATATAATATAATTTATTAAATCAAAAATATATCATTATAAACGCTATTAAAAACAACTATGTTAAAATTGTTAAGCAAATTTCGAAACAATTTTAACACAGTTGTTTTAATAGCGTTTATAATGATATATTTTTGATTTAATAAATTATATTATATTGTGAAAATTGGTATTAGCTCGACATATTGACCTGTTTATCTTATTATTTTTGCTTAAAGTAGTTGAGAAAAAAATATTTATAATCAATTTTTAACCCATATTGTATATATATATGTGTGTGTGTGTGTGCGCGCGCGCGCGCGCGTGTGTGTGTGTAATATATTAATTTTTACATTTGTTACTAAAGTCTGTAAAACAATTATAGTAAATTATGATATTATAGTAAATTATGATATTTCTTACGCAGTGATAAATATGAGATTATAATGATCTGTAATTTCTTGTCCGATAAAATTGGAAAAGAACATGTATGTATACCGTTTGCGCTAGGCCGTAGGGGAAGATGGGGCACATTGTGACAGATTTTGTTTTTCCGCTCTTTCTTTTTGGTGTAAAAGAATATTCAAATTCTTATCAGTTGATTAAGTTCTTCTTTCAACAAGGAACAATTAGTATTTTTTCCAAATTTTAATCTTTGCATACAATTGAGAAATAGTTACTGTTACATAGTACCCCATTTGTCATATACTGCCCCACGTATGAGGTACTATGTGACAGGCATGGGGCAGTATGTGACAGGCCAAAGTTGGGTGTTTTAAGGGGATGCTGGAGTTGTCTGTTTTACCGACAAAAAGATAGTAATTTTTCTTTTGCAATATCTTTTTATTTCTTTTATAGATTTGGAAATCCTTCTCCAGAATAAAAGAATACGCATTGCTACCAGTCTGTGGAGTAGAGTTTCTACCAAAAATGGGAAAAAATTGTTAATTTGCTATCACATCATAACAATGTTTGCTTAATATAAAAGATCTACAGTTTGTACCTAATTACGTAAGTATTTACGCAAGTACTTAAGTACGTGAATACGAAATTTGTATTCACAGATTAGTAGATAAAAACAAACAGTGTCGAGTTTCAAAAATTAGATTTTAGTGCCTAATTGAGACGAAATTGCAAAACGAAAATTTAGGTTATATACGCGTAAAAAGTCGATAAGTAGAACAATAAAAAAAAAAATTTTTTGTTCTCGATATAAAGTCCAATTCACAGATGGATGTTAATATGTGTACTTTAATTCTGGAAAAGATTTTACATTTTTACACATCTTTATCTTTATTATTTGCCAAGTTATGATCACTGAAAATTTAGTAAATTTTTCCCACATTTTAAGTGTACCGCTTTTTTAGAACTGAGTGTTTTTTTTTTCTTCAGTTAAATATAATAAATGCATAATTCAGATGTTTTCCATAAAAAAGACATCAAAATTTATGTAATAAAAGAAAAGAAAATAATCGTAATATAATGGAGGAGAATATATGGCTACTCATATTATCTCCGTCATTAAAACTGACGAATTCTAATAATTATTTATGATATTACTTGTTTAGTAACCTACTATTATATAGTGACGCTAATGAAACACAACAGCCAATATTTGTTATAAGGCATTTTTATTTTCAAGAATTTCAAAATATTGTATGCAACATGCATTATTTTCTAATGTCATTGATCTCTTAAAGATTGTCCTCGTACCTGTACATTTTTGTATAAAACGCAGAAACCGTCAATAGAAGTTTTCCTGCATATTCAGATGCGTATGGGTACCTTGTAATAAACGAAGCGCTTTTACACTTTGATTGTTAATAAATAATTTTTCTTCTAACACTATTTATCTTAAACATTGTTTTTACACTTGCACATTTTGGCACAAGAGTCAAGAATAGTTGTTGGAAATTCTTTATTTCATATATTAATGTTTGTGTGGCGAATTTAAAGTTCTCACAATTATATTGACGTAAAACGTTGAATGTGTCATAAATTTTTATTTCATTTATACAAGTATACTTATACATAAGTGTAAGAATAAAAAATTTTACTCACTTAAGGAGGGAAACTCGTGTAGATCGAAATTTTTTATAAATAGCAATTTTTTGTTTAAACTTATAGGAAATCTTCCGTAGCATATGAAAAAAATAGCAAAAACCTATTTGAGACTTCCTTTTGTGTTATTTTCGTCAAAAAGTGAAACGGTTGCTCTGAGCGGAGAGTGTAAGTACATGGCATGCGGCGGGCGCTTAATCGTCGATCTTTTTTATAATGATGGAAAGAGGAGAAAGACATAAGAATGTGCAAGCTTTTTTATGTTTATTTGTTTGTTTATGTTTGTTTGAGTTTAACGGTCGTGTTAACTTTAAACGCGTTTTTCTTCAAACGTTAAATTTTTCGCGCCGGGACGGATTGTTCGAAAACTACTCGACCGATTTCGATGAAACTTTCAGAGAGTATTCTTCAACTTATTGGCCATTACATGAACCTCTCTAATTTTTAATTTTTAATGTTGAACAAAACATTTATTTTATCAATTATTTATTTAAAAAAGGTCAATTTTTTTTTAAACATTGTCATTTTTACATTTTTTGTAAATTTTAATAATATTGGAGATTTACGCAATGCGTTTGACAATTGAAAAAATTATTTTGGATTTTCTGTTTCAGACCATTTTTGCGATCTCTATTTGTCCCGGCGCACTTTCGAAGTGTCATTTTTGAGTCGCTATTGCTAGCTTATTTGTCGACATTTACTTTTACAATTTTACAAAAAAATTATATCTTATAGTTAGTAATGTCAACAAAAAACACAAAATTTCAAATAATTCCATCCATTAGTTTTTCCTCTCAAAATTTCTGAAAAACTCATTTATACGAGTTTCCCTCCTTAACTTTAATACTAACATAATTAATATTCTAAATTATTATTTCTAATTATTTTTCATAATTATTTATCAAATTATAACAATTGTCAAACTGATATATATTATGAATAATAGTATGAATGGACATTATGAATGAATAATAATCATATTATTTCGATGTTTAATTATTAATTTTATTTCAACTGATATCTATTCTAGCAATATGAAGTAAACCGAGCAAAAGGATTAATTAACACCATGGAGACTTTATTACTTACCATTTTTTAAAGATGATGATACATGGTTTTTTTATGAAAAACACCTGAATTATGCATACGTTATATTTTGCTAAAAAAAAGAAAATATTTTAAGATAAAATTCAAAAAGTAAAAAAAGTTAAGACAAGATGAGAGGAAAAAAAAGTAGGACATAATTTATGAATAAATTGTGCTGCATTATGTACAATTAGCTCTCTGAATTATCTAAATACCTTTTTAAACACCTATCGTTAAGAGGATGCTAAAGCCGTGTGTTTTACCGACATTCTGTTTAATCACTTAATTTCGAATTGAATTTACAGAATTGATAATCCTTTTACACTTTTAAAGTACGTACACAAATGAACCCAGGGACGATTAGATAAAGACCAAAAATGCAAAAAATTTTTTAAAGTTTATTTGTTCATAAAAATATTTGCTTCAAAATACAAGTTATGTAGCTTATACGTACAAATGAATGGTGTTCCCGGGTTTGGAATAGATTGAGGAATAAGATTATAATCGTCAAATTACGATTACAAGCCGTACAAAAAAGATATTTTTTAAATACCATAAAAGCGCTTAAATGAATAAAATTTTTGATCACATAAATATGTTTTTTTACGGCTTGTAAACGTAATTTGACAAATATAGTCTTATTCCTTCTATTCCAAACTGCGAGACACCATTTATTTGTAAGTATAAGCTATATAACTGGTATTTTAAAGCAAATTTTTTTATGAACAAGAATAAATAATGACTCTGCATTATCGACCTCAATCAAGTTTGATGGGCAGTTTAGCATCCTCTTAAATACCTTTAATAAATTTTGTGAAGTTTCTTGTAGTACAATATCATCATCTTTAAAAAATAGTATGTAATAAAACCTCCATGATGTTGATTGGTCCTCTTGCTTGGTTATATAAAAATATATATAAATAAAACAACTGTAAACTTAGATTTAAACTATAAAATTATAAATAAATTAAGATTTTAAAATATAAATGGTGGCTCTTCGTTAATTGCATCTAAGACGTTCCTTAAGATTGTCACATGATTACCCTTTGTGTAATGTATCTTTACCACATTTTGAGTTACCTTAAATAATTTTATACATTATTAGCAAAAAGTTTTTTAGAATTTAAATAATCAAATACAGATTAGTATAATTATTTTGAAATACCTTCTGCAAACCATAATCTTCGTCGAGTACGGGAATAGGCAATGAGTATGTAGATTTTAGCAACATTATGAGAGATATAATGGACGCGCGGCGTAATAAACAAGGATCATATTGTCGAAGAAAAGATAAAAGATGACAAATCGTCATAGAATACGTTTTTAAATTGAAATGCTAAACTAAAAAAAAAATTAATAATAATTTTTACTAAAAGAACAATAAAAACATAAATATAGTAATATTCTATAAATTAATTTTGCTAGATAATCGAGACAAAATTATACCTCTTTAATCGTTTCCTCTTTAAGAGGTAAATCAACTTTTAAAATAATAATTAGAACATTAATCTGAAGATCGACATCATTGTTAGAATCTGATATTAGGTGTACGGAAAAGTTTCCGCCATTTTTTATCAAAAATTGGGCATTTATTTTGAAAGAACGGAACCTTATGTTTTATTCGAAATATAAAAGTAAGTGCAAGTTCTTCTTGCGTTTGGTACGAATCTTAATCCAATAATGCTTCCAATTCCGCGTCTTCGTCCGCGTATAATGTTTGCTTATCATTCGGATTTGTTCAGGAGCGCCGTCGATAAGAATCAAACGGCCTATAAAATTCATGGCTTCCAATATTTTTAAGAAGATAGAAGCTATGAGTTTTAAAGGTCGTTTAGATAACAATTATTAATTCAATTGCAATAATAAACCCAAAAGAGTATACCATTACAAAGTCTTTTCCATCTCTCAGTTTTGTTAATACGTGCTGTAAAAATATTAAATGTTTGTAAAATTTTATGTCTCATAAAATAATAAAAATTTTTCGTAAATATAATATGAAATTATTAGTTGACGTACATTGATGAGACGATCAATTATCCATAATATAAGGTTTGCAGCATTGTATTATAACGCTTTTGTAACGTATTATGACGTTATTTGTATTATAACGCAAGTAACGCAAGACCTTGCTAAAAAATTAATATTTGGTGTTAAATGATTAAACACTGTTCTACATCCGTCGTTGCCCGGCACAACTTGGTTTTGTTGGTTTTGTAAACGACTTTATTTCCAAAAATTATCTTAATCTTCCGACTAAAATATCTAACTTTTCTGTATCAAGATCTTTTTTATTATTTATGTTATCATCACTGTATTTCAGAAAATTATCTTGATCTCCCGACTAAAATATCTGAAAATTATCTTGATCTCCCGACTAAAAGACAAAATACTACAGCTGAAGTTTTTCTTGTGCCGGACAACGACGGATGTAGAACAATATTTGATCATTTAGCACCAAATATTAATTTTTTACCATCACTGATGTTCGTATTGGATGCATCATTGAGCTTTGCAAAGTTGAGATTACGAATCTCAGAGAGAAAATATCGAATTCTCGTTCCAGAGTTTGCTTAATTTCCACTGCCATCATGGAATCCATTCCAAGTTCAGCCAGAGATGTATTTTGACTTACAACTTTCATGTCTTTTATATCTGTAATTATAAATGAAAAATTATTTTAAACTGTTATGTACTTAAACTGTGATGTACTATCGGTAAGTAATTACATAAAATATTATAGAATAAAAGATAAGTATATAAAAGAAAAAAAGAAAATATGAATTTACTTAAAATATTAGCGATAGCTTCTGCCGGAGTTCCATGTTCGACAAATTCTGATTTCTTTTCAGCTACTACCATGGAGCGCTTACAACTGACCAACTTTGAAGTAAAAACTTATCAAGTTCGTCGAGACAACAGAATACTTTTTGTTGTAAGGTATCGCCGATAATCAATTCCTTCTGATCTTCCTGCATTTCAGCGACGAGACCCACGTCACCAACAACTCCCCATTGAATTGCCAATCCGGGTAATCCTTCCTCTTTTCGCAAACTCTTTCCATAATAGAGTTAGCCATATGCCATAATCAGTCTGTCCAGGATTGCCCCTACCACAAGAAACGGAAGAAAACACTACAAAATGTCTCAGTTTAGGACAAAACTTTCTGGAAAGTTTGTCCAAAGTTTGCGTTGCCCGAGCATTTGACTGAAAGGACTCTGCAAATGTCTACGCCGTTTGATTCTTTAGAATCAAACGACGGAGACATTTGCAGAGTCCTTTTAACATTATCCTCCAACATCACACCGAGATTAAATATCGCGTTTACTGGTGCCTTGCTTTCCGCAGTTCGCAAGAGGTATTCACAACCTTCGGTATTAGCGACATCGATATTCTTGACGATTAGCACATTTACACCATACGATTCCCATAATCGAATCTTTATGCGTTGGTAACCGTTTTTTACCCCACTTCGTGAAACCAATACTATGTTTCTGGCACCACGAACTATTAGCCAGTCTGGCCTTGTATTTATATTCCACCCGCTATAATCGCGCCTCCATATATCTGTATCGGCAATAATGTATCTAAAATGGTGCATGCAAGTTATATGTATATTATTATACAGATTTTTTGCAATTTATATGTTACAAGTTTTACATATATTGTAAAACAAAAGCATTTACTAATTAACGTTTATGTTTTATCCATGTCTGACATACCTTTCACATAATCTGCATTATCCCGTAGCCCTGAAATATGAAGTTGAGAATTAATTACTAGTTTCTGAATATTCGTTAGAACATATAAATCTCTAGTATCGTATCCGATAAGATGCATTTGTAGCATGGCATCCATAAACGTTACCCAATTTTTCCAAATAATATGTCCCTTACTGCCTGAAACAGATGCACTCTTTAATCCACGAAACCAACCATTGTATTGATAACCGCGGAGTTTCAACCTTTTGTAGATGTCTTGGGTTATCATTTGTTCTTCTTTATCTTCTTAATTCCTAAAGGTTAGGTCTACTAAGCCAATCTACAAATATATATAAATTATTCTACAATCGACTTTATATGTATTTAAAAATAGTAATTAATCATAAAACAGTAAATTGTAATTTAAGATATATGTTCATAAATAACATATATCTTTATTAAATTAAAATATAATTTTACATATCTTGAGTAATAAGATAATAGATAAAGTAGAATAAAATATAACAGAAAATTTATATTTTTGTTTTAACAATAATTATAATGTAATTAACATATATTTATAACTTTGTAATATAATATAATATCTCACCTAAATAGCGACGATACCAAGAAGCGCATATAAAGCATTTTGCACACTTTTTTGTCTGTCTTTTTCAAAATATCACTAACATTTATACCATGTGGTTTTAAAGTAACATCGCATATTTTTATTGTATTTGCAAAAACTTAAAATTTTAGTAAGTTTTGTCCTTTAAATTTGATTTAAATTTTAAAATTACATGTATTATTCTGTTAGTCAATGTTGCTGTAAATAACGTGTGTTACTGTAAATGACATTATATATGTATATACCTATTTCTGGCCATTGCGAATCTAAAACAGAAAATATGAACTAAATCTTTTTATGCTTTCACAATTATATATTTCTTTTATTGAATCTATTGTCTGCATGGATGTAGTAAAAAAATACCAAAAAAAATGTAGAATATATTCGTTTACTACATGTCATGTAGTAAACCGATGTATTCCACATTTTTTCGGTAATTGATAACTTAAAATAAAACATTTCTTAAAACAAAAATTATAATATAAAAAATAATTCCGTTTTTTTAAATAATATTAAAATTAATTTTAAAATATCTACTAACGTCGTTTAAAAATAACTTTACGGATTCTTCTGTACGTCCAGATAATGTTACAATCTTTAGCAAGTCATCATTCGGTATACCATTATTAACTTTCTATTTGTGATTCCACTTTAATAATGTATGAGCATTAGTTCCTCCGAAACCAAAAAAAAGCGTTAATACCTATATAATTTATTATACTTAATAATATGCAACAGGATTCAATAAAAGAAATATACAATTATGAAAGCATAAAAAGACTTATTTAATTTATATTTTCTGTTTTGGACATGCAATGGCAAGAAATAGGTATATATTTAATGTCATTTATAGTGACATATGTTATTTACAGTAATTGTTTTTAAGTGGCATCGGTTCTTGAACAACACGAACAGTTCCATTTATTAAGGCGTTTATATCATTTCGTGTTGTATAGTTAATATTTGGAGGAACAAAACCGCTTTCGAATGCTATTATTACCTGTAAAATTAATAACAGTTTTTAAATAAAAATTTAAATTAATTGATTAAAGTTAGGTAGAGAAGAGAAGGAGATTACAAACCACTAATTTGTTTTATTCAAATAACTCAATAAATATTTATGTGACACAATTCTTGTGGGTACAAGTTTGTTACCTATAAAGTTCTGTGAATCGTGTTTTAGACAAAAGTTCTTTGGCTATACATAATTAACAATTTACTGAAAAGTGAAAAAAGATTGGAGTTATGAAATTTGTAGAGTATATAGAACATTACCAACAAATATTTTTTAAACCATTTTTATTCTTAAAAAATAAAAAATTAACGCTTTTTGACTAATCTTGCATATCAATATTACAAAGGCATTAATATCCTGTATGTACACAACACATAAAGAATAAAAAATATATGTAAAAAAATCTTTCGTTTTTGCAACTTTACGTATTGTAGAAGTATTATGTAAGTATTGTAACAAACAATATTAGTTAAATATTAGCTAAATGGTAAAAATATTGTAAAAAATATTAGGTGCGAAAAGATTATGGGACTCAGACTCGTGACATTTGCAAATTGTACATAACTCTGACCACAGGCAATATAACTTTATACATGTTAATCACGTTACGTGAAAGCCATATTCAAGTCTTTCATGAGTTACACTAAAGTTAAAAAATAATATCCGACATATTTCTCAAAATAAGATAAAAAATAGACACGTATAAAACTTTTGGCTACTTGCAATAAAGAAATGCAACTTTCATGACAACAAAACAAATACTAAATGACCAATGGCCATGTCATATCATTTAAACGTATGTAATATGTAAAACAGTATTATAAAGAACTAATTTGGACGGTTGCGAAACTGTCGTTGCGCATATATTTTTATATATCGAAATACATGCGCAACGACACTTATCTAACCGATAACTATCGGTAACCGTGTACGGAATACTGACTCTGGTTACAATTAATATAATGTAGAACATTAATAATGTACGATTAAATAGACGAAAAGAAGTGGTTATGGATTAGATGTGAGGTTCTAGAATTTATGATATCTCATATTATAGTGTTGAATTCAGAGGATAACCGTCCAAATTATTTCTTTATAATACTGTTTATAAAGTGTATGTAGCAGCCCAGAATAAACTTTAGAAAAGTTTTTTTTTATCTTTCAATAAATCTTTATGTTTCGATAATAAAGTAACAGATCAAACTATTTTTATGTAAAATAGTTTTTGTATTTTTGTATAAACGTATGTGTAACCTGTATAAATAATATATAAGTAATACGTAATATACACTGAGCAACAATATCAGCGCACCAAAAATTTATACCAAAATTTCACTCAACTTCAAATAATCTTAACTTTGCGAAAAGTTATCGTATTAAAAAATTTTATTTTTTATTTTAAAGTTTGAAGTCTCTATTTTAAAGAGCATTTGTCAGATTTTGGTCCTCTTCTTTTCCCTTTTCGGCATTTCTTAAAAAGTAAGAACGCATTTTGTGTTCAAAAATTTTCATATTGTACTTTGACGCGATTCACGGGGTGCAATAAATTTTTCTCGTAAACTTGTTTTACGATAAGAGAGACATCTTAGTAGAAACTTATGCAGTTTTACTGAATACTTTGCCCTTACTGTTTAGTATTACTGATACTAGTTTAGTATTTCTCTATATATACAGAAATTCTCAAGGAAATTCTGTAACATTTGACAAATAACATGTCACTTAAATTATAAGTTACTTCTCAATTTACTGTTCTTTTACCGTTAAATAATTGTGTTTAGTTATTATAGTTTTTTATATAATTTTTCTCTATAATAATTATAAGAAAGCCGTTACGTCTTGATTAGAATGCTAAGAAATTTTGCTATTTAATTATTAAATAAATAAATACGTTATAATTGTCCAATAATATAATTAATCAAAAGTTGCACTATGTTTCTACAAGAGTAATGTAAAACTATAATTATAAGTAATAAAATTATTACCTTTTTTCCATCGATCATGATTTGTTTTAACAACGTCAACTTTATTAAATAGATTTTTTCGAAACTGATTCATATTGTGATCTGATTAATATGGAAATCTACCAGACTAATACCAGAAATAACGATCTCTTCCCCGGATTCAATACCGAAGTTCCACGATCTACACATTTTTTTATCATCCATAATGAAAAAAAAATGTAGATCGTGGAACTCCGGTATTGAATTCGGCGAGCAAATCGTTATTTCTGGTAAAATTTTTAATTATTGCTTTGATCTAGAAAAAAAATTATGTGTATATATTATATACTTTATTATATCTTTTGTACTGTAAACTATACCTAGATTTGATAATCACAATGTCACCGTGATATTGTTTAAGTCGTGAGCAAGAAACTGACTGTGAGGTTATTTTCTTAGGTTTCTGTTTATATAAATGTCAAATCAAATAATTATTGTAATGCATGTTGATTTAATCATTAAAGTATTCCGAATTAGTTGCACTTTTCGAGCCAATTCCTGCGTTTATTATATCTCCACTACGCTCTAGGCTCGACGGTCGGCCGCCGATTGCGCTGATCTGTAAAAATAAAAATTATTCACAGCGCAAGGACATTTTTAATCACGCGGATGGATCCAGGCATATCTCTCATAGGACGTCCCTGAAACACAGCGTTACGCGCGCAATCGGCGGATTTTATTAAAATGCATTTAAGATTTTTAAGCTGTAGATTTTATAAATATTTTTATGAATATGTAACTTCACTATTAAATCCCTAGCCTTAAATTTAATTCAAATTTAGCTCCTTTGATTATTTTAATAAGTCTCGTTACTATTATGTTTTACTAAATGATTAAATTAAGACACTGATGTTAAATAATTAAACTCAAAAATATATTAAATTTAAAACTAAAATTTAGTTTATTTTTTAGTATACTAAAAAGTAACACACATTGTACTGTGTGCATTGTACTGTTATTTAATTTTATATTAATTAAATATAAATATAATTTAACACAAACTTTATAATTTTAGTTTAAATCAACTGCTTTAATTTTTTTTTTACAACCTCTTTTTATCACACAAACTGGAAAGTGTTGTATTGATTCTCAATTGTCCAATTTAACAACAGTAGACGACACAGACTAAAGCAAGTTATAATGTACGAATTTTTAACATCCAATAACCAATCACTATCACGAAAAAGCGACAAAATTAATAACACATCTTTTTTAAGAGTCAATGTACGCGTAAAAGCTTCTCATACATTTTCGATCTTAATAGCAATTTTACATGTACAAACAAAGCAGAATATGTAACAATCTGAACAAAATTTCCCAGAACAGGTAATATTGTACAAAATCTGTATTGTTTCTTTAAACTTCTGTTTTTATAACTTAATTCAAAATATATCTATTTAAAAAAGTAAATGAGTAAGTAAATAAGTGAGAAAAAAGAAGAGAGAGAAAGAAAAAGAGTAGAAAGGAGAATGAAAAATGTTATCTAAAATTAGTATGCAATCTACATTTTTTAATAAAAAATTTTTATTAAAGTTGCTTAAGATTATTTTTGCTCAAATTTCTTTAAATAATTTTATTATTATGCGATAATAAAATTAGGGCAAATATATACGATTAATTAAAGATACATGGAATATTTATTTTCATATATTATTATACAAGTGATACACCTATACATACAACAGAATTATATAATATATACATGTAAAGATGAAAGATAAAATCACCAAATTTTAGCCCTAAAGATGCAACTCTTCTTATATATATTTCTATATATTTTAGAATGTACTAAATCGAAATTAAGTGTTATTTTCAGTGTACCAATGAAAAAGTAAATCGCATTAAATTGTAGCTTTGCTTTTATCATAACCTAGGATCAATGATGTACAAACATAACAGATATCTGATCCCAAAATCTGGTAATTTTACATATCCTTAAAAAAATCGTCTTTTTTATTAAGTAAATAACTCCTTTTAGTAAATTTATACCTACTCTGGGGAAAAAAATTGAGTATGGTTATTATCCATTTTGGGGTCCACGATTAAGTAATCAAATTATTTGGATTGCTCATAATTAACCCTAATTTTACGTTCAATTTTTTAAATTAACCTTGTGTAATTAAAAATTGCAATTAGCTATTTTATCTATCAAAGAATTAAGTTATACCAGTCAAATCTTTTATTAGTTTTGTTGATATTCAGTTACGCAAAGATAATTTTTATTTAAGTAACACTAATCAAAATAATTAAGTTAAGTGGGTTAACCACAAAAAAGGACCAAAATTTTCTCAGAATATATTATTGTATTTTGAAATTTGTATAAATAAAGGAATTGAATAAAAGTGAGGTGTGCAAAAGGAAACGGAGAACAAAGAATATGCAAATATGGAATATTCCAGATCCCATTTTATTAACCTTTCCTTACCCCGGACGGCACATTGTGCAAATTAATGTTGCATTATAATCGCTTCATGAATTGATAAGAATTTTGAATAATTTCTAAAAGATGATATGCAATAACGCAACAGTTTCTTTGAAATAAAGTTTCTAAATAATATTTGTCAAAAATTATACAAATTTAAGATATCAATATTTTACATTTATTTCAAAAACTGATTCTTTATTTAAAATGCTATTCTCTTAAATACATAATATTTTAAATTGGAATATCCGTATATTGTAATTTATAAATAATTATGCATTTTTAAATAAAATTATTGAACGTTTACTGAGTTTCCCGATCGAAATCACAAACAGTAAAAATATTATCAGTAATTTTGATACTTAAAAACAAAAAGTGAAAAATTACTTTATTTGTATAAATTAGAATTATTTACACTAATAATCATCACTTGCCAGAAACTCTGAAATTGTTGTAATCAAAACCGCACTGTTATTATAATAATTATATCATTATACAATGCGTTGCAATGTATGAATAACTTTGTGATGCTTGCCAAACTGTCGACATTAAATATATCTATATATATAAGTACCGGGTGTCTGTATGTCCGCGATTATTTTCGTTATTTGATGTCCTCATGCAGCTGGTCTCATTTTGTTACAAATTTCTTCTAGATTGAAATTAGGGGTTTATTATTTTCACATACAGGGTTTTTCAAAAATTTTCTTTAAAATGATTAGTAACGGATATGCGTTTGTCTGTATGACCGCAAACTACATCGTCATTTGTGTACTCTTACAAATGGTCTCATTTTATTCCAAATTTTTCGAGGATGGCTGCCATGAGTTTGGATTTTCCATACACAGGGTGTTTCATAAATAATTGGCGTAACTTTAAGAAATATAAATCCTTAAATGAAACACCTCGGTAGATTTTACTGAGCAACTCAAGTGAATAGTGGGGCATTCTTTCTACTCGGTCACATCGGTTGTTTTTACTTGTCAATGGAGAGATACATCGTATACAATGTTTTTAGAGATTAATTTTTGAATATAATGTCAACAATTCAGTTCAATTATAAAAAATAATTTGTAATAAATCTAAGAAGAATCAATGGAATATTAAAATGAGTCATTATAAGTTATGATAACATAACTCAGTTAAAAACTGTCTCAGTTAAAAAAGTCTAGGTTATATAGATTATTTTTTTCTACACTTACGCTCAAATATATCTGCGAATTGTGACATAATAATAACTAAGAACTGCTTTACCGTCCATGATCACTTAATTACAGATCTAATAATTGTTTATTAAACTTCGCAGACTGCAGTAAAACTTATAGTACGCAGTCACAAACTTACGCTGCCGTTTACCAAGTAAAAATCACCGCAGTGCTCAAATAGAAACAACGCCATCATTTACTTGAGTTGCTCAGTAGAATCTATCGACCTAGTTGATAAAATCAACTGATTTTTTTCTCAGTGTAGTTGATTGATAACATCCACACTCCCCCGCCTCTCAGCTTACAGAGCGAATCGATGTCCACGCTTGTACTGTACCACATGGGTTTGCGACTTCAGATTTGAAATTATGGCTAAATAGCGACTAAAATTTGTTGGGTTAGGTTAGGAAAAAAAAACGGTGTGGGCGTGCAAGGGGAGGGGTTGAGCCTCTCCCCCGCCTACGCATTCTCTACACCACATGGATTTGGAAACATGCAAATCACGCATTTCATGTATTATTAAGTTATATAAAATATATATAATCTGAAAATTAAGATAGAAAATACATAGTAATTGGCGTCTAGCGAGGTCCACCCACACTCTCCCTTCCCCGCTTAAAGAATAGAACGACGTCTACGTTTGAAAATAGTTTAATTCTTTTTACATCACAATAATGAAGATTAAAAATTAAAGATTTCCTACTTACTGACATTAAAAAAAATTTTTGAGTCGCCAAAAAGCTTTCTCGCATGTTTCTTTTTCGCAAAAAAAAATCTATTTCCAAAATTTGGCATTCAAAGAAAAATAAAATATTTACTCCAAAAAAAAATTCTCTCCAAAATAAAACATAAAAATGTTTATTTCTCGATAAAAAGTGAAGAAATTTATTCTGTAAAAGTAAGAAGTAACTCCACTTCAAATGACTCGATGTCTCACCCTATATTATTTCAAGTGAGATTTTCACTCTAAAAAATTTAGAGAGACCGTTTCGTATTTCTGCATACTTGTACAGTAATATTATTAAATATAAAATCTTATTTTATACAAGTTTATTTTGTCTGTATTATATAAAAATTATAATATTTATAATATAAATTGATTATCCCTTAAAAACGATGTACATTACGATAAATGCAATATAATATTTAATCAATCTTTAATACAAATAATTTTACATGGATTTAGATTTAGCCATAAATTATTTTTATGGACACAACATTTATTTTACATCACGACATCAAAGTTTTTTATCCCTAAAAAATCCATGTAAATTCCCTATAAATATTTTTTAACAGATATATTCATAGAAAATCTAATAGATATTTCGAGGATAAAAGAATTCGATGCAGTGATGAAAAAAGAACATTGCATCCACGTGGATAACTTGTGGAAAAATCTGCATCCACGTAAGTCATGTAAATCACGTAGATCTCACGTGGATATCACGTTTTATTAAGAAATCGGCGCTGTATAAACAATAGCGTTTTAAACAATAGCGTTTTAAACAATAGCGGATTAAACAATAGCGTTTATCATTAACCTTTTAAGGTTTCCGCACTGCATTTGCAATCTATGACGTGCATTCTGCGTTCTATTTTGAATGGCTTTTGTACTTGGAAGAAAATTAGTTTGAACGTTGAAATCAAGTACATACTTAAACCCAAAACTAACATATACTTTGATGTTATAAATTATTTCTATGAATCTTTGTACATGCGTCATAAAATATGATAAATATTAAATCAAGAAGTATGAAACTTTTAAAACATGTCCACATCAAAGGGAAGCAAATGTTAAAATGACAATGTCAAAAAGAAAGACTGACAAAAACAACTAATTGGTGATTTAATAAATCTGTTATATATATAGATTAAGATTTTATGTATCAGTTTGTAGATTAACATTCCTATTTTTTTATATAAATTTACTTAAATTTATATCAAATTTATATAAATTTAAATGTATTTCTGCAAGTTCCTTCTTTTTCGTATGTTCTTCAAAGTGTAAAAATAGGTTTTTTTCAATTAAACTTATAATTTTTATTTAACCGATGTTTGCTAACTACAGAACGACAACCATTATCCCGTGAAAAAAAATTTTATATGGCTTTAATATAAATTAATATAAATTATATTAAAATTAAATAAGACACTAATAAGATTTTAATAAAAACTCAGGTTTTAATTAAAACTTTATAAACATTTAATTTTGATTATATGTACAGATATATGTATACAGGGTGCGCTTTCAGATTGAGCGTAGGCGTTCTAATAAAAAACTAAGTTTAATAAGTACGAAAATTTCGTGTCTAAAAAGAGTAATCTAAAATTTTTTTTTAAATTTTTGGTATACAATTCAATTCATAAGCTGATATTAATACATAAACTTTAATTTTGGAAAAGGATTTCCAAATCTATAAAAGAAATACATATAAAATTTTGTTAATGATGTGCACCAATAACTCTACATTATCGAATTCGATCAAAAGACGTTATGGAAGAAGACGTCTTTAGATGCTTCAAGACATACGCATGCTGAGTTATTTCTAGCTGCTAAGGAAGGTTTGAATCGCTGCTACTCAGGTTCGAGTCTTTGCAAGCTGGGGTTTAAGTCTCGGCTAAGTGGAGCCTTTGCTATAACCAAGTTTGATGAGAGCCTCCATTGAATGAAATTCGAAACTCTGCTAGTGAAAGTTTTTATCTGTCGCAATATAATGTTAGTCATGCAATCTTTAATAAGTAAATATTTTATAATTTAATTATTATTTAAATAGATGGTAATTTTGTTTAGAAAGTCCTACAATAAATAAATAAAAATGACAACAATTTACAGTACAAATTATAAATTTTACCCTGCAGTTAATATAAAATATATTTAAATAATAGCTAGCTCCATTACTCATACCCTCAAATATGATTATTAAGAAATTGTAAATGACGAAAAATATTAACGCGCAGTATCGCAGAGCGTTCCAAATGGATCAATACGAAAATGCGCGCACGTCCGTTTTCCTCTCGCACACCCTGGCCAGCTTGCGATGGCTTGCAGATGACTCCTGTGAGCTCGCCTAGTATGGTCACGCCGAAAAATCGTCGAAGGTATTATCATTCAAGATAATCCTTTTTGTCGACTCGCATTCCAATAAAATATTGATCTTTACTTAGAATTTTATTGGCAAAATTAGAGTTTAACTGCAATGCAATGCGTTATATTCTGACACGTGAGAGTGAGCCCGTTGGAGCATCATAATGGGAACCAGATACGCATCATGTAATTACCATATATTTACTATACATTTTTGTCTGTCAGACAAAGAAATATATATATCTTCCTTTGCAATGTTTATGTACATATAATTTTTTAAATAATAAACGATATACTTATTTCTAATCAGGATTTAATTAGAATGAGATATTTACGCGTAAAATATAAAGGTAGTTTACATTATATAAATAGTTTACATTACGTTTATATTATGGAAACTATATATATATATAAACTATGTTTTAAGTGTTATGTATGTAAACAATGATCCATAGTTAGTAATAGAAATTCAAATTTTATTAAAAATAATAAGAATTATTTCATTTTTTATTTTTAATATTATATATTTTTGTTTTCTCAATGCTAAAGTCAGATACATTAATAGTTTTATAATTTAATTTTTTTCTGTATTAAGTTATCCTTATTTATAATAATTTACATTGTTTGCATTATTTACATAAAATTTGTACAAACATAACGTAAATATAGTACATAACTAATTTATGTAGACGTAATCTTGAAATTTACTGCACGGTTATAATTTTAATAAACAAACATGAATTTTAAATATATAAAATAACAATTTTTAAAAATTTTGCAATATTTAATAATGTTTAATATTTTAGACAGTTTAAAGCTCGCTAGTTTACATGATGCTTATCAAAGGCTACTTTATGGGACTCAGCCTATACCTTCCGGTTTAGACATTGCAAATATATTGAAATATTTTTCTCAAACCTTACTATGTAAGTATAATTAATGTACGAATGAACTATTTGTAACAAATTGCGATGTATGTGCTCTCTTAATTAAAGATTTGTGTTTCTCGACATAATCGTTCGAGTAAATTTGTTTTATGAATAAGATATAGCAAGAAAAATTTCAGGTCTGTTAAAAGAATCCGAATTAAAAGAGTCCGTGTCGCCATTCGACATGATCAAATCGCAACAGCTCGATGGAGAACGAATGGCGTTATTCCCAAATTTGGACTACAAGCAACTTTACAACGCGTTGACGCAAATGATCGATGTCGTGCCGCTGATTCACATCGGTCTGCCAGGTTAGTCCTCGGAGCATGCTTGTCGAGCGGCCCTTAGTTCGATACGCGTAATAAATATAATTTACGTTAATTTTTCAGCGTTCGGGAAAGCCTTGCTACAATGTCTGGCGTGCATGTTGCTGTTCCTCGATCACGATCTGATCGACAATCTGGCATACTTAACTGCCAGCACGATATCGGTACTTCCTGTGGAGTTGCATGAAGAGATCGTCAATTATCTCTGTTTTTACATTTTACCGTTTACCATCAGTGAGTTTTTCCATTACATTTACACTTACATTAGTATTATCTGAACTTGTGTATTATATATATGATAAGCACACGTTCGCTCGTCTTTCTAAGAGAGAATAACAGCTGCCGGAAGGGAATGTGAGTGTGGAAAGAAAGTTTTAGTATTTTGCCGATAGAAGCTTTTCCGAAAAATTCGCTTGCCGGCTAAAAGACCAGTTAATAATTAAAACTAGTAGAATAGTGCGCATTTTATTTTAGGATTAGTATAATTTTGAGATATAAGCTTCATTCAGATTTACTGCTTTTATTTTTATAAGATACGATTTTATCAGATTAGCTTGTAGCTACAATTTTTGCAAGATTTAATCACAGTAACTAGAAAGCTACAAGAAAGGGAAAGTAGTTTTTATTACAAATATTTAAATTTTCAGCAAGGAAACCCGAAATTGGAGACGAGAGTGCCGCTAGCCAATCAGTGGCTGCTGTTATAATGATGGTCTTTCAGTATTCCAATAACCCAGGTATACACGTGTCATGGGGAAAAGCATAAAATTAATGCGAGCGTATAATTCATGAAATATAATATATATTAGTTAAAAATTGTTGAACCAAACAATTAATTTGTACTAGCATTTTGCGCATTTATGAGTTTATTTGTTATTAGAAAAGTGTGGGTATAAGTGTGTGATGTGTAAAGAAAGAATTAAATTTGCTGACATATATTACGAAAGAGAACATCTTTTTTACAGCGCATCACTGTCAACTGCTGGAGTGTTTGATGGCCCTGAAGCCGGGAGTCGTGAAAGACATACTTTGCGTTATCGCCTACGGCACCGCGTCGGCGAGAGCGTCAGCTGCGAAATTGCTATTCTATTACTGGCCCTCGTTTAATCCAAATCTATTCGATCGCCGCGCGGTGTTGGTAAAATTTGCTAGTGAGCACACAAATTAAGTATATAATTAATAATTAATCAAAACAATGCATTTATATATTTTTATATATAAATATATATTGTTGCAGTTTATTAAAGCTCCGAGAACTTTGATACTTCTGATATGTCGTTTCCTATTATATATAATTATCGACATACATTGCGAGCAAAAAATAATAAACAAGGATTATTATTTGCATTCCAGACGATTTTACCCCGTTCGTATGCCAGCGGGACAGCTGTCCGAATGCCGGCAATGCGGAAGCTGCAAAAGTTTGTTACAATCATCACATTTCCATCACGTACGCCGTTGAATCCCCACCACCTCTTTACCTTTGCATCGAATGCGCGAACGAGATCCATCGGGACCATCCGAATCAAATGTTTTATGACATTTTGCATCCGATGCAACAGGTGTCGATGGTCTGCGAGAACAAAGTGAGCGATAGACCAGGAGAGGATAGATAATTCATTAGCGCACGCCTGTTTGTTCAGGTATTTAGAATTCCGATTAATACGTCTGTCCTCCGTTTGCAGAATTGCAGAGGAACAGACAAATCGGCTATTAGCGTTTGCTTCTCGACGGAATGCGCGAGTTACAATGGTAACCATCCTATAAGATATTGCCAGCAGTGTCACAGTATCCGTCACAACAACCGCCGTGGCGGCGATCACGTTTATCACACGGCGCTTCCGCACATCTCGCAGCTGGACCCGCAAGCGCAGACTTACATGGTCCAGGCGATCGTCAGGCAAGCTGTCATATAATCGTCATTTAGATTTTTAGTTACCTCAAGCAAGCTCCGAGTTCAATTATAGACGCAACATTTCTGTCTTGCAGTTTGCTCAGAGAGGCCGAACCGATAAGTATCGATAGCAATCGAGATACAGACATAAGTGCTAGCACTAGCAATAAGGGTGGCCTAGGATTCGTAGGAAGTAGCAGTGGCGGAAGCGGTGCTGGCGGTATCGGAAGTACGTTCGGTCATTGTGACCCTACGAGCCTGGAGGAACGACAGCTCCTCGGCAGATATGGCGTATGGCTGCTAGTGGGACTTTGTACCCCTAACGAGGATACCCCGGTTGAAATACTGGGCCGTTTATTATCAATGTTATTTCATTGGTTTCATGTCACTGCCTACTGTTTCGATGGTATTGAAAAAAGACTTATACACCTTATCTTTTCTGTTGGTAATTTAACACTTTGCATATATACACTTTACTCAAGTAGACGTAGAGAGCCAGACGTAGGTAGTAGCGTGGTATGTCGGCTAAATATGTTGCGAGATGTACAAGGAGATGTAAGCATCCTCTGTATACACACTAACACGTGAAATATATGTTGTTAGCCCTTTCAATGTTTGTCTCAAGAGAAATTTATGTCGATATATGTTGAATATGTATATCTGTTACCGAAATTAGGCCGAAATAACACCTGAAATATTTAGCCGAATTCAGTATGCTCCGTCGTACAAATTAAATAAACAGAAAAGACTAATTCGAGGTTTTATTGATAAAAAAAAAAAAAAGAATTGCATGCGATGTGTCAAAGATATCAGCACACAACTCGATACATATTTGAAATTTGCACTTAAATGTCGAATCTTTGAAAAGTGTAACCTCGCATTACTGCATGCCATAAGTTCGGGAAACAAAAATAAATGTCGAATCTGTTCGTGTGTTCCAATTGTGTTGTATGTAGCTCGATTGGTAGTTTAAAAATAAATCATAATAGTATTTCCCTAAGTCAATTTTAATATACTTTTCTTCTTCTTCGCGATCAATTTTTCAATCAGGATCAAAAACGTTTCAGGCCAAGCGGAAAGCGCGCTTGAGAAGTTAAAGTCGGAGTACGTTTGCGACTGGCTCACGGAAGTTATGAAAACGCATTACGATGTATTCATTTCCTGTCTTCTACCACATCCCGCGGACTACGTCAGGGTCGGGGGTCATTGGTAAGGAAGAGATTCTACGAAACAAGTAGGATAAATGAGACAAACGTAAGACTACATATAATTAATATTACTTACGTTATGCTTATCGAAAGGGAAACCCTGGCTTCGCGGACGTCGCATTTAAAAGACGGACTGCATCGGCTATTCTGTCTGGTACCGTACGAAGTGATTACGCCCGATGTCTGGGATTATGTGATGCCGCATTGGATGGAGGCGGTGGTAAATGACGTTCCAGAAAATGAACTTCAGGAGCTGAAGATAATATTGAGGTACGGTGTGTTTCACCTGTCAAAAACTTTACGCATTTGAAATTCTCAGTTTACCCGAGAGGTTTTTATCAATTCGTATTGCAGCAAGATCTTGGATCGGGACATGAATTCCTTAGGATTTGACGTGAAGAAAATGTATAACTTTATAGCGAAACGCTTCGTCAACACGAGCGCTGAGGTGCAAGAACAGGCCCTCCACTGGCTGCAAACCCTCACTATGCTGGAGATAACGTTGCCCCTGGATCAATTGTTTTCGATATTCAGCGACGGGGTTACGGTTATGCAGATGATGAGCGCGGAAGAATCGGAATTAAAACCAAGCAAGTCTACAAAGGAAGATGACATAAACGTTACACGTATGCGACCATAGGACTATTTTAATTACATATACAATTGATCGAAAGGATCGGCATCTTTAGAAATGTTAATTTTATTTTAAATCATATGGAATTCACTTGCGATTTATTATTACGAAATGTTCAGGTCCCATAGTGAATGAAAATGATTCCGGGAAATCAACACCACTTTCCGACGATGTAGTGCCGATACCGAGGCACATGGAATTCACGACGAACGCGGAACTTAATTTATCTTGTTGTATTCTCATGCTTGATGTATTATTGAAACAGGTGAGATGTAAATTTTATAAAACTACTTTATGCATATACATGTATTCAGATAGAGAATGTCTCTTTCCTTGTGGGCTGAAAAAGAAACAACGACAAGCTTTTTTTTTTTTTTTTGACAGATGGAACTTCAAAATGTAGACAAGCATACCGGAATTAATACAAAGGTTTGCCGAGACGCTTGCCATTTAATGAAGTCCATAGTTGCGTCCAACTGGAACAATTCTCACGTTTGCGAGACGTCAGACATCGAATGCTCTTATTGCGAATCGAGAGTAATCTGGCATCAATTGTGCCTACAATTGATTACCTACATGGTACCGGAAAATCCGGCGTATCCCCCGGATGTTAGTTGACTTTATAATTATTTATTGTTTATTCTTCTCGATATTGGAATCGCTTGATATTATACGAAGAAATTAAATAATTTTTTAAATACTTTTCAGACAATTGTGGATGAAACTGCGGAAGATAATGCACGCAAAGGTTCGCCGGAAACGTCAAAGAAGGGTGACTCGAAACCGGATGTAGTTATCAACATGCCAGTGCCAGAATTGCATTCTGTCGGCGGGGTCTTAGTTCACATGCCACACGTACGTCTCTTAATAAATGAATTTCGAAAAAAAAAAAAACCTCTCAAACTCGAACGCCATAATAACATATGTTTGATGCTTGTCTCATTGGCGAACAAATTTCCGTGGCTTTATTGAAAAGGGAAGGAGAAAGTACAAAGAAATTCACTGCGCAATGAGATAAACATTACAGAAAAGAAATGTCGTTTCTATAAACGTCACTGCGTATTACACCTTCATTAATAAAGCAGCATGCTACTTAAAACTGTCTTAATTGTGTATATGTGTCCGTATGCGCTTCTCTCTATCTGTCTCTTCTTCTACGACACGGCCCGATCACAAAGACACGGTAGGCTAATCTATGTTACCGGAATAGCTATTTTGATCGTTTATGTCAGTTCTTCGAACAGATTATGACAGCGACAGTAGAGACAGTTTCGGAACAGCTGGACCTCGCGGCTATCATGCCAACGGAGAAGATTATGTCCGCCGTTGCGAGAACGGTTACGCTATCGGAAACAGACGTCGGTAAGCGAAAGCTCTGTGCGTCGCGCCTTTTTCAATAATTATATAATTGACAATTAGTGTTATGTAAATGTGCGCGCGCGCATGCTTTTAGCAACCGCAACAGTGAGCGTGGCAAAACCACATTTGATTGGCGAAAATGACGAACCCGTGAGTCTAAGTCCGGAAGCTGATTCGGACGACTTTTGGCACACCTCCGTGGGAAAGTTTCGTTTTACGATAGAAGAACTGCCGGAGCAACTTCAATACATTCACAAACTGCTGAAGGTATACTAATACCGTGTTGTAAATCTTTTTATACGCCCTCACTTTTCACAGATGACTATAAGCAATAGAGTTACGCTCATTAATTTGTTTAACAGCTGTCTGTAGCTATTTAAGTAAACGAGTTGCAAGTCGTATTTATAATTCTCTAACTACAAAATTAGATTCTACAATCGTTAAAGGCGGGTATTTAATTGAAAAGTTACTTTAAAAGAAATTCCGTTTGTAGGAAATAATGACGATCGACAAACCAGACATTCTTTACTACATGCTGCAGTGCTTGAATGTGATGTGCCTGTACGGCGACGCGTTTAATACGGCGGTGAAGGATCATCAAGGATTCTTTATATGGTGCCAAGAGAATTTATTAATAAAGAAGTATGTATTAGACGTGTATTGAAAATGCGGAGATAATTGGTAATGGGGAAATCACGAGAACTTGGTTTTTAACCTTCTCAATCATTTATTATTCCAACATAAACATATGGCAGCCACTACCGGGCGCTAATTTCCCTCATTATTGATGATTTATTATTTGGTTGTAGCTTATGGGAGCTTCTGAACGCGGAGCATTCGCATATAGCACAAGTGACTGTTCCGTTGTTACTGCATTGTGTAACGTTACCCTGCGGCACTGACACTTTCTGGCGGCTTGTACAAGAGGAATTTCACAATTCCGATTGGCGTGTTAGATTCGTCGCAGGTAATCATGTATAATATGAACGAATCGACCACTTGATTTATTATTACTTTATAATTAGATCTTTCGCATTAGCATAGAAACTTGTATAGCTTTAGACGTACGTTACTTCATTTTCCCCTTTTCAATTTTCTGTGTTTTATATTTTATGGTTGTAGATTAAATTTTAGAAAATAGACGTTTCAATATTTCAGTCGAACGCGTCACGTTAATCGCGAGATTTATGGACTCGACGCCATTGCGGAACGTGTTAAGTCTTCAGGCTGCGTTGGCAAATGCGTTTTGTTATTTAATTACCAGCATGGACGACAACAACGTGTACGTTGCACAACGTGCTACCTTGTACCTTGGTACCGTTCACGACATAGCAATTAGAGTAAGTTTTATCAGGTGCTTAGAACGTTAAAACTTTTCCGGAATAGAATTTTCAAACCGCGACCTGTCACGTTCTCTCAGGATAAAAGAAAAATTGTTGTTCGTCGCAAAGTTTTTCGATTTTGCGAAAAATACTTTCTTACATTCGAATTATTATTATTTATAATTTTATTTCAGTCGTTGATATTGTGCTTGGAGACGCAATTCGATTCTGTAATCGTGGACCGGCCAATGGTATTGCAATCGCTTTATCAATTACACAATAGTCTTAGCGATCGGCGTATCCTGACGTGGGAGTTTTTCTTGAATCGATTTGACACGCTATTTCTCGAGGCTCAAATCAACTTGGAGAAGTCGGGAGACGTGGCTTACCTGCGCGGTCAGTACCATTCTATTAGCGAAAGAGAATATAGAGAAATGTTACACCGTTTCAAGCCGCGTGTTACAAATCTAAAAGAACTACGTTGCCTAAGTAAGATATACCGTCGTTCTGAATAAGGGTTTTCCGTCGTAGATCTAAAGAATACGGATATGAACAGCGAGGTGTTCATGAAGAAATTGCACCGCGCGCACGAGGCGCTATCGCAATCTGACGGTAGCGGGACAAGTTCCGTGAAGACGCTGAGCGCGAGCTTCGGGACGAAGTGGCCCTACAAGCGTACGATGTCCGCGCCCGCGTCGATGATACCACGACAAGACACTAAGCAGGGTACGTACTCCTAAACGTTTCCCCCCGGCTTTTCTCAGTCCTTTTATCCCTATCGCCTTTTCGCGCACATTTCACAGACTATGTCGTACACTGTGTGTTACTTCTCTCCTTTTGTTTTTCTTTTCCCGCAACTTTCACGCAGAAAAGGAAAAGGTGTACAGCCGACAGTATTCCGCGCCGATCTTGAAAAGGAAGAGCTCGAGATTCGGACTGGGTCAGTTGTTGGGGTCCACCCCGCCTAATAACAGTATTCCAGGTAGAGTAGCGTGTGTTGCCTGCGTAGCTGTAGACGAGACATAAATGTATACGCGCAAATATGTTGCTCGTTTGTATTACACGGACTATTAAAGGATGTTAAAGCAAACGCCTCCAGACGGATCGTTCGGTCGAATCGGTCGAACGGTAAGTAGCAAAGCTAGCAGAATCGGCAGAAATGCTTTTAGTATTAATGTCTGTTCAATGTACGTTCGAAGTGTGCTCCATCAATTCGCTTTACAAAATTCGTAAAGCAAATCGATCGAGCAGGTCAGAAAAGTTCATAAATTGCTTGTTGATGTTTTTGTAAATGTACAAGTGATAACGAGGATTTAACAATAAAGTTATCTTTTTCCGGTTTCGTAAAGTACATAAGTATATACGTATAAGTTTAGTCGGAAAGTCTTTTTTTTTTGTATGCCAGAAACAAGAAAATTGTATACCTTATGCAATATAAAAATTAAGTTCTTTAGTTGATCTCGGGAAATAGCTTGGAATTAATAGTCTGTTCTTCCTTCGTGTATCGCTTCAATTAGCCTTTGATATGCACGCTTTTCCTTTGCTTTTAACATAAACTTATGATTTTTATTTAGCAGATAGATTTATGATTAATTCTTTGAATCGTGAAAAGTAATAGATAGATATAGAAATATAGACAATATTAAGTTATTCGTACTTTGTAGATCTTATTTCTTCCTTTTAGCAAATCTCCCGGCAGAACGTAATTAATATTAAAAAAAACTTTGCAGATGGTCACATACATTCGTTGAACATGGTCGACGAAGCTAGCACGTTACCAGGATATACTCACAAAATCGTGGATCTTGAAGAAGCAGATAAAGAAACTATGCACCTACTAGTCTTCCTCTTGATGCAATTCCTATCGAGACCGGATCAGGTATATCATCAATCTAATCGTCACCAATCTTAAACTTTAATATGAAAAAAGAAAGAGGAGAATTTTTAAGAGAGAAATGTGTATACTTAAATTTTTTAAAAATAATAATACAATCTTTTGGTGTTGCATGTAAATTTATAAATCAATATTATTTGATCAGGCTTATCCGACGGACGAGAAACCAATGTCGAAAACGCAGGGCATAGTCTTGCGGCACTTATATCTTCTTTTGGGATACAATCAAACTGAGCGCACTTTTCATACCACTCCGCAACGTCTGAGGTGAGATGTCCGTAATTATTTTATTAATTATCAACAAGTAAGCAAATGAATTATATTGAGCAGGCTCTAAACGATTTCTAATCTTCTCAATATCCAATCGAAATGTACGTCAAATTGCACATCGAGTGCTTGTACTCAGTTTGTTGTTAGATTTTTTTTAGTAAAATTCATAACGACAGAATGTCAAAAATTATTATAGGCTTTCACCGGCGTTTAACGTCTTTATCGCCAATTTGCCACAACTATTAGACCAGAATCACGTAATGGGCTGGCTGATGACGCCGCCGATTCTGGCGATATTACAATATTGCCCTTACCCCCCACAAACTATACCTCCAACCACCACCGATCAACCACCGCCGAATTATAGTCTTTGGTACTTGGAACCACACATCAGGCGATCTTGGTTGATGTCTCTGCTTGTTATCTTATACAAGGTGAAAAAGCTTACAAGCAAAATTAATATACATATAATACACTTAAAACAAAACAAAGCATAATTCCTTTCTGTGAATGTTACTTTTGTGATAAGTGTAAATTTGTATATTTTTGCAAGTAATAATGCAAGTGCAAACTTTTATGCAAATTAATTATTACAGATTAATTTCCTATATTAATAATTACAAGTCATTTTTTTAAGTGTCAGTACGGACAGCAGCCATGGTGTAATCAGCTTCAAGCGTTAGTGAAGATAGTGTTGAATACGCTCAGTACGCAGCATCATCAGTGCAAAAGGATACCAGCGACCGTAGTTATGAGTGCGCCGCCCTCCAGATCTCGTGGTGAGATTTCAAATAACATGATCTCTTAAACGATCATAAGTATTTGTCTCCCGAAGGGATAATCATAAAGCAACGTATCTCTCAGACGTTTCCCAACCTTCGCTCGGAGTAGAACACGAGTTGACAACGAACACGATGGGAGAAATAGATACGGAGACCCCGCCGATGCGCGCAATCTCGGTGCACCAACGCAGCCCCGGAGGAATGCACGGACAAATGGAAACCCATTGGGAAGAGAATAATAGTCCAGCGTGCCGTTATTTCAACAAACATTTTACCAGGTCAGTCAGTTTATAGTCACACAACTCTAATGTATCGGAGACAGTTTATAACTTTTTGTATAGAGTATTGTGGCAAGAGATTATACAGTTAAAAGTAGACCAAAGTAATAATATTTTATTTAGTAGCAATTAGTATTTTTTTTTTTTTAGAAGATTATTATTCTAATTTTTATACATAAATAATATTTATACATATAGCGGTTAACCGCCTAGTTATTTTCTTTCTGAGTGATATTTAACGGATATTTGTACTAATGTGTGTATGTTAATTAAGTTACACGTGCTTCCGTCTTTATTTAAGTAGTGGCATGTTACAATTTGTCGCTATTGCGAATGCTTTTGTGAAGCTATTCGATCAATGATGATACGGAGTCCGAATTGGCGGCGATCCCTGAGAGCCCCAAATCTGACAGCACCTTACATGGCAGCAGTGGAGGATCCCTTGGGGAAATGGAGGAAACGGTGCCGAGAAACGCAACCCTTCAAGAACCACGTATGTCAATTGTTTCGGATGGGACGAGTATGGTCGAGTCAAACAATCGAAACAAGACGAAGGCGGAATCCGTGACAAAGCCCACATGGTTCTTAGGTGGAAACGAAGACGAGGTTAATCAGGTAATTATTCCAAATCAATTTGCACAGAATAATGTCTGTACATCGGCAACTTTGTCATTTCAAGTTATTATAGTGATAAACCGAAATAATTGAAATTTATTCAACGGCTTAAAAACGTATGATCTCCAGGGAAATAAAAGCGGCCCTCAAAAAAAATGGAGCGTATATGAAGGAGTGAAAATGATGGTTACGAGCACATTTCTCACTGGACAGCAGGAGCCGTCGAGACATTTGGCTAAAGCAAGTATGCCGTCGATAAAAAACGGCAAAGGGCATTTGCCTTACAACGGAGACGCATCGAAGACATACGATTTATCAAGCGCCTTAGCTCTCGCAACTAGCATTCCTCATATTCAAAGGTAGGATTAGAAATCTTTTCAGCTATTACTTAATGTCACTTTCTAATAATAATGTGTATTAATTTTCATTAGAATATTAAACAAAATATAATAATTCTTTATTCACTTCAGCATTAAATTGCCAAGAAAGAAACGTGGTTTACATAAATCTAACACTCAACCTTCTATCCATCCGCAATCCTATCATCTAACCTTACCACCTTCTAAACTATAATTACCTAATCTAATAAGTCGTAATCACTGTTAAAGAAAATATATTTATACTCAAAATTTTCAGAGCTGAATTACCAAGGCTAAAGGATAAGGAGACGGAGAGGACCAAGGAAAAGGAGAAAGAGAAGGAAACGGAGAGGGGAAAGGAGATGGAAATAAAAAGGGAGAAGGAAAAAGACAAGGAAAAGGAAAAAGCAGCCGTGAAGACGGCCGGGACTATCAACAATGTTCAATTCGAGCCTCTGAAACATTTAGGTAGACAGAAACACGTGGAGCAGATCACAATTACAGCGACGTCGCCGATTTCACCTTGCCAAGTGATTACAGTGACGAACAGCGACAATTCGAGCTCGCCAGCGCTGAGTTCTTCCATATCATCGCAAGTCATAAGTACAGAAAATGGACAGCAAACGGGCGATCCTCCTACCGTTAGTCCGCAGCCTTTGATTACTCCGACCGTCGAGCGACTGCTTCCCATTGGTACAATAGTTCGGGCAACTGGTAAGCACAGTTCGTATTATCGTTTAATTAATTATTAGTAAATAAGATTTTTAAAAAAAAAGCAATTTCTTGTAGGATCGCGAACCACGCAACGTGTATTGCGATGCGAGGACACGTACGGCTCTCCGGAATCACCATTGTCGAAGATGGACATTTTGACAGTCAGTAAGTAAACGTTTAGAGCGGTTGTGACATAATGGCATGTATAATTAATCAGGCGAGCAAAGTAAAATGGAAAGAAGACTGTCTGATCTGAAAAGACTGAAGTTGATCGTAATTTCATTTAGGTTCTTCGTTCGAGCAAGACAGCGAAACTTGCGAAACCAGCGATATTACGAGCCCGCATAGCATTTCCCAACTGGAATTTCCAACCCCAGAGCGACTGCTGCCGGTTGGCCCTCCACGAGATTTCCCCAGCTTAGTCGAGCGAGTACGTCAGGCGCTCGATATTTCAGACGTCGAAGGTTCGTACGCGCCGATCCTATAATTTTTCGCGATAACGAGTATCCACGTGTGCGTAATCCCTAGTAGCAAAAAACATTGGCGCAATATTCCCAATATCAGTCCAAATATTGTAAAGTGGACGCTTCATCTTATTTAGCCAATTTGCCTAAGCGGCAATACTGATTCAATATTGGTCCAGCATTGGGCCAATATTGAACCAATCGATTTTTCATACTGAACATTAATTGCATTATAACTTGGAGTCAATATTTTATGACCAATATTGGCGTTACATTGGGAAACATTGAGAAAATTTGCCAATGCATTCCCAAAATAACCAATATTTAGCCAATATTAGCCAATGTACTACCAATGTATTTTGCTATTAGGGATGTTTTATCGAAATTGTTGTCGGAAATAAACATTTCCCTTTCAGATATGAATAAATCAAACGGAGATGCGAAACATGACACACGTGATCTGGCACTCACGAAGCAGGATAGCGGAGCCTCTGACAATATTGTAAGAATGCATTTTTTAATTGCACTTCCTGTATAATCTCACGTGATCTATGAAACGCAAGATAGATATTTATTTTTGAGGCCGAATAAAGTATAAAAATAAAAACATCTTTTATTTATTACGCTTATCGTAGTCAACATCACTCGTGCCGACGTGCAATGAAATTCACTCGAGTAGATCGCCAAGTCCGAGAAGGCTAATTAAACAAGTGGCTTTGGAATCGTCCCCACCGGCGATCGATCCCGGCGATTTCGTCTCAAAAATAGCAGAATACGATCAGAGGATTAAGTCGAAGGATCAATTTCGGATTCAACGTGACAGGGGGAGGAAGATCACCGCTTTAGCGGATCAAGACATGATTACGCACGCGAGGCGAACAGAGTCCTGGTAATAATCTTGTATTATCGGTACTTTTTCTAAATTACTCGGGTGATTCACATTCGGGATATTACATTTTAATCCCATATATATATATTTGTCTCTTATTCGATAGGTCTGGCCCGCAGGTTCAACAGAACCTAGACTTTGCCTCTCAACAAGCGTATCATGCGGATTTTAATTTGAAGCAGAGCTTATTTCGCATCGGCGACGATTGCGTTTACGACAGGTACAGTTTAACATGGTTGAATTGGATTTATCGAGCGAAATTGTTAGAATCGTGTTGAATTTGATTCGACACTGCTACAGGTGTTCGGAGTGCGGAGCGATAAGAGAGGAGTATTCTGACGAAGAGCTTGGATTGTGCATAATAACGTTGGGAACGTTTATTCATCGAGAGCCATCTCTAGCGGCACCGTTATTGCCGGAAATACTCGGTGTGGTTACCAAGTAAGTATTATCTTCATATTCAGTCTCAATTTTTTCATTAATAAAATGAAATATTAATATTCTGTAATATTGTCTATGTGCTAGGGTTGCTCTTCACGCGATGTATCCTTGGCAAAGTGAAACAAATATGCACCTGCCAGGTGGTGCGGTCAGCGTAGCGCACCAATTTCTCAGATGCGTTCTCCACCAATTAGCACCTAACGGAGTGTTTACGCAAATGTTTCAGACTCATTTAAATGGTAAGAACGTTACGCTGTTGACATGGCTAATAGGTCAATTTAAATCATTTCCATAATTGTCTAATTTTAAAACGTAAACGTATATGCTGCAATAGTTTTTTTTTTTTTTTTTTTTAATAATTACCACCCATATTTAGTAATTAATTTAAATACAGTTCTTTTCCAACATCAATCTTCCTGAAAAATTTCAAATAACAACAATAGGTTGCTTTTTCTATTGTTATATTCTTTTAACTTGCAGAAACGACAAGGCTGCAGTTTTTCAAAAGCGTTGCGCAAGCCTTGGTTGATTTTAACGAATTAAATCCCATCGCACCCTTGCAATTGTTGCTTGAGGTAAGGAAGCAATTTAATTATGTATTATACACGTAAAAAAATTCTTAATTAAATGTTTTTGTAATTCACGAAAAGCATTTTTTTTAATGTATGAGATAATAAATTACATGTGTTTTGTAAAATTCAATTTCAGACGCTAAATATGAAAAAGTCATTGCCGCTGGAACGGTTGCCAATAATATTATATAATATTGCTTGTTACTTGGATTGTTTGCCATTGGAGGCGGGATTGGGTCCTGCTACGGCTACATGGAGCGGACTGCTGGCACAGTTCGATGGTTTATTTCGAAGACTCGTTCTTATGCTTCCTTCCATCGATGATATTACTCCACTTTTGCGGATTATGATTTCGATATTAAAGGTTCCAGGGATTCAACAATCAAAGGTACTTTGGCCATATAAAACAAAATTAAATAAAATTCTATAAGAGTCTTAGAATTCATTTGTTTTTTTAAATTACTTGCATGTTATATTGAATTAGCATTATATGTCTCCATATTGTTTTAGGGAATGCTGGATCCGTTCTCCAAAGTGTTAAGTTACGCCATACAAAACTCAACATTAAAATATAGTTGTTTAACAGACTTGTGCTATTTGTGCCACAGAGGATTTACTCGTGATCGCGACAAACACTTTTTCGGGAGGACGATTGTATTTGAATTAATTCAGGCAATTAAATTTAAAACTACAATACCGGACTCTAATTTTTTGTTACTGCTTCAGTTTGTGCTCCAAGTAAGTACTCGTAATATATTTATCATAATATACGTCGAGGTTTCCAGTTTAAACTTTAGACGTAATATAATAATTCTATAACGAAAAAAATTATAAATCAAAATATATTAATTGTAACGCGATTAACGCAGGATATTGGGGGATCCTTACCTAATAGTGTCGTTACGATGGAAAATAATATTCAAACAGACGTGTCACCGATCTACAACACAAATGCCTCTGAATCATTAAAGAATCAGTTGTCGGATGTCCTCGACTTTTTAACTGATTTTCACACTTTGAGCAAGATTAAGGTAATACATTTAACTGTGCGTAGCTCGTTAGTAAGATTCTGCGGAATTTACTTTCGTCGCGGTTTAAAGGGGTTGTTTCTCTTCTCTCAGAGCTACAGCAAAGGTATGCAGGCGGGATTAAACGAGGACACGATAGGCGGGATGTTAAAGTGCGGCCTTGCACAATACGTGGCTTTAGAAATTACGAGAGGCAACAACAGGGAGAACAGAGCTGTCGCGCGTTACCTGCCGTGGTTGTACACCGCGCCGTCTATAACGCAGGGGTAAGATATTTCTGCTGGTTTTAAAACCTTTTATCTCTTTAACCAATGTAATTGAAAACGTGAAAACATTTTTAGAGCTCGCGAATACGTCGATTGTATCGGACACATCAGGCTCTTATCCTGGCTGTTACTGGGCTCGCTTACGCATATAGCAATGAACACCGGCCACAATAACAGTCATTCACATTCAACAGTACCGTTGGCGCAACCGATACCACAAGAAGTGTCTTGCCACATCGCGGATCATATACAAGTCATTTTCTCCGGGTTTCCAGAACAATCGAAAACCTCGGTCCTTCACATGTCATCGCTCTTCCACGCGTTCATTCTTTGCCAAGTACTTTTTATTATTAGATTGTTAGATATTTCAGTCGCATAATCCTCACTGAATTCATATTAACGGTGCGTCACGCTACGGTTTCAGCTTTGGACGATGTATTTGGAAGAAATGTCGAAGAACAACGCGACAAATAGCGAGAGCCACAACGTCACCATGAATATCTTACTGGAATTTTGGGGCAAGATAACGCCGTGCATTTTGCAACTTGTTTCCTATTCGAAAGCTGTAAGTCTCCAATTCTCAATATTGGCCGAGTTGCAGTTTCTACCTATCTTGAATTGACACATTTGAAATGAGCTCGAGGCAACGACATGAAAGGACAATTTGATTTTTAGCTGTCTGAAATGCTGAATTTGCATTTCCTAAGCCTGTTGGAGGCCTTGTTGGAATGCGGATCAATTCTGCTGAGTAAATTACTACCTCTATGGAATGCTATATTATTTTCTCATCACGTTCAGGTAAGGATAAAGAAATGAAACCGGACAATTGAAGTAGAAGGACAAAATACCTTGATCTTTGACTTATTCCACTTTTCAGTTACCGGGACACTTACAAATGCGATTGCAGAATTGCCGCGATTTCCCACCGAACAGAATGGCGGAGCATTTTGTTTCCAATCGAAGGGGATCAAACGCGATACTCCTACGATGGTTACATCGCTTGCAGTTTAAGATGGGCCAAATAGAAATGCAATCTTCCACCGCCACGCAATTTTATTCTATTTAAAGGAAAGGAAGAAGAGCTTAAATACAATTTACGAATTAGATATTCTCATATTAATTGATCGAAAGCGTTGGAAATAGATCAAATAAAATGGGACATTGTAAAAGTAGTGCTTTAAAAATTAAAACTATTATAATTTTAATTGTTAAAAAATCGTTAAAAGAATTTAGACTGGTGTTAAATATTTATTATACTTTTTATATCCTATACTGCATATATATGTACATATATATATTTTTTTATTTTATTTTATATTACGGTTAACATATTTAGTTTGTTCAGATACTTTAATATAATTGTTACAACATTTTATATACTTTTCAGTTACGTGATCCAATTTTTAATCAATCTTGTATCTCGAGTTCCTATTTTTACGTCTAAAATTACGATAAATTGATGCAGATATAATAAGGTGTTATTAAAAAATAATTTTTATTGACATTTTATACAATATTATTTTACTATGTCAAATACAAAATCTGAATTGCAATCGTTTAAAAATGTTAAATGGATATAGTGAACGAAAAAATGATTGAAAAGTGCTTAAAAATTTCATATTAATAGTGTGTTTATACATAATTTAATTCTCAGTTCTCTCGCGGCGATAATATCATAACGATTTTCAACAACTGAGAAATCCATCACCTTTACTGCAAGAATTATCTCATACTTTTACGTGACATATCGAACAAATCTCAGTTTGCTGCATGTTTTATAGGTTTCAGGAAGTTTATTATGTTTTCAAGGGACAGAACTAAAAAAATAAAACTGTACTTAGCAACTAATTTATTGCATGTTCTTTCTCGCTTTTGACGTCATACAACCAATGTGGCGCCGCGAGAGAGCTGAGTCTTAAGTACTATGTGCAAGACTGTTATTTAATAATCGCGTAAGAAATTTAGGAGTTAACATTTCAAATTTAACAATTTCAATGTTTATATCGTCGTTGTCGTCGTCGTTGTTGATGGACCTTTTGGTTTAATCATCATCATTGCACGTTTTAGAGTATAATCCCATCCTCGCCAACGAAACCATACGATACCTTTAGTAATAATGCATATAATTTTTATTCCTTAATACAATTTGAAAATTAACTTTAATTCCTTCATAATTTACAACCTCTATTTTATTCATAATAAATATATAGAAAGTAAGTTTTATTTTAATATTTTTATTAGCGATTTTATAGACATACCTTGTCGTGCAGTAATGTCTTGTGGATCATTCAAATAAAGACCATTTAAACCACGCCCGCATGATTTCCACCACCAACCACCCTTGAGCATCGAAGCACAATTTAAGGATGATCTGTCGTTATCCCTAAAAGCATAAATATCTCAAAATACAATGAATTTTCATAGCAAATACACTTTCGCATGTCATGATATCAGGGAAGTTGATTTTTTTTAACTAAATTAAATTAAAGCTAATTATAAAATTAATTCAGTTTAGTTAAAAGTTACATAAATAAAAACCTAACTCAGTTAAAGTTACGTTAATTTAACTCAAGTTAAAGTTAATTTTGAAAAGCTTTATTTATATTAAATTAAAAATCTATATAATTTATTTAAGTCAGATTACCAATATAATTACAGTATTGATCATCAAATATATTTAATATTTTATTTATAAAGTTATAATATTAATTACATGAAATGATTAAAAAAAAATTTTTTTTCATGCAAAAATGTATTTTTATTTTACAATTCTTTTTCTTTCACCCAGACAAAATTTTCAATTTGGAAAAAAGTTAATAAATTAAAGTTTATACGTTTCAAAAATAACTAGTTAAAGTTAAAAATTAAATCATTTAAAATTAACTAAATTAAATTAAAAGTGATTAATTATTTAACTTTATTATTAACTTTATTATAACTTTTTAACTAGTTACTACCCAACCCTGCATGATATATAAGAAGACATCTATTTTATTTATTATGCAAGAAGTAATTTACCTGTTGTAAGTCGAGAATGGGCTATTGTTTGATCCGTACCAAGGATCGTTTAATGAATCTCCGGCGTTTCCTTCGTATCCATCTATCTCCAATTTATAATACTCTCCTTCTGAATAAATCTTAAAATGCGAATACTGTGCATACCTAAAATTAAATTGTTATTATACTCAGTCGATTTTAACTTATATCTGCATAATCTATTGTCAATGAAAACTGTAAGGCTATTCGTTGTTAGTACCCTTTAACAAGTTATGATAATCAATTTGCAATTTAGGCATATACCTTTTGTTACCTTCGAAGTCCTCTAGTTCAACTCTGAGCATATAATCTTCATTATTTGTTAACATATATATGTTTTCATTGCCCAGCCAAAATTCTTTAGCGGGATCTCCAAATCCGTTTTTATAATCGGCCCAATCTCTGTTAAAGTTCTCCCTTGGTTCTCCAAAATCATCTCTCCTTTGAATAACCTTTAAATAAAAATTTATTGTAAATCCTTATTAATTATTAAATAATATTATATTTCTTATTATTCTTTTATTTCTTACTCCATCTTCTCATAACATAATAAATAACGTAATGAGACTTTTATTTTAGTCATTATATTAGTATATCTCGATATTGATAATAAGCTCACCGTCCAGCCACCATCAGCAATTTCTTGTTCGCAATAGACTTTAAGGAACCAATACGTCGTGCCGCGTATTTGTAGATAATATACGCCACTGTCTCTCATTCCTCCATTTAATAAATCCACGCAAGAATAACCCTAAATTCACAAGAGATACAAAGGATAACAGTAGAAAATTAAAAATCTAGATATTTATTTATATCCAGATATTCAAATATCGAAAGATCGTTTTCTCCTCCGCTCTCTAACATAAATCTCGCGAAACATCTGATATTTAATATCTGTGATGTACCAAATTAAATTAAAAAATATATATCGGAATATCTTTTCTTTTCATAATCGCACACTTTAGCAACTTCGAGACGATCGATACTTTCGAAAAGGAAAACGGTATGAAATATTAAAATACCTTGATATCTTTATAATTGATTAATATGTCGCTTGCGAAAGTAGAGTTTGCTAAACTCGGTTTGTTTTTAACACTCGGGAATATCACTCCTCGATTTCTGCTATTTGATCTCACGGTACTCGAGGACGTTGCCGTCATGGGAGTCGTGGAGCTTGTGGGATTGTTCGAGGGTGAAGCGACGGACGATATCGATGTTGTAGTTGACAAGGGCGGCGAAACAGTGGATAGCGTAGACATGGGCATCTCCGTTACAAAATCTTCGGTTACGCTAACGTATCTTGGAGTAAATGACATAAGGATTAATTCGCATTCGAGATGTTTCTTCGGCTGCATTATGGAAAGTACTTTCGATCACTCGGAGAGATTTGTAGCGAAAGTTTTTATTAGGAAACAATTAAATTATGCAATCCATCGTCGCACTACTTTTTAAGGGGAAAGAGTCAAGTAAATTCAAATATTTTGACGGTTCTTTTCTTTACTTAGAAAATTAGTTTATCATCTGAAGAATGTGTTTCCACAATTTTAAATCGAAATTTGAAGTCTAAATGTGCTGACCTACAAAGACGTGCTGAGTGCAGGTATACGACAGCTTCGAGAACACAAAAGAATTGAGAACAGCAGAACAAGTGGCTTTGCTGGATGAATTTCAAAAAGAGGAAGGCTTATTGTACGTATAATTTTATAATTTTTTTCGTTTTTTACATAAAATTGTAGTTAGCCACCGTTTGTTATTGTCTAATATACTTTAATTTTCGAGAAGGATTTACAATTCTATGAAATCAATTAAATATTAAATATTAAATATTTTATTAAAATTTAAAAGTTAATAGAAAAGTTAAAAAGTTAATAATTGTAACTTTTAATATTGTTAATTTTAAATTTTAATTTTTAACTTTAACTGCCTGGGAAAAAATGTGTCATATAAAAACATACATAAATATTTATAAAATATGTCCATATATGTTTCTATATACTAATTTCCTTTCTTTTGTAAAATTTCTGTTAGATATAAAAAAATAATAGTCATACTAAAAAGACAGAAATTAATTATAAAAATAATTTTCGCATTGCTTCTTTTAGGAATAAAAAACAAACCTATGCATATAGGCGATCGACGACTCGGCCTCCGAGCCATCGCACCTATATCTCTCCGCCGCGCACTGTTTTAATAAAAACAGTAAATAAACAAAAAAGGGTTAGACAAAACGCCTATACTTTTTGTTTATTCTCCGTCTCACTCTATCGAGATAGCAGCAGTGGACAGAGAAGTAAAATCCAAGTGCATTCTGCTCGCGACTTTTGCGCAGTGAGTTGGGACAGACTTGTAAGTATACAACTGTAAGGGCCTAAACACAATGCCAGGCAACAGGCAATAGGAACAGAAATAATGAAAGAGAGAAAGAGAGAAAGGATCTTCTTCTCTCTTTCTCTCTTTCTTTATTTTCTATTCCTATTGCCTGTTGCCTGGCATTGTGTGATAACCTTAACTTTGTTTTAATTGTAAATTTTGTAGTTGCACGTTAATTCCTAATCTGTATTCGTAAAAAGAGATAAGCATATAAGATTGTTGCAACGTGATTACATATAAAATTTGTTTATCGTGAGTTAGTTTTAAAAAAATGTTAGAGGCGCTTGTCGTGAGAGTTGGCTATTTGCAAGAAAAATGCTCGCGACTCTTGCGCACTGAGTTGGGACAGACTTGTAAGTATGCAATTGTAACTTCGTTTTAATTGTGAATTTTGTAGTTGTACGTTATATTCCTAATCTGTATTCGTAAAAAGGGATAAGCATATAAGATTATTGCAACGTAATTACGTATAAAATTTGTTTATCGTGAGCTGGCTAGTTTTTAAAAAATGTCAGAGGTGTAAATCGTGAGCTGGTTAGTTTTAAAAAAATGTTAAAGGCGTTTATCGGGAGCTGACTATTTGCAAGAAAAATGCTAGAAGCGATTATCATGAGCTAATTTTTAACTTGTTGCCAGAGGCATAAATCGTGAGCTGTCTATTTACAAAAAAAATGCCAAAGGTGATTGCTATAGGCTTGATATTTTTAATTTACTACCGGAGGCCATAAGTTGACTATAATTATAACAAAATATTAAAAGCATGTGTTGTGAAAAAAATGTTACTGATGTTTATCCATACGAACATAATTTTAAACGTTATAAGTCCATAAGTATATAATTACAGTATATATTATAATGTGCGTGTGCTTGGGTGTACACGAGAGAGGGTACATTATAATACACCAATTGAAATTGTAATATTGCATACAAATATAATTATATCCATGTCTGCATTTGATTAGAGCAATATACAGAATTTTTTTAAGAATAAACAGTATATGTACTAATTTATATTTTAATACAAGCTAAGCTAAGCTAATAATTTTTATCTCTTTTATTCTGCGCGGCGTAGCACAAAAAGAGATTTAAAAAATATGTGCAATGTATATGCAATGTGTTGTCAATACGTCCTGACTTAAAATGGTATTGGACGTAAGGAAAAGTGGCTACTACATTGCATGATAGTACAAAGGCGTGATCTACTTGATACTACAAACGCTTCGAAACATTTTATGATTGGCCAATTCGTAAAATTCTTTGTTCTGATTGGTCACTCAAATGCTTCAAAGCATATGTAGCGTCAAGGGATCGCACCCCAAATGATGTACGCATAGGCCATTTGAAATAGGACATCTTTTTAGATGTATTTCTAAATCATATGTTATATGAAGTACCGCTAATGGTAATGCAAAAAAAAAATAGAGTTTACATATAACATAAAAATCGTGAATGTTGACATTATCGACATTCACGATTTTTATTTTTAGTTTCGTAATTGGCCGCGCAGGACTTGAAGAGTTCGATCTCTCCAGCCTCGCCAATTATTCTACTTTATTGATCCCGATCAAATGTGACCATCACTCGATCCAGCATAAAAAAACAACCGTTTACTTAACCCGTCCCCCTTAAATTAAACGCTACAAAAACTATTGTTTATGCATATTGTCATTGTATTATAGTCATCACCTAATCCTCGATAATTATTCTAAAAGTTATTTGACGTAAGAATGTTTTTACCTGCTTGGATCATATTCAACGAGTCGATCGATTGTCGGATCCAGTAACAATTCAGCCGGAATCGGGCGTTGCGCGAGAGTGGCCACGTCGTCCTCCTGCTTCCTCAAGCGGCTTTCGACGCCCTCAAGATTTTCAATGATCTTATTTGTTTTGGATCTTAGATCGGCGTGAATCTCGCTGATCGCTCTCTCCTGCCTCTGAGTTTGAGTAAGTAATTCGTCGGATTTTGGCAGTAGGTCGTCCACTGAGCTCTTGGTTCCCATCTAACGTTGGTCAAATTAACACACTACATTATTTTTGAAGTAATTCATTAATTATAATGTACATTTTTTTACCAATATTCATTTGCCGAATTTCTGATACGCTTTTCTTATTCAAAAAAACTTACCACTACATTCCAAACTTGGTCCATCTTTTCAGAGACGGTAAGCATCGGATACATTTGTTCGGCAAGACGATCGATTTTACTTTGTTTCGTCGGGGCCTCGGTCGTAGTAACATTGGGGCGATTATGCCGATTGTTCTCGTAATTTTTCTCGACAATAGCCTCGTGCACGTCACTAATCATATTGTACATCGCTCCGATATTATCCGACATTAGGTTCATGTGGAATTGAAGCTTTCGATCCATGTTACTTGTCGCTTGCTTAAGATTCCCAATCTCAAGCGTCATATGGTTCATCACCTCGTTACTCATAGCCTTGGTGATCTCGATGACGCTCATACTGACCGGCTTCTTTTCACTCGCCTCGGCGTTTATGTCATCGTTTTGTAGGAAATTGTTGTCGAGTTGATTCTTAAGATTGACAAGCTTGTGATCAATGTCGGAAACTTTCTGATCCAGAGAAACCAATTTCTCGCCAAGGGTTCCTGGAGCTTGTTCAGTCTGATCGTGATGAATCACACGTATCAAAGGGGCTATAACGTTTTTAATTGAATACTGTAATACCGCTCTATTTCAAACTAATATTTTCATAATGTGGCGAAAGTAAAATACGATTTTGTTTTGAAATAATCAGTCCGAATTATCTTCCTAACTTATACCTTACTTAATTATGGAATTTATGTTTCAATAACTCATAAATATCTTAAAACAGTGTGATACAATTTTTTTTTGTATTTCGCGTGCAAAAGAAGAAATCGAGATCGGCTAGATAAGTGCAAGTGGCAACAGCTCCGTGAAGTTTACGTATACTTACTATCTTCCGTATGACTTCCGCCCTTACTTTCGGCAATCCTCGTTGCTGTCTCCGTGGAAATGATAGGATACGCATTGAAAAGCTTCAAATCTAACGTCCTAAGCTTAGTAATGACCGCATCTGTCTTGTCAATGTTATCGTTCACACGTGAATCTAAAGCCTCTACTCTTCTCATCAAATGCTCCACCGCCTTATCTAAATTCTCGATTCGCTGTAACTTGGACTCCAAAGTCGACACTATTACTTCGAAGACGTTGAAAAGATATTGCTCTCTACAACAAATAATATTCATCATCTTCGTTTCATTTTACATCTTCGGCGTATATTTACCCATTCGTTTATCAAATCGTGTAAACATTCTTTTGGTATCCTTTAGCTGACTGTTACCGAATGAATGTCCGTTAACAGGTTTACCGTTGGTAAACGAATTAGCGGTCACATTATAATTTCATCGTTGGAAAGGATTACTCAATTATCCTGCTCGTTATTACGTTAAATGAAAAGGACTCATTATGGTGCCGCGAATCAAACATTTGCCAACGGCTCTCGGCCGTTCCACGGAAGATACATCGCATTTAGTGTCATTAACGTGAGGCTACGGAGCATCGCGTGATGCACGATTATGAATACATTCGCAAACTAAATGGAAAGTTTCGTAAGCGGAGTATCGGCAAGCTTTGGGAGTATGATCGACTCGGTTTACGTAACGAGGCGGTTAACTGTTCGGTTCTCCCGTCTATAAGAGACCTGTTATTACGGTTCATTTTATACTTTATTCCTCGCGTAAAAAGAAAAGGGGAAGACATGCGAAGGAAAGAAAGCGAGAGTGATCTCCTCGCGTTCCTCTTCGGGGAGAAGAAACGAGAGGAGAGGGGAAGAAATATCGGAACGGAGGGGACATCGTGGGTCCTCCTCGCGAAATTCTCACCTATTTCGTTGCAGATTGCGAGAGGACTGCTGCACCGTTGTCCCGCCGGTGCTGTTGTGGCTTGCGCTACGCGTGCCACGCTGATCGGCGGATGTTCGAGGTAGCCTAGGACTTCCCGCTAAGACGAAGCCCAAAACGCACGCGATAACGAACACCGTCCGTTTCATAATTAATATCTTGCGAATTGTCAGTTAAAAAAAAAAAAGAGCCTCGGATTGACTCGACTACGTTTGAAGGCGTAGGCGCATAGCTACACGTGGAACAGGTACACGTAGGGAAAACTTCGTTCGAAACTTCACAATCGGGTCCCCCCGGTGTCAGGAAGCACGGCGAAGGGCGGACGTGCGCTTCTGACCCTCCTTCCTTCCTTCCTCTCGTCCGTTCTGTTCAGCCTCTTCGAATGCGTGGATATACATTTAACTTCCGATCCGCGCTCATCTATCGCGTTGCATGTGCACTCCGATCGATTTGTCACATAATGTCGCAAGGGTTTGTCTGAGCGACTGAGGGATTACGCGTCTACGCAGCGAGATCCACTCGTCCACGCATTACTTCAAGGACAAGGACCCCGCGCGTATATTTATGCGTGCGCGAAACACTTAAACTTTTCCGCACGGACGCGTCACAGCGAGCATACCGAATGAAAGTGGCATATCCGTTGAAAATGTCAACGCGAATGTCTCGCCAACCAATTTTCAGCCTCAAAAGTAATATGAGAAAAAATTATTGTTACGTTTTGTCACGTCACACCAGTCACACACCTTTCTGTATGTTTAAATGGAGTTCTTGAGCTCGGGACGGAAAGATAATTTCGATGTTCGCGCGCGCTTCCCTCCGCTGTTCTTTCAAAAGCGAAAAACTATAACAAGATTGCGGAAATGCCACGTGAAACACTGTTTTCGTTGCTGCGCGCGAGGAAGGAAATGTAAATTTAATCGAATTTAATCGGGACGGCTTCACCTTATTTCACCGCCGCCAACTTTTATTCGCTGTACGATTGAAAAGGGATCATCCCTTCTCTCCTTTTCCTTGCTTCCTCTTGTGGCCTCGATGCTATAACGTCACTACTCCCATGCGTCGTCTTTTAGATCGAATCCTTCAAAAGTGCGGACGCAACGTGTGGGACAGCTGACGCGGTCGGAAAGATTGACTATGACGAAAGAGCGTCGGACAAGTGTATAGAAAGTCGTGTGGCGTACGTCGAGCGGCAAATGAGATATTGCGTTGCGCACCGTGGATGAGTCAACTCGCGCGTCGATATGGGAATTAATTAGCGATGCGATCAGAGAGCGGATCTCCCCTTTTTCTTTTCAGTTTTCTTCTTTACTCTCCCTCTCTCTCTCTCTCTTTCGTCCCTTTTTTTTCTTTTACAGCGCGCTGACCGCGGTATCGGTCGATTGGAGCCGTACGGGTGTGCACATCGCACGATCGGACGGAACAGCGCGCGCGCTACGGCATGGCACGTCGGTCGCGGATAGTCGACGAGAGCACGACGACGGGCACGCAGTTTTCGGTCAACTGTAAGACTTACTTTCACATTAAAGTGGCCGCGCGCGCGAACGCGCGCGCAAACGTACGAGCGAGCGAGCGAGCGCACTCAAGAACCGCGACAGCCGTTCGTGAAACCCATTCCTACCCTCCCGCTTCCGCTGCCTCTCGGACTCTCACTACCATTCCTTTTTAACTTGGAGAACCGGCGGCGACGGCGGCGGCGGCGGCGGCGGCGGTCCTGGTCCCATTCTCCAGTCTCGGTCGACCTGTACAGGTGGCGGTGAACGCGGTGAAAGGGTGGGGTGTAAGACCCCAACGAAACCCGGAGGGGGGGGGGGGGGAGAGAACCTTTCCCGCACGCCACAGGCCTCGCAGCCGTGCGCAGCGAGTTGCGACCGGGAACCTTTTGCAGAAAATGAAACCGAGAGTGTGCTGGCCGGAATGAAAGGAGACCGCGTTGCGTCGCCCGTCCGGTTATGGATTTTCATTCAGGAAATACACACATACACACGCGGGCCCCGCGGTCCGCCAGCCGGCCCACTTCAAATCTCTTCGGCGGCGATTATCGTAACGCTTTGTTCTCAGGACCCTTCGCGGGCCCCGGGGAGCGCCAACGGGAGCGTTCACCGCGATATATCGAGATCGAGAAACTCGATCTCGTGGGATAACGGTCCCTTTCCTTATTTTCGTCACTGTATATTTTAGAAGATTTATGTAACGCCCGCCGAAAGCGAGCGTTGAACTCACTTAAATGAGCTCGTATTTCTTTACAGCAAATCTCTGTTTCATCAGTTTCTCTCTCCGTCGTAGGTCAAAAGGAAAAAAAGAAAGAGAAAAGACGAGGCTTGCAACAAGTTCAACTAACAAGAACGAACCAATTATTTCCCGCAAACATAGAAATTAAATCATTATTTTCAAACACGCGGCGTTTCTTGAGCAGTATCTGAAACCTTGTATTACGCGAGAACCAATCGTGCCCGAGCTTTCCTCGTCGTAACGCCTTGTTCTTGAAACACTTATACAAAGCAGACGCCAATGAAGTCATTCTGCAGCAGGCATAAAACCGAAGAGGTATAAAAACATTTTCCCCGCGATGACTCGTCATATTATAAGTTGATGAACCTTACATGTAAATGTGAAACTTACCCGACCAGAGCTTATTCTTCTCTCAATAAATTATATCGTAATTCTAGTATAAATATTAAATACCAGTTATATTAAAACTGACGAGTCACCACATTCGAAGATAAGATTTTCTAGAAACGCATGTCTTCTATGTCAGCCCGCGAAACTGCATTGTGCAAAACTAAACTGTATCTGACCTTTTATCGTTGATCTGCAAAGATAAATATATAGATTTTTATGAGCAACGCAATAAAATGTAACGTAAAAAATTAGCACGTTTATGATTGCAAGTACGTATGCATCGGCTTGTTTGCTTATTAAGTACATGCGTACTTGCAATTCAAGTAATCTTTTATGCGCTTTTTAATTTCTGTTTTTGCCTCTTTGCGCGTCATTTTATCAAAACTGAGGAGATAACAGATAATGAACTCTGAAACAGACAAAAAAAACATGACGAGAAACATGATTGTTTGATAAACTAGTGCATAAGAAACAAAAGTAATAGGCAGAAAAACAAAAGACTAGAAACAGCAAGAGCTCGAAGTAGATTCGCCGTTACGTTATTCATAGATAATATACACGCGTGATAATAGTGTAATTGCACTCGGCTATGATCTCATCTCACTACGGAACCTTGCAAACTCGAGAATTCTGATTTTAATAAAACTTGGCATAAATGTAAAAGGAGTAAATCCATGAATTTAGAAATTTGCCATTGATTCTCAAAAACGGTTCAAAGGGTTGAAAACCCTTAAAAAATTGAGGGTTTTTGTGTTTTCTTGATATATCTCGTAAACTAAAAAAAGCATCAAAAGATATTTCATACAAAAGTTTTACAGCATAAATACCTCTACTTAACAATGCTATTCATTTTCTGAAAAAATTGTTTTTAGAAAAAAATAAATAATTAAATAGAGGTGTTTACCTACACTGCAAAATTTTTGTATAAAATATTTTTTGATATCTCGTTTGATTTACGTGAAAAGGCAAAAATGTCTTGTTTTTGAAAAGTGATCTCACTCCTTTTTTTTGAACGTTAACGTTTCTGAGCGTCAATAAAAAACTTCTAAATTCGCATATTTACTCTACATTACCGAATTTTATTGTCAGTTATATGGCGATGACTAGCCGCGTCTAGTCCAACGTAGGCTCAGACATCACATGGACATTTTCATATAAGAAGTAATCTCGCAGTTGCGCTGCGTCCGACTACAGCTATCGAACGTATCGGATACGTTCCGTGTAATCGTGTAACAGAGTGAAGATAACGAAAGGGAAAGCGGAGAAAACAAAGAGGTAAGAGGCGTCAAAGTGGATCGGGCGAATTACGAAGCGGGCGGGGCGGGAGGGGGGGGGCAAGGGGGAACGTAAGAGCGGCGAGTAAAGACAAAAATTAAAGTGTACGGGAAAAGGAATTAGAGAGAAATAATGGCGCACGGGTGGCGGTTTGACTCTCGACCGAGCGTTCGATCCGGTTTTACCGCCTCGCGTCCGGGCGGATCGCGAGAAACGGAGGAAACGAGCTCGACGATCACGACGACGGCGGCGGCGGGTCCGGATTGCCGCGGGCGAAGTCTCGTTCGTTTATTACGTCGAGGATACTGGAGTAAGGCCGAATCGCGCGAGTCCACGACTCCGGAGACTTGCCCCGGAGAACGGTTGTATCGCCTTGAAATAATCCGCGGAGCCCGGCTATGATACAATCTCCGGCGATTATTATGTGCCTCTCGATTGTTGGGCAATCGGGATCGATGGAAAAAGCGGATCTCCCGCACACCCCCCCTCCTACCCGCTCGCGCCACCCCCGAGGGGGAATCCGCTCGCGCGGATCCGAGAGGACATTATACGTCGCACCTCGCGATCGTGTCAACGGCCGCGCGAACGCCGGTCCACCTGGTCGACAGACGGACTCTCGCCGCGGAAGATCCGAGTGTCATCTTGCGAACGGACAAAGGGAGAGTGGGGGAGAATCAACAACGGGGAACGACATCATTTCATCGCGTGCAAAACGAGCAAGCCACGGAGCTTAACGCAATAACGCTGATGAGAAATGAATAAGTTATAAGGGCCGCGATACTTATTACAAACTATTCTCTTTTTTTCTAATGGCACTACTTACGCCACAATGAGCGACGAGGACAGCGAACGACTGTAAAGTAAGGCTTAAAACGGTTTATAACGTTACCGACGTGCGAGATTCATGATGTATGGAGACGATATATTAATCCTGTCCTCTGTTATCTAACACGAAACGAGCGTGCCCGTTTGAAGAGAACACGGAAGAAACGGTTTTGCTTCCCAAGCAAGAAGCTCTACTAGTTCTTTTGTAAGACCGTCGAAATAATTATGAGAGGTAATATAAACATAATGAGCAATGCAGTAAAAAAGTTTTGACATTCTGGCAACCGGTTTCAGTGTCCTACATAATCCTTTTGACGATCTTGTAAAATTATTTCTAGATCTGTGCACACAAAAAAAATGATCTTGCAACTTCTACAAAAGTTATATGTGTATAAAAATTAGCATAGATAGATAAATAATTACCAAATACTGTGATTTGCATATATATTGCATCTAATCAGTCTAGATGATAGAAGTAGAATGTTCAAATTCTATACGTAACAGTCAAAATTCTAGCAGATAGGAAAATTAGCGATACATTTTGGTTGTGGCATCAGGAAATCTGTTTATATCAGAAAAAAATTTTTTTAGGTGATAAAGTAAGATTCTTATGCAGCAAGCACTAATTGGAAGCTAAATTTTTGAATACTTTAACAAAATTGTTCTCTCCGTGAGAGAGGAAAAACTGAAAAACGCAGACTTCACTGCTGTAAAGAACGTACGAGAAATATTCTCGCGACGAGTGACCTCGCCTACCTGTCGAGGAAAAAAATATAATGGGGCAAGGTGCCACCTCGTAATGCTTTACCGTATGTTCCCAGAGTTCCATCGAATGCCTCGACAGGCTCGTTTTCCACGAGCGCCATTATCCTTCTGACTTTCCGCCGAATAAAATTTTTCGGACGCTTCCGCGAGAAAACGTTGACCATAGTTTTCTTCTTTCTTCTTTTTTTTTGTTCCATCGGATTCTTCTATCTAAATAGCGATTACATCACACTTTTGAAAACGAAAGTGCAACGTATGAAAATCACGATTACGCAACCGGTTAGTACAAGTTGGTAAATTGTGTAGGGTCAACATCGTGTTACGATTGCCACCGTATTGAGACATAAAGATCTTAGCCAACTCGCAATCGGTATAAGATACCAATTGTTTCTCCAATTCATCTTCCCGTTTGCATCACGTTTGCATTCCGGTCGTCACCGTCGCTTTTTCGCACTTCCGATAAGAAGCGCGGCGATCCTTCTCACCTATAACTTTCTGTTTATTTAAATTCAGGATTTCTTTCTTGAGAATTTCTCTTATTTATTTTACAGGATTTTGCACGATATCGCCGCGCCGTTTTTATCCGACCAGTAAAGTGAGCGGATCGAATTGTTCACAAGACCGTTTAAGATCATTTGGGATCTAGCGTGATATATGCGCCGATAACTAGGATTCGATAACGAGCATTTTACGCTCGTGTATAAAGAAAGAAAGAAAAAAGTAAGTAAATTATACCTTGTTATCTACAGGTTATATTTTTCGTTTGGAACCGGATGAAGATATTTTTTATTACGCTTTTCTTTTTTAAAAAATATACTTCCTGAAATCTCTACTTGAGAAATTTTATCTATTTTTGCATTTATGTATATAAATATATGTATATACTTTTTTAAAGACAAACGTGTTAAGCTATATAAAGAAAACTTAAGTAGACTATCGTAGGAAATACCGTTTCTCGACTGGAAACGGGTAAAGGCACTTTAATTGGAGAAATGGTGGTCAGTATCTCGCCACGCCTCATACTCCTCTCTTTTCCTTCCTTTCGCTGTTGCGCGTTCGGTATAAAAATAACTAACAGATGTAAGCGACACGATCATACTCTCGAGTGCCTTTCGTTCTAGGTAAACGTTAAAGGTGAACGATAATAGGGCTAAACTGATCTTAGAATTTTTTAATAGTTTTAAACTTCTTTTTTATAATATGACAAATTTTTCAAACGTATTGATTAGGTTCATTTATGCTGTTTGCACTTTTTTTGCACTTGAAATCTTCGCTTTCACTCTCTCCAACGTTTGAACGTATACTCGTTTCAAAAATTTTTTTAAATTTTTCGCAGCATAATAGATGGCCATAAAAAATTTCAAGAATTGAATTTATCGAAATGTTATAGCCAATTAATATATCGATTGGCTATATGATAGGACATTTAACATGCCTGATCAGCTTATCGTATGACCATGAAATTAACCTTACACGAATGTATAATTCGTTGAATGTATAATTAATTATAATTCCATATTTATTTAATGTTTGAAATAAATAATAAAAAGAGAAAAAGAGAGGGAAGGGAATGATTGCATATTTAATTAACACATTTATTCTGTATTAGTGTGGCATTTTTTTCATACAATTTCTAAGTGTATTTATTTTCTACGTCACATATTTGCAATAACAATATATTTAAGCTAATTGTTTTTCAGAATTATTGGTCTAGTATTTATTTAAAAAATTCAAAAAAGATACATAATTCCTTTTTAAATTTTTTAAACATTTTTACAAATTAATAAACGCATTAGACATAACTGATCCGCATCATGGTCTAAAAGTGCAATGCAGTGTACAGTGTACAAAAATAGCAATACAGTGTACAGAGTAACTATTATAACTATTTGAAATTTGAAAAAAAGAGAGAAGGAAACAAAAGATTCGCCAACAGCGCGGACCTCCAACGTAGAACGTTCTAAAGACATACAGTTCTTTTAGAATGTCCTAAGGACGTTTTATGACTATCATGTGCTATGAACGCACAGCACATAGACTTCACTGTACTTCTTTCAGCGATAAATTATGATTAAATTGAAAATAACTAGGCATTTATTTTGTAATGTTTGTAACATGTTTAGTAGAGATTTACAAATCAAGAATGTGATAATGGAAATAATAGAGGAGAAGGTGGTAATATGGCCAAAGCGGATAATACGGCCACCCATATTATCTCCGTTATTAGTTGACAAATTCTAGTAATTATTTATGATATCATTTGTTTAGTAGCCTACTGTTATATAATGATGCTAATATGACAAAACATAACAGTCAACATTTGTTATAAGGCATTTTTACTTTGAAGAATTTCAAAAAATTTTTGAAGTACATTTTAACATTTAATTACTTCCTTATACTTTTTAAACTTAACCGCATTATCACCTAAATGTATGTACACTTGAGTACTTTCTTATTATTTAACTCTTTATTCGGCAGTATATATTTTGAGTTACACAAAATTAAACGATGATATAAGATGTTGTCAATATGGTCATCTAAGTGTGCTAGTAATATATAATATGGTCACTTTCCGAATCTCCATACCGACAAAATTCCTCGGTAAATCGATTAAAGGCTTAATTTAAGGCTGTTAATTTTTTTTAATTCTTTATACAAATAAGGTTTTTTAGATCATTTTTATAAGGTCATTTTTATATAACTTCCATTAAATGTGAATGAAAATCACCTGTTTCGATATAACAACTTATTTTATATACCTATATATGTTTTTAACAAAGTACTGTGACTTTTTTAAATAAAACCAATTTCTTTACATTTATTTTTGTGGTGGCCATATTACCCTTCCTATTTCTCTTCGACCCATCGTTACATTTTTATTAATAATATATAACATAATAAATATTATATAACTTGAATTAAAAATCTAATGAGCAACGCTTTAATAAATATAATTGTAAAATTTCAACTTATAACATTGATTATTAACAAAGTTATTAAATAAAATATAAATGGACCATATTACCACCTTCTCCTCTATAAACGATGCTTTTCAATAATTGTCCTAGTAATCGTTCTTTTATCATCGAGGTGTGGCAAAGAGTCGCGTGCTGGGCAGAATTATACCCGTTCGATTCCCTGTGCCGGCGATTTGAAACAAAGTTTAGATCTGTTACTGCCTCTGTTGTAAGGAACAAAATAAGCAACATCCGCTCGATCTCCCGGAGATAAAAGGCATCGGGCGAACAGGAAAGGCAAGGGGAGAAAAAAATGGCAGAAAACGAGAAAATCGTGTCGGACGAACGATTGTATGATTATTTGCGTACGTATGCGAAAAGCATCCAATTGAGATCCCCGAAATTTCACGTAATCGAAAGCAATAAAGGCGATAGTTACATTAGTGTCGTTTATCGCGTCACGATCGAGGGAATCGAGGAATGGAACGAGGCCAAGAAACTCGAGCTCGTTCTCAAAACCACGCGGAACTACGGCATCGACAATATTTTGACCAGCGGCAGGGTCACAGAGCTATTCCAACGCGAGGCATCTTTCTATCAGGACGTGTTGCCTATTTTCAAAGAGACTATGAAGGACCACGGCGGAATGCACGACCGCTTCCCCATTTTATACGACGTCAACGATGAATCCGGAAAAGAGGTAATTTGGCGTTTGAACCCGCCGTTAAATGCAATATCCATATCAATGAAGCATTGAGCACGTACGGCACCGAATATCATGTAATCGCATATGTAAATTTCATACATATCTTTACATAATCCCTTTTCTTGCGCGGATGTAGCGCGCGGCCGTATAATGGGACCGTAAAAAAAAAACTGAGATAACTGCTCGACAATAATTTCTTTAAGGAAGTTTAATTATTTATATCTATTATAATTGAACGAGTAAAATCTCAAGCGTTATTTCATTGGTACATTGCTACATTTGGAACATTATCTCATATTTCGATCGATTAAGTTTGTAGATCTTGTATTCCGATTTACCTCGTATTCCGGCCCACTCTCCCTGCGCGCGCGTTCTCGAAGACAATGCGTTTCGTGATGCGTTGCTAAATTGACCCGACGAGATTTATACGTGTAATAAAACGCAGGCATCGTGTCGCGAAGTGAAATGTCGATTTATAATGACACACACGGATACAGACGGGCACGCGTATGCGCCCACCCGGTCATAATAAACTGGTTTAAAGATTATCAAGTAAGACATAAGGTCCGGTTAACCTTTGCATTACGCAATATTTTTGCTAATGGCCAATCTGCATTTGAGCATTATAGCGAAAGAATTCTCTTATATTCCATATATCGCGGCTCCATTTCGCTTGCAAAGTTGTCGAATTTAAATTGTCAAATTTGAATTGTCAGATTTAATCAATTTCAAAATTTCTAAAGGGAAGTACCTCGAGCAGCTTCCTTTTAAATCGCAACCGCCCCAATTGTTCATTTGAGAGCTACTGCATTTCAAGTTTATGTAACAATCGACCTACAATCGCAATCGGTATAAGTAATGCCATATCTTCCGCAATTTTTTTTTTGTTCGAGTCTTTTCACCGTTTATAGTTAGTAGTAAAACCCGACATAATCAATGCTAGGCACGCGGTAGAAGAGCAAAGTGTCTAATAATTAGATGGCTCGCGAAAGTACACGTACGCTTCTTTAAAGACTTAATTCTTGTTTAGTACGTAACTTCGCGTAATATCCCTGACATTTTGATGAAAGAGCCTTAGCGCGCACGACACAAAAAAAATGAGTTAAGGTAATTACATTCTAACAACAGGTATCCTTATCTTACCACAGCTTGCACAATAAGATGTAACTTTACATCACTTGTCTAATAATCTACTAATCATATTTACTTAACGATAAGATCTTATCAGAAGAAAAACTCTATTTCATCAATTTAATTTATATTGCAATTCGCAGCTGGTTTTCAGTGAAGAATTAATTTACATTATTGTGCAGCGATGTGCATACGTATAGAAGGAACCTTTGTTCAGCAATAACAACTACAAATCCTACTCGCTCATAAGATGACGTGACTCAACAACATTGCAATTATCATCCTCGGTTATCTCATAACATGATAAACTTTCACATGTTCCTCATGTAGCGCGATTACCGAGATTAGATTTTTTCTCGATAAAGAATACTTTAAAGCAAAGAGAAACGATCGTTTAGATAACGACATATAATTTTCTATAGATACTGCTGTTAGAAAATCTAACGCCCCAAGGTTTCGTGATGTCAAAGTCAAAAATTATGGATTACCCGCATCTCAAGTTAGTGATGCGATGTCTAGGTGAATTTCATGCGTATAGCTTCATTACGAAAGCGGCAAATCCGACGGCTTTTGAGAAAATGAGGCAAATGAAAGAACACATATTTCTAGAAGTAGTAAATAGTGGCGAACAATTAGAGGCTAACGAGAGAATGAAAAAATTGGGAAAAATGCTTTTTTACATCGTGCTTAAAGTACTTTAACATTTCGTTGCTCTTTTGAAAATTAATCTTCTAATTGTCGACATTCATCGAAATTTGAAAAGTTTTTTTCTTTATTTCTTATTCCATGTATAGGCTTTAGCAAACGAAGACAAACATTATTCCGAAAGGTACCAACGATTCATGGAGAATATGCCGCAAAATATGTTTGCCGCAACTAATGGAAAAGAAGCTGAACCATACGCCGTTGTAAACCACGGTGATTGTTGGACTAACAACATGCTCTTCAAATACGACCAAGTATGTACAGATACTTCCTCGATGAAATATACGTCATTTACATTAAGTCAATAATACAGACATACATACAAGTATACTTTTACATCTTATCCGGCATTGTTTACTTTCAGGAGAAAAATCCGTGCGACTTGCGTTTCTTAGATTTTCAGTTATGCCGTTATGCATCTCCCGTTTTAGATCTAGTTCATATACTCTTCTGCTGCTGCACGCAAGAAACAAGGAGTAAATGTTTTGATCAGATAATTAAAGACGTATATTACAAAACACTATCTGACACTATAAAGAAGGCCGGTTACGATCCTAATGTACTCTTTTCTTACGAGATATTATTACAACATTTTACCAAATTCGGGAAACACGCAGCGGGAATTGCTACTTTCACTGTACATTATTATACTACTAATGACGTAGACTTCACAAGTGTATATGACACTAATAGGCTCGAAGAAAGAATAGAAAAAGATAGCTTTTACAGAAATATGTTAATAGAGACCTTTAAAGATATTATTGATAGAAATTATATTTAAATTACTACTTTCACAATAACATCGACATATTGTGATACCAAAAGAAAAAAAAGGACTCTTGTAGTTAAAACAAAATGCTTTATATTAAACTTAGACACCAATGTAGCTAATTACATATATTCATACAAGCCTACCGCATCAGGTTAAGAGAATTTCGTTATGACTTATCGTGAATGACTTATTCACATAAATATAATTTATAAAAATTGTATATTTTATGTTTCTGAACAGTTAGAAATATCGGACATTTTATTGTCACTTTTATCAAATAAAAATTTATTAAAATTACTAAATTTTTCTTTATAAATACTTCATTTTGGTCACTAAAAACAATAAGGTGCAATAATTCTTTACACTAAAGTGCCTAAAAATTAACGATGAACAATTTCATTCGGAGAAAGACAAAAATTGTATAAGAGATATATTTTTAAAAAAATGTACAGTCTCAAATATACAAAATAAAGGTAATCTATTACATTGTTTGATAATGAAAGGAATACTAGTTTAATAGTAATGTATCTTAGCTCTTAGTAATAAAGTCTTCTTGGATTATTTTGAAAGAAATTTGTAATAATAAACCAGATAATATTTTCTACTTAATATCCTTGTTATTTTATTGTAACGATCATAATACTTACTAATGGATTAGGTCTAAATCTATAAGCAAGCATAATTCTTTTTCTATATGCATCAAATTCATCGTCATCCCTAGATACTCCATCTGGTCTTTCAGAACGTAGACCTGCACTATCGAGTCTATTTGTCGCTCTAGAAACAAACATTTGTTGATCAAGAGCTTGAAAATATTAGTCAAACACATTTGACATAAAAAAAATAATTAGTAATATAAAGAGTATTACTTGTTAATTGATTCAATACGTTCCTCTCGCTACCCAATCCTTGTCCTTCGCTCCATCCAAGCTTTTGTAACATCTGAAATCCTGTAACACAAGTTATGATTATTAATATCATTTGTAACAAGGAATGAAAACTAATGTTAGTGTTATTAACATTTAGCTTGACATATTCAATTTAAGAATAGAAGAATTAATAATAGTTACGAATTAATAAGATGCAATCACCAAATTTTAGTATTTTATATTATACAGGGTGAGTCTTAATGGCTGTCCCAACTTTTTACCATGAGAGATGGAATTACCGACTGCAATCTTAGTGCACACATGTACCACATATGCATGTGCAAATGCCGTACATGTGTATACTAAGATTGCAGTCAGTAATTCCATCTCTCATGGTAAAAAGTTGGGACAACCATTAAAACTCATTATCCTGTATAAATGTAATATATATTGATAAAGAAAAAATATAAAGTCTTACCTATATTATCTTCCTTTAATTTATATTCCTTATAATCACTCAAATCGGGTTCTTTTCCCTGTTTTACAGCATTATATTGTTCCATAAATTTTTTTAACTCATCCAGTGGTAGAATTACCAATACGGTGTTTGCCTTCCGCTTGCGCAGTTAATTCTTCAGCCCACATTTGTGTCGCCTTCATTTCAGAGATCTCAATTTGTGTTCCCAAGTGCCTCCTTCTGTTTCTTCATCACTATCATAAAAAGAGAAAGAAAGATTACAGGAGATAAGAAATTCGAAGGAGAATCAGCGATTTTTTCAGAAAGAAGAAATGAAAAGAGAAAGAGAGTTTAAGAGATAAGACGTTATAAGAAATATCAGGTAATAATAAAATAGGAAATAACATTACAACATTATATACTTTATAATTTAATTAAGAATTTAATTTAAAATAATATAATATAAAATACCCAGCAAACACAGAACATAGCAGCAACATTGCGGCAATGTTATAACATTGTAGCAACATCACAGCAATATTACAACATTGCCGCAATGTTGCTGCAATGTTCTGTGTTTGCTGGGTAGATTATATAATTATTCTTTTTCTATATAAAATCATAATTATTATTTTAGTTTATAAATTTAATTTTTTTGAAGTGAAAAAAACAAGAAAAATGATACAATAATAAATAATAATATTGTATAATGATGTCTATGTATGTATTTATGTATGTTGTATGGTGTATATGCGGGAGCGTTACGAGGCAGTACGCATTATATGCTCCAGCGTAGAGCGCAAAATTTGGAGGATTTGACTCTACCAGCAACTGGCAAGGCAACTTTTTCAAAATTAAAATTAATTTTTTCAAAATTAAACTTAATCAAAATTTATTTTAGAAGTACAATGACACAAAAGCGACTATCTAATTTAGCACTTTTATTAATCGAAAGTAAAATAGCTAACAATTTTGATTAAAAAGATGTTACAAAGATATTCGTGAACGTTAAAATCAGAAATCACAACTTTTTAATTGTTTTTCTTATTTTTAAAATTTTCTATTATTTCTATTATTTTTTCGTATATTTTCTTTTAATTCTCATTTTTACGAACTGTGTGTATTACTTAAAAATATAATATAAAATATATTAACATCTTATGTTAATGTTAAAACAAAAAATAAAATTATATATAAAATTTTAAAAATATAAGAATTATTTAGAAATATAAAAATATACAAAATTGCAAAAACTTATAAAAATAAAAAACAGAACTATTTTTTGCCTCGTCGTGATTCTGTTGGTACGTAAAAAATAGAAACTTTTCAGCTTCTTTTTTTGCTTTGTAGTTTCGTACTGGAGCGCGTGAGCAATTCTCAACATATGCTGCTTTCCATTTATCTAAAAGTGAGACTGAGTCACTCAGTAATGTGAATATTTTATACTCACATAGTGACGTCATTACTCAGTGATTAAAAGGAACGCGTAAGTGAGAATATATGCTCAGTACTTTAATAAATACGCGAGACTCAGTAAGGCATAAGGTCTTGAAATCGCTCAGATTGTGAGTATGAACTCAGTTCAATCTCACTTGTGAGAATGCAAAAGGAATGTGCCTTCAACTGAGTTATGACACGTCACAAGTGAGAATTATCTGAGTTTTTGTGTAAATGGAAAGCAGCAATAGGGGCGCATAAGCGAGTCGTAACGGCACCGTGTGTATGTGTGTGTGTATTTTAATATTAGTATTTAAACCTGAAGAAGAAATAATATTGATATTTAAACCTAAAGACGAAATAAAGAACAGTCAATGTTAAATTAAGAAAAAGAGGGATTGGCTAACTTATAATACTAACATTATGTTAGGTCCGTTCCAATTCGTCTCGTATGAAAAATACTGCAATACAATTTTTATTATCCTATAAAGGTAGCACTTTGAAATGCGATCGAGAATCTCCCGTTGAATCCTCAAGTGTCAAAAGTTGTTATAAAAGAATAAGCAGAGTACACAGAAATATCTAAATGTACAGTGCGCGCATGAAATATTCAGCACGGAAAGAATAGTTTTGATAAATCGAAAAAATTTAGCTGGATACGAATCTAAAAAATTTTTTTTTACATTATAATTATGTTATTTCAATATTTTCATAATGGAAGTGCTGCATATATAGGACATGTACCCAAAATATTTTCTAAAACATCAAAATAACGGCGACTTTTACTACCTGAGATAGTCATGTTCCCGTAATATTTTAGAAACGTTCTTGCGGACCAAAGCGCACATTTTGACATTGCTGCAACCTTACAGAAACATTGCAGAGACCTAACCAAAAGCTGCCACAGCATATTTCTGTAATATTTTAGAAACGTTCTTGCAAATCAAAGCGCACATTTTGACATTGCTGCAATCTTACAGAAACATTGCAGAGACATAACGTAACATTACTGCAACAGTTTCAACATTTCAGTGTTATGTCTCTGCAACATTGCAGAAACTTTTATGTGCTATCAGGGTTGAATACCCTCTCCCCCCTCAAATGTTTTTTTATTGTACTCTTCGATCAGTTCTCCAAAACCCGAAGACATTCCATCCCCCACTCTCTCCCGCGCTACTCCTTATCCTCTTACGATTTCAAGCATCCCTGTTTTCCTCATGAAACCATTTAGTAAACCCCTTCGACTATTTCTTTGCTTCGCGTTTACCGTTATAACTATAAATTAAAAAACAAAAATCTTTGTTTCCCTTTCTCCGCCCACCACATACTTATATAATATTTGTACAACTATATACATACTCACTATGCGTTTTAAATTTGATTATACCATTATTACAAAATTGTCAAACCATGATCGACTTCAGGGCTTATTTGTATTTTCTTTTTATTTTTATTTTTATTTGTTATTAGAATAAATACTTTTGTTTTAATTTTATGTAAAACTTCATCATTCATTTAAGTTTCAACGACCTCGCCCCTCCCGAACAAAGACTGTACCTGGTCCGATCCCGAGTTAAAACGATTCAATTCGTTGACTCGAAACTTGAACCGACGGACGTACGACTCGAAACGGGTTATAGCGGGCCTATCGGCACGTTGAACTATATTTTTGAGTCATAAAAGGTGCGTTCGACCCGAAGCACCTACTCTCTCTTAATCTGTGTGCCTACGGAAATTCTACACGTTTTGTTACGTTCTTCCCTGCCTTACCTGTTCTCCCTGAAATATCCCAGCAAACACAAAGTTACATGTAATGTGCTTGTTAATTGTAATTTCCCACTCAATAATATAATTGCAATATAACACACGTGCTATATTACAATTACATTGTTGAGTGGGAAATTACAACTAACAGATACGTTACATGTAACTTGGTGTTTGGTGGGATCCTTCCTACCAAATAAAGAGTTAAATCCTATAAGGCTGGACGTAACACTACAATATTCCTGCAATATTAGTTATATTATGCACTATTGCAATATTTCTGCAACGTTGCAGCAATATTTCATGCTGTAGAGAGTATGTGTGCGTATGACCGGTCATACGTCAAAGCGACTCCGCACACTCGGATTTCGGATTTAAGGTGCAGTCCCATTAAGCACGGATCGGAATGACGGATCGGATTTCTCACTAGAATTGAGCAGTCCGTTCCAGTTCCGTTCCGTAAAAGTTTGCTCTACCAATCCCATGTAGCAAAAACGGAACGGAATGTCACATCGGTCACAGGTTAATAATGCTTATATATTTCGCTTATATATATTTCGTTATTTTAATGCGACTGAAGCGATAACATACATAATTTGTGCAATTATCTTGCCGATAACATTGATGTGAGTACTTTGAAATACTGAATTGTAAGAATGAAATATATTTTGTAACCAGATTCCGTTCTGTTTTTGCTACATGGGACGGGTAGAGAAATTTTTTACGGAACGGAACAAACATGCGTGGTTAAGTTGAGAGAAGAAATTGAAAGAAACGTATACAATATTTTGTAATATTAGACAGGTTGAATTTTAACGTGGGACTGCGCACGTGCTTCTTGGACCCGAGTTTGTGATTTCAACTACGTATTTTTGGCGAAGTCGTATTGTCTGGACAATTCTACATCTATATCTGGACATTGCTGAATATCAGCTTGCTGGAGCTTGTATGAAAATATATTTTAAAACACATAACAATAGATGAAAAAACAATCTTATTAATTATGTTAAAAAAACTGCAAACGACGAAGAATTTGCCAACTTGGCATGCTGTATCGGTGTTCGAGAAAGTGCGAAAGCCGTATTCAACATAACAAGTATCGTATTTGTATCGTTATAACAATATAACGATACCGAACTCTCGTTAAGAATAGGTCTACTAATGATGTTTTTCCAATACAATGGTGTTTTAAAACTTGTGCGATCAGAAACACTCGCCCGATCCGTCCGGAATTGAGAAAATATACACGTTCCGATCGGACGGAACAGCCGGATCAAGAATTCACTAGAAGTCTCTAGCAGAATCCGTTCCGTCATTCCGATCCGTGCTTAATGGGACTGCACCCTTAGGGTGCTGTCCCATGGCCTCGGAAAACGGAATCGGAACGAGCAGATCATCAATCACGGGACCGTTTTGACGGAATTAGTAAAAGGGTTCTATCAGAACGAGCCCGTGATTGGTGATCCGCTCGTTCCGATTCCGTTTTCCGAGGCCATGGGACAGCACCCTAACCTGCGTACGCGTATCTAGTAACTTATAAGTATCTATTGCACATGGAGCGTATTTTTCGTAAATTTTCTTAAAGCCTATCAAACCTGATCAATAACAAATCAAACCTTCTGTTATACAATAAAGCAGAAATATTAAATAGATTCTTGATTGGTTGTTATTATTTTGATGTTCCGCTAAATGCGCTCCATGTGCAATAGGTACTTGTAAGTTACTAGATACGTAAATTACGCGTACACAGATTACGCCGCATGTAAAGTCACCCTCAGTTATATTTCGGCTGCCAGTTCCCTTAGTACGAGAAACAGCCACTGCGAGGTGCACGCACGTAACTTTCTCTGTACTAAAATCATCACTCTTATACTATAAATACAAGCTCATGCTAATCTGTCGCCAGTGATAAAATTGTATATTTTGCAATTTTACTTACCCCTACTAAGTACCAATCTTCTTTATTAAATCAATTTTTGAAAGTTTCTGCGGAAACTGATAATTTGAATCAAACAAATAATTTGAATTCAAATAAGAAATAAATCTTTACAATGGAATACAATTTTCAACTCTTCTATTCTTCTTTTAAAGATAGAAATAAATATGAAAAAAATATCTTTAATCTTAAGATTCTTGACACATACTTTCGTTCCATATTCTAACTTCGTCTTTTATTTTTACATATGTAATATGTTTTTCTCAGATGCTTTATATTAGGCGATTTTTGGCGATCGTTTGGTACATGTACCAAGGTAATATTGGTAGGGGTGGAGCTTATCCTGGTACGATGTATTACTACTATGTACCACTATGAACGCTAAAACGGACTGGTTCTTTTCTCTTTTCTCGTACCGCAGATTTGGAAAAAACTACCTTACTTTGTTGCAAAGCTGGTATCAACCAGAAATGTACCAAAATGGTTAACCACGCCTTAACCAAAAAATACCAAACACGCGAAAACGCTCTGGTACATATTGGTACACTTTGGTACATGTACCAAACGATCGTCAAAAATCGCTTTTTATCATACAGTTTTCTTTCTCTCCTCTCCTCTCCTCTCTCTCTCTCTCTCTCTCTCTCTCTCTCTCTCTCTCTCTCTCTCTCTCTCTCTCTCTCTCTCTCTCTCTCTCTCTCTCCTCATATATATATATATATATATATATATATATATATATATATATATATATATATATATATATTTCCGGTTGCTTGGCTGTTGACCGCTGCTGCCGATCGATATCCGGAATCGGACAGCTAACTCGCGGTTGAGAAGTATACCGGACAATGCATGTAACACTATATATTCCAACAAAAGGAGAGAAGAAGGGAGAGGGAGGGGGAGAGGGAGGGGGAGAGAGAGAGAGAGAGAGAGAGAGAGAGAGAGAGAGAGAGAGAGAGAGAGAGAGAGAGAGAGACATATTCGAATGTACGCATAAGCTCGATTGTTCCAACTTCTTGTAAACTTACCTATCAAGTAAATATATATGTTTGTCTTTATTAATTTAAGAAAAGAAATGAAGATAGACACCTACCTGTAGGTAAGTTTACCAAAAAATTGGAACAACCGGCCCTAAGAGACTGAGATATTAAAAATCGCTTTCTTATAAACAAGATTATATACACATACACACACACGCACGCACTTACACATTCAGATGCACGCACAAAAAAAAAAGAGAGCTGGCAAATTATTCGGTATAGCGGCGCCAAGTTTTTGTAGTAAAATTTGTATTAAAATATTTATTTGTAATATTTGTACAAATAATTTAATTAAAACGTGAACGAATAAATAATACAATCGAAAAATAATAAAAGATTTCTGCCTCTGACTACCGAACGTTACAGTCGTTTTTAATGCTTAGTCGAAACAGTTGGCTTCTTTACTTGTGTTAATATTGTCTGGAATCAACATATGTAAGTTTATAGTTTTTTTACAATACGCATATCAATTTATGTTGTTCATAAATTACACGTTTACCATCGGTTTGATTTTTTAGATTTCTCGACAAGATTTTTGACTGTATTTTCTGACTACATAATTACTAAAAAAAATTTTATTATTTTTTGATTATATTATTTATTCGTTTACGTTTTAATTATTATGACACATTTTTATAGACTATGCATTGTTTTTATGCTTATTCAATTCTCATCATTTTTTAACTGCTTAAATTATATTTTCGTTTGCGTTATTTTACTCATGTTTATAAATTGGCAATTTGGCACGACTGAAGAGGACTATGTATAGTCGAAACGTTTTGAAATTTGTTTAACATTTTTTAACACAGTTGTTTTAATAGCGTTTATAATTATATATTTTAATTTAATAAATTATATTGTATTAGGAAAATTGGTATTAGCTCAATATATTGACTTGTTTATCTTATTATTTTTGCTAATCATATTATATTTGAATACATATAATAGTACATGGTTATATAAGATCATATCCCATTTTTCGGATCTTATTATATTATAATATATATGGCCAATTATATATATGATCATATATAATTGCATAAGTCTATTTTTTCTCTAATTTGTATAAATCGTTATGTATATAATTATTAATGCAATTTATTTTCATAAAATAAAGAGTTAAATAGCGCGGGCGCTTGTAATGTTCTAGTAATTGTATAATAAATTGTTTAGTTGCACGTTATATTATTCCTAATCTGTATTCGTAAAAAAGGATAAGCATATAAAATTATTGCAACGTGATTACATATAAAATTTGTTTATTGTGAGCTGGATAGTTTTTAAAAAATTCAGAGGCGTAAATCGTGAACTGATTAATTTTTTAAAAATGCCAGAGGCGTTTGTCGTGAGCTACCCATGTACAAGAAAGTGTTAGAAGCAATTGTCATAAGCTAATTTTTAACTTGTTGCCAGAGGCATAAATCATGAGCTGGCTATTTACAAAAAAGAATACCAGAAGTGATTGCCATAGGCTTGGTATTTTTAATTTACTACCGAAGGCATAAGTTGATTATAATTACAACAAAATATTAAAAGCATTTGTTGTGAAAAAAAACAATTTTAAACGTTATAAGTCCATAAGTGTATAATTACAATATGTATTATAATGTGCGTGCGCTTAGGTGTACATGAATACATTATAATACACATAATTGAAATTCTAATATTGCATACAAATGTAATTATATCCTTGGACTGCATTTGATTAGAGCAATATACAGAATTTTTTTTCAAATAAACAGTATATGTACTAATTTATATTTTAATACAAGCTAAGCTAAGAATAATTTTTATCTCTTTTATTAGGCGTAGCACAAAAAGAGATTTAAAAAATATGTGCAATGTATGTGCAATGTGTTGTCAATACGTCCTGACCTAAAATGGTATTGGACGTAAGGAAAAGTGGCTACTACATTGCATGATAGTACCAAATGATGTACGCATAGATCATTTGGAATAGGACACCTTTTTATATGTATTTCTAATTCATATGTTATATGAAGTACCGCAAATGGTAATGCAAAAAAATAGAAATATATTACATGTAACATAAAAATCATTAATGTTGACATTATCGACATTCACGATTTTATTTTTAGTTTTGTAATTGGCCGCGCAGGACTTGAGGAGTTCGATCTCTCCAGCTTCGCCAATTATTCTACTTTATCGACCCCGATCAAATGTGACCATCACTCGATCCAGCATTCCCTTTAATGTTCTCTTTTAAAAAAAAACGACCGTTTACTTGACCCTTCCCCCTTAAATTAAACGCTACAAAAACTGTTGTTTATGCATATTGTCATTGTATTATAGTCATCACCTAATCCTCGATAATTGTACTGAAAGTTATTTGACGTAAGAACGTTTTTACCTGCTTGGATCATATTCAACGAGTCGATCGATTGTCGGATCCAGTAACAATTCAGCCGGAATCGAGCGTTGCGCGAGAGTGGCCACATCGTCCTCTTGCTGCCTCAAGCGGCTTTCGACGCCCCTCAAGATTTTCGATGATCTTATTTGTTTTGGATCTTAGATCGGCGTAAATCCCGCTGATCGCTCTCTCCTGCCTCTGAGCCTGAGTAAGTAATTCGTCGGATTTTGACAATAGGTCGTCCACTGAGCTTTTCGTCCCCATCTAACGTTGTTCAAATTAAAACACTATATTATTTTTGAAGGAATTCATTAATTATAATGTACATTTTTTTACCAATATTTATTTGCCGAATTTTGATACGCTTTTCTTATTTAAAAAACTTACCACTACATTCCAAACTTGGTCCATCTTTTCAGAGACGGTAAGCATCGGATACATTTGTTCGACAAGACGATCGATTTTACTTTGTTTCGTCGGGGCCTCGGTTGTGGTTACATTGAGGCGATTATGCCGATTGTTCTCGTAATTTCTCCCGACAATAGCCTCATGCACGTCACTAATTGTATACCGCTCCAAGATTATCCGACATTAGACTCATGTGGAACTGAATGAAGCTTTGGATTCATATTACTTGTCACTTGCTTAAGATTCCCAGTCTGAAATGTCATATAATTCATCACCTCGTTACTCATAGCCTTGGTAATCTCGATGACGTTCATACTGACCGGCTTCTTTTCACTCGCACGATTATGAAATTCGCAAACTAAATGGAAAGTTTCGTAAGCGGAATATCGGCAAGCTTTGGGAGTATGATCGACTCGGTTTATGTAACGAGGCGGTTAACTGTTCGGTTTGCCTGTCTATAAGAGACCTGTTATTACGGTTTATTTTGTACTTTATTCCTCGCGTAAAAAAAGAAAAATATGCGAAGAAAAGAAAGCGAGAGTGGTCTCCTCGCCTTCCTCTTCGGAGTAAAGAAACGAGAGAAAAGGGGAAAAAATATCGGGACGAAGAGGACATCGTGGGTACCATCTCGACAAATTCTCACCTATTTTGCTGCAGATTGCGAGAGGAGTAAAGTGAACTTCTGCAGCGTTGTTCCGCCGGTGCTGTTATGACTTGCGCTACGCGTGCCACGCTGATCGGCGGATGTTCGAGGTAGCCTAAGACTTCCCGCTAAGACGAAGCCCAAAACGCACGCGATAACGAACACCGTCCGTTTCATAATTAATATCTTGCGAATTGTCAGTTAAAAAAAAGAGCCTCGGATTGACTCAACTACGTTTGAAGGCGTAGACGCATAGCTACACGTGGAACAGGTACACGTAGGGAAAACTTCGTTCGAAACTTCACAATCGAGTCCTCCCGATGTCAGGAAGGCCGGCAAAAAGCGGACGTGCGCTTCTGACCTTCCTTCCTTCCTTCCTTCCTTTCGTGCATTCTGTTCAGCCTCTTCGAATCGTGGATATACATTTAACTTCCGATCCGCGCTATACGTTGCACGTGCACTCCGATCAATTTGTTACATAGTGTCGCGAGGATTCGTCTGAATGACAGGGATCACACGTCTACGCAGCGAGATTCACCCGTCCACGCATTACTTCAAGGACAAGGACCCCGCGCGTATACTTATGCGTGCGCGAAACATTTAAACTTTTCCGCACGGACGCGTCATGGCGAGCATATCCGTTGAAAATGTTAACGCGCGTCTCGCCAGCCAATTTTCAGCCTCGAAAGTAATACGGGAAAAATTTATTGTTACGTTTTGTTACGTCACACCAGTCACACCTTTCCGTATCTTTAAATGGAATTCTTGAGCTCGGGACGAAAAGATAATTTCGATGTTCGCGCGCACTTCCGTCCGCTGCTCTTTCAAAAGCGGAAAACTATAACAAGAATGCGGAAATGCCACGTGAAACACTGTTTGCGCTGCTGCGAAGAAGGAAATGTAATTGAATTTAATCGGAACGGCTTCGCTTCACCTTTTTTCACCGTCGCCAACTTTTATAATTCGCTGTACGATTGAAAAGGGATGCCCAGTTCTCTGCGCGAAATCTTCACGTATCCCTCGCTTTTTCTCCCTTTCCCTCTTTTTCCTTGCTTACTGTTATGGCCTCGATGCTATAACGTCACCACTCTCATGCGTCGTCTTTTAGATCGAATCCTTCAGAAGTGCGGACGCAACGTGTGGAACAGCTGACACGGTCGAGAAGATTGATTACGACGAAAAAGCGTCGTAGGACAAGTGTATAGAAAGTCGTGTAGAGTACGTCGATGAGTCAACTCGCGCGTCGATATGAGAATTAATTAGCGATGTGATCAGAGAGCGGATCTCCCCTTTTTCTTTTCAATTTTCTTCTTTACTTTCTTTCTCTCTCTCTCTCTCTCTCTCTCTCTCTCTCTCTCTCTCTCTCTCTCTCTCTCTCTCTCTCTCTCTCGTCCCTTTGTTCTTTCTTTTACAGCGCGCTGACCGCGGTACCGGTCGATTAAAGCTGTACGTTAAGGGTGTGTACATCGCACGATCGGACGGAACAGCGCGCGCGCTACGGCATGGCACGTCGGCCGCAAATAGTCGACGAGAACACGACGACGGGCACGCAGTTTTCGGTCAACTGTAAGACTTACTTTCACATTAAAGTGGCCGCGCGCGCGAACGCGCGCGCAAACGTACGGACGAGCGAGCGAGCCCACTCAAGAACCGCGACAGCCGTTCGTGAAACCCATTCCTACCCCCTTGCTTCCGCTGTCTCTTGGACTCTCACTACTATTCCTTTTCAACTTGGAGAACCGGCGGCGGCGGGGGTAGTCCTGGTCCCATTCTCCAGTCTCGATCGACCTTTACAGATGGCGGTGAATGCGGTGAAAGAGTGGGATGTAAAACCCCCACGGAACCCGGGAGAGAACCTTTCCCGCACACCACAGGCCCTGGCCGTGCGCAGCGAGTTGCGACCGGGAACCTTTTGCAGAAAACGAAATTGAAAGTGTGCTGGCCGGAATGAAAGGAGATAGCGTTGCGTCGCCCGTCCGGTTATGGATTTTCATTCAGGAAATACACACATACACACGCGGACTCCGCGGTCCGCCAGCCGGCTTCAAATCTCTTCGGCGGTGGTTATCGTAACGCTTTGTTCTCAGGACCCTTCGCGGGCACCGGGGAGCGCCAACGGGAGCGTTCACCGCGATATATCGAGATCGAGAAACTCGATCTTGTGGAATAACGGTCCCTTTCCTTATTTTCGTCACTGTATATTTTAGAAGATTTATGTAACTCGCCGAACACGAGCGTTGAACTCACTTAAGGGAATTCCACTGCTAAATCAAAATGAACAGATTTTCATAAAACTTTGTAGTGAAGTTCAAATTAGTGATATAAATTGACTGTCACACTTTTAGAAAAGTGAACTAACTAGTTATTTAGATATTAAATATTTTATTAACATGGGCTTTTATGGGAATCGATGAATTTTCAGGATTTTTCAGTTTTTATTGTCGTATTTATTGCCGTCGTTTAACATAGAAGTAATAAACAGATGCTAGTGAAACTTTATGTTAATACATCTTAGCTGTTCAGAAAAGTACCGTTAAATTTTCAAAATGATGCAATTGTCGTTTGAGTAAAATAATTGATAAGACAGAAAAGATTTACAATAATCGAAGTAATACAGCACGTAAGTGTGGTAAACGTGTGCTAGTGATATAACATGAATGTCAAATTGTTGTATGTAATTATGTAAGGGTGGTATAATAGTGAAAAATGTTTATTCTCAATTTAAAAAAAAATTATTTCAGTAATGAATGTAGTACATTATAGCTGATTTTTTTCTTATATTCACCATTATTAACTTTAAACCATATGCAGCAAAAAAAAGACATTTGACATTCAACAAAATAGTTTGAATATTTTTTTTTACTCGAAACCCTGTGCCACTTGTTGTACCAGGCGCTGAGCAGAGAAACTCCCTTAAATAAGCTCGTATTTCTTTATAGCAAATTCCAATGATTCATCTGTTTCTCTCTCCGTCGTAGGTCAAAAAGAAAGGAAAAGAGAAAAGACGAGGCTTGCAACAAGTTCAACTAACAAGAACGAACCAATTATTTTCCGCGGACATTGAAATTAAATCATTATTATCAAACACGCCGCGTTTCTTGAGCAGTATCTGAAACCTTGTATTACGCGAAAACCAATCGTCCCCGAGCTTTCCTCGTCATAACCTCGTCGTTTCCTTGTTCTTGAAACACTTATACGAAGCAGACGCCAATGAAGTCATTCTGCAGCAGGCATAAAACTGAAGAGACGTAAAAACATTTTCCCCGCGATGACTCGTCACATTATAAGTTGATAAACATTACATGCAAATGTGAAACTTATCCGATCAGAGCTTATACTTCTCTGAATAAATTATATCTTAATTCTAGTATAAAGATTAAATACCTGTTAAGATTAAAACTGACGAGTCATCAAATTCGAAGATAAGATTTTCTAGATACGCATTCCTTCTATATCAGCTCGAAACTGCATTGTGCAAAAGTAAATCGTATCTGACCTTTCATCGTTAATCTGCAAATTATAAAGATTTTTGTGAGCAACGCAATAAAATGTAGACGTAAAAAATTAACACGTTTACGATTGCAAGTACGTATGCATTGGCTTGTTTGCATATTAAGTACATGCATACTTGCAATTCAAGTAATCATGCGCTTTTTAATTTGTTTTTGCTTCTTCGCGCGCTATTTTATCAAAATTAACGAGATAACAGTTAATAAACTCTGAAACAGACAAAAAATATGACGAGAAATGTGCATAAGAATGCAAAACTAATATGCAGAAAAACAAGAAACAAGAAACAACAAGTACTCGTTGCAGATTAGCCGTTACGTCACTCATAGATAATATACACGCGCGATAATAGGTATAATTGCACTCGGCTATGAACTTATCTCACAAGGAAACTCGCGAACTCGAAAATTCTGATTTTAATAAAACTTGGCATAAATGTAGAAGGAGTAAATACATGAATTTAGACATTTTTTCATTGGTGCTCAAAAACGGTTTAAAGGGTTGAAAGCACCCTTCAAAAATTGAGGGTTCTTGCGTTTTCTCGATATATCTCGACTAAACTAAACAAGATATCAAAAGATATTTTATACAAAAGTTTTACAGCATAAATACCACTTTATTTAACTATGCTATTCATTTTCTGAAAAAATTGTTTTTGGAAAAAAATAAATAGTTAAATAGAGGTATTTACCTATACTGTAAAACTTTTGCATACAATATTTTTTTATATCTCGTTTGATTTACGAGAAAAGGCAAAAATGTCTTACCTTTGAAAGGTGGTTTCACCCCTTTTTTTGAACGCCGTTTTCGAGCGCCAACGAAAAATTTCTAAATTCATGTATTTAACCCCTCTACATTTATGCCAAGTTTTATTGTCAGTCATATGACGATGACTAGCCGCGTCTAGTCTGACGTAGACTCATAAATCACGTGGACATTTTTATATAAGAAGTAATCTCGTAGTTGCGCTGCGTCCGACAACAGCTATCGAACGTATCGGATACGTTCAGAGTAATCGTGTAACAGAGTGAAGATAACGACAAGGAAAGCGGAGAAAACAAAGAGGTAAGAGGCGTCAAAAATTAAAGTGTAGGGAAAAAAGGAATTAGAGAAACAAAGGAAACGAGCTCGACGATCACGGCAGCGATGGCGGCGGCGGGTCCGGAGTGCCGCGGGCGAATCTCGTTCGTTTATTACGTCGAGGATACTGGAGTAAGACCGAATCGCGCGAGTCCACGACTCCGAAAACTTGCCCGGAGAACGGTTGTATCACCTTGAAATAATCCACAGAGCCCGACTATGATACAATTTCCGGCGATTATTACGTGCCTCTCGATCATTGGGTAATCGGGATCGATGGAAAAAGCGGATCTCGCGCACCCGCCCTCCTTCCCTCTCGCGCCACCCCCGAGGGGGAATCCGCTCGCGCGGATCCGAGAGGATATTGTACGTCGCACCTCGCGATCGTGTCAACGGCCGCGCGAACGCTGGTCCACCTGGTCGACGGACGGACTCTCGTCGCGGAAGATGCGAGTGTCATCTTGCGAACGGACAAAGGGAGAGTGGGGGAGAATCAACAACGGGGAACGACATCATTTCATCGCGTGCAAAACGAGCAAGCCACGGAGCTTAACGCAATAACGCTGATGAGAAATGAATAAGTTATAAGGGCCGCGATACTTATTACAAACTATTCTCTTTTTTTCTAATGGCACTACTTACGCCACAATGAGCGACGAGGACAGCGAACGACTGTAAAGTAAGGCTTAAAACGGTTTATAACGTTACCGACGTGCGAGATTCATGATGTATGGAGACGATATATTAATCCTGTCCTCTGTTATCTAACACGAAACGAGCGTGCCCGTTTGAAGAGAACACGGAAGAAACGGTTTTGCTTCCCAAGCAAGAAGCTCTACTAGTTCTTTTGTAAGACCGTCGAAATAATTATGAGAGGTAATATAAACATAATGAGCAATGCAGTAAAAAAGTTTTGACATTCTGGCAACCGGTTTCAGTGTCCTACATAATCCTTTTGACGATCTTGTAAAATTATTTCTAGATCTGTGCACACAAAAAAAATGATCTTGCAACTTCTACAAAAGTTATATGTGTATAAAAATTAGCATAGATAGATAAATAATTACCAAATACTGTGATTTGCATATATATTGCATCTAATCAGTCTAGATGATAGAAGTAGAATGTTCAAATTCTATACGTAACAGTCAAAATTCTAGCAGATAGGAAAATTAGCGATACATTTTGGTTGTGGCATCAGGAAATCTGTTTATATCAGAAAAAAATTTTTTTAGGTGATAAAGTAAGATTCTTATGCAGCAAGCACTAATTGGAAGCTAAATTTTTGAATACTTTAACAAAATTGTTCTCTCCGTGAGAGAGGAAAAACTGAAAAACGCAGACTTCACTGCTGTAAAGAACGTACGAGAAATATTCTCGCGACGAGTGACCTCGCCTACCTGTCGAGGAAAAAAATATAATGGGGCAAGGTGCCACCTCGTAATGCTTTACCGTATGTTCCCAGAGTTCCATCGAATGCCTCGACAGGCTCGTTTTCCACGAGCGCCATTATCCTTCTGACTTTCCGCCGAATAAAATTTTTCGGACGCTTCCGCGAGAAAACGTTGACCATAGTTTTCTTCTTTCTTCTTTTTTTTTGTTCCATCGGATTCTTCTATCTAAATAGCGATTACATCACACTTTTGAAAACGAAAGTGCAACGTATGAAAATCACGATTACGCAACCGGTTAGTACAAGTTGGTAAATTGTGTAGGGTCAACATCGTGTTACGATTGCCACCGTATTGAGACATAAAGATCTTAGCCAACTCGCAATCGGTATAAGATACCAATTGTTTCTCCAATTCATCTTCCCGTTTGCATCACGTTTGCATTCCGGTCGTCACCGTCGCTTTTTCGCACTTCCGATAAGAAGCGCGGCGATCCTTCTCACCTATAACTTTCTGTTTATTTAAATTCAGGATTTCTTTCTTGAGAATTTCTCTTATTTATTTTACAGGATTTTGCACGATATCGCCGCGCCGTTTTTATCCGACCAGTAAAGTGAGCGGATCGAATTGTTCACAAGACCGTTTAAGATCATTTGGTGATATATGGGCCGATAACTAGGATTCGATAACGAGCAATTTACGCTCGTGTATAAAGAAAGAAAAAAGTAAGTAAATTACATTTTGTTATCTACGGGTTATGTTTTTCATTTGGAACCGGATGAAGATATTTTTAATTACGTCCATCTTTTTTAAAAAACGTACTTCCTGAAATCTCTACTTGAGAAGTTTTATCTATTTTTGTGCTTATGTATATTAATATATGTATATACTTTTTTAAAGACAAACATGTTAAACTATATAAAGTAAACTTAAGTAGACCATAGGAAATACCGTTTCTCGATTGGAAACGGGTAAAGGCACTTTAATTGGTGAAATGGTGGTCAGTATCTCGCCACACCTCATAATCCTCTCTTTTCTTTCCTTTCTCTGTTGCGCGGTATAAAAATAACTAACAGATGTAAGCGACATGATCATACTCTCGAGTGCTTTTCTAGGTAAACGTTAAAGGTGAACGATAATAGGGCTAGACTGATCTTAGAATTTTTTAGTTTTAAAGAATAGTTTTAAACTTCTTTTTTATAGTATGACAAATTTTTCAAACGTATTGATTAGATCCGTTTATGCTGTTTGCACTTTTTTTGTACTTGAAATCTTCGCTTTCACTCTCTTTAACGTTTGAACGTATACTCGTTTTAAAAATTTTTTTTAATTTTTGGCAGCATAGATAGATAGTCATAAAAATTTAGAAGAATCAAATTTCTCGAAATGTCCTATCTTATAGAAAATCAATATATCGATTGGCTATAAGATAGGACATTTAACATGTCTGATCAGCTTATCGTATGACCATGAAGTTAGCCTTACACAAATGTATAATTCGTTGAATGTATAATTAATTATAATTCCATATCTTTAATGTTTAAAATAAATCATAAAGAGAAAGAGAGAGAGAGAGAGAGAGAGAGAGAGAGAAAGGGAAAGATTGCATATTTAATTAACATTTATTCTGTATTAGTGTGGCATTTTGTTCATACAATTTCTAAGAATATCAATTTTTTACGTCACATATTTACTATAACAATATATTTAAGTTAATTATTTATCAAATTTATTGGTCTAGTATTTATTTTAAAAATTCAAAAAAAATACATAATTTTTTTTAAATTTTTTAAATATTTTTACAATTTTTACAAATTAATAAACGCGTTAGACATAATTGATCCGCATTACAGTCTGAAAGTGCAATGCAAAAATAGCAATACACAGTACAGAGTAACTGTTACAACTATTTGAAATTTAAAAAAAAGAGAGGAGGAAACAAAAGATTCGTCAAAAGCGCTGACCTCCAACGTAGAACGATTTCTAAAGACATACAGTGTTCTTTTAGAATGTCCTAAGGACGTTTTATGACTATCATGTGCTATGCACGCACAGTACACAGCCTACACTTCTTCCAGCGATGAGTTATGATTAAATTGAAAATAACCAGGCATTTATTTCGTAATGTTTGTAACTTGCCTAGTAGCGATTTACGAATCAAGAACGCGATAACGGAAATAATATAAGCGATGCTTTTCAACGATCGTCCCAGTAATCGTTCTCTTATCGTCGAGGTGTGACAAACAGTCGCGTGCTAGGCAGAATTATACCCGTTTGATTCCCTGTCCTGGCGATTTGAAACAAAGTTTATATCTGTTACCGCCTCTGTCGTAAGGGACAAAATAAGCAACATCCGCTCGATCTCCCGGAGATAAGAGGCATCGGGCAAGCAGGAAAGGCAAGGGGAGGAAAAAAAATGGCAGAAAACGAGAAAATCGTGCCGGACGAGCGACTGTACGATTATTTGCGTACGTATGCGAAAAGCATCCAGTTAAGATCCCCGAAATTTCGCATAACCGAGGGCAGCAGTAAAGGCGATAATTACGTTAGTGTCGTTTATCGCGTCACGATCGAGGGAATCGAGGAATGGAACGAGGCCAAGAAACTCGAGCTCGTTCTCAAAACCACGCGGAACTACGCCAGCGACGATATTTTGACAAGCAGCAGGGTCACAGAACTATTCGAGCGCGAGGCATTTTTCTATCAGGAGATATTGCCTATTTTCAAAGAGACTATGAAGAACCACGGCGGAATGCACGACCGCTTCCCTATTTTATACGACGTCAACGATGAATCCGGAAAAGAGGTAATTTGACGGTTGAACCCGCCGTTAAATGCGATATCCATATCAACGAAGCAATAAGCACTTACGGCAGTATCATGTAATTGCATATGTAGATTTCGTACATCTCTTTACATAATTCCTTTTTTACGCGGATGCAGCACGTGGCCACATGAGATCGTAAAAAAAAAAACAGATGACTGCTCGACAATCGATCATTTCTTTAAAGAAGTTTAAATATTTATATCTATAATTATTGAACGAGTAAAACTTCAAGCGTTATTTTATTGCTACATTGCTACATTTGGAACATTCTCTCATATTTCGATCGATTAAGCTTATATATCTTGTACTCCGATTTACCTCGTACTCCCACTCTCCCTGCACGCGTTCTCGAAAATAATGCGTTTCGCGATGCGTTGCTAAATTGACCCGACGAGTTTTATACGTGTAATAAAACGGAGGCATCGTGTCGCGAAGTGAAATGTCGGTTTATAATGACACACACGGATACAGACGGGCACGCGTATGCGCCCACCCGGTCATAATAAACTGGTTTAAAGATTATCAAGTAAGACATAAGGTCCGGTTAATCTTTGCATTACGCAATATTTTTGCTAATGGCCAATCTACATTTGAGCATTGTAGCGAAAAAATTCTCTTATATTCCGTATAGCGCGGCTCCATTTCGCTTGCAAAGTTGTCGAATTTAAATTGTCTAATTTGAATTGTCAGATTTAATCAATTTCGAAATTTCGAAGGGGAAATACCTCGAGCAGCTTCCTTTTAAATCGCAACCTCCCCCCCCCCCCCAATTGTTCATTTGAGAGCTACTGCATTTCAAGTTTATGTAACAGTCGATCTACAATCGCAGTCGGTATAAGTAATGCCATATCTACCGCATTTTTTTTTTTTTTTTTTTTTTTTTTTTTTTGTTCAAGTCTTTTCACCGTTCATAGTTAGTAGTAAAACCCGACATAATCGATGCTAGACAAGCGGTAGAAGAGCAAAGGACCTGATAATTAGATGGCTCGCGAAAGTACACTTCTTTAAAGACTCGATTCTTGTTTAGTACGTAACTTCGCGTAATATCCCTGACATTTTGATGAAAGAGCGCGCAAGACACAAAAAAATGAGGTAAGCCAGTTAAGGTAATTACATTCCAACAACAGGTATCCTTATCTTACTTCAGCTTGCACAATAAGATGTAATTTTACATCACTTGTCTAATAATCTGCTAATCATGTTTACTTAACGATAAGATCTTATCAGAAGAAAAACTCTATTTCATTGTGCAGCTATATGCATACGTATAGAAGGAACTCTTGTTCATCAATAGCAACTACAAATCCTGTTCGCTCATAAGATGACGTGACTCAACATCATTGCGATTATCATCCTCGTTTATCTCATAACATGATAAACTTTCACATGTTCCTCATGTAGCGCGATTACCGAGTTTAGATTTGTATCTTTTCTGAAGAAAACTTTAAAGCTACGAGAAACCGTTCAGATAACAACATATAATTTTCTATAGATACTGCTGTTAGAAAACCTAACGCCCCAAGGTTTCGTGATGTCAAAGTCAAAAATTATGGATTATCCGCATCTCAAGTTAGTGATGCGATGTCTAGGTGAATTTCATGCATATAGCTTCATTACACAAGCGGCGAATCCAACGGGTTTCGAGAAAATGAGGCAAATGAAAGAACACGTATTTCGAGAAGTAGAAAATAGTAGCGAACAATTAGAGGCTAAAGAGAGAATGGAGAACATGAGTAAAACGCTCTTTGACGTCGTGCTTAAGGTACTTTTACGTTTCTTTGCTCTTTTGAAAATTAATCTTCTAATTGACGACATTCATCGAAATATGAAGTTTTTTTTTTTATTTCTTATTCCATGTATAGGCTTTAGCAAACGAAGACAAACATTATTCCGAAAGGTACCAACGATTCATGGAGAATATGTCACAAAATATGTTTGATGCAACTAATGGAAAAGAAATTGAACCATACGCCGTTGTAAACCACGGTGATTGTTGGACTAACAACATGCTCTTCAAATACGACCAAGTATGTACAGTCAGATACTTCCTCGATGAGATATAAGTTATTTACGTTAAGTCAATAATGACAGACAAGTATACTTTTGCATTTTATACGGCATTGTTTACTTTCAGGAGAAAAATCCGTGCGACTTGCGTTTCGTAGATCTTCAGATATGTCGTTACGCATCTCCCGTTTTAGATCTAGTTTATATACTCTTCTGCTGCTGCACGCAAGAAACAAGGAGTAAATGTTTTAATCAGCTAATTAAAGACGTATATTACAAAACACTATCTGACACTATAAAGAAGGCTGGTTACGATCCTAATGTACTCTTTCCTTACGAGATATTATTACAACATTTTACCAAATTCGGGAAATACGCAGCAGGAATGGCTACTTTCACTGTACATATATTTACTACTAACGACGTAGACTTAAAAATTGCATTTGACACTAATTCGCTCTTAGAAAGAATAGAAACTGATAGCGTTTATAGAAATATGTTAATAGAGACCTTCAAAGATATTATTGATAGAAATTATATTTAAATTAATACTTTCACAATAACATGGACATATTGCGATACCAAAAGAAAGAAAGGGACTCTTGTAGTTAAAACAAAATGCTATATATTAAACTTAGACACCAATGTAGCTAATTACACATGTTCATACAAGCCTACCTCATCAGGTTAAGGGAATTTCGTGACTTATCGTGAATGACTCATTTACATAAACATAATTTATAAAAATTGTATATTTTATGTTTCTGAATAGTTAGAAATATCGGACATTTTATTTTGACTTTTATCAAATAAAAATTTATTAAAATCTCTAAATTTTTCTTTGTAAAAACTTCATTTTGGTCACTAAAGACAGACAAGGCGCGATAATTCTTTACACTAAAGTGCCTAAAAATTAACAATGAACAATTCCATTCAGAGAAAGACAAAAATTGTACAAGAGATATATTTTAAAATGAAATGTACAATCTCAAATATACAAAATAAAGGCAATCTACTACATTGTTCGATAATGAAAGAAATACTAGTTTAATAGTAATGTATCTTAGCTCTTAGTAATAAGGTCTTCTTGGATTATTCTGAAAAAAATTTGTAATAGATATGCCAGATATTTTCTACTTAATATCCTTGTTATTTTATTGTAACAATCATGATACTTACTAATGGATTAGGCCTAAATCTATAAGCAAGCATCATCCTTTTTCTATATGCATCAAATTCATCGTCATCTCTAGATACTCCATCTGGTCTTTCAGAACCCAGACCTGCACTATCGAGTCTATTTGTCGCTCTAGAAACAAACATTTGTTGATTAAGAGCTTGAAAATATTAGTTAAACACGTTTGACACAAAGAAAATAATAATTAATAATATAAAGAGTATTACTTGTTAATTGGTTCGATACGTCCGCTACCCTCGCTACCCAATCCTTGTCCTTCGCTCCATCCAAGCTTTTGTAACATCTGAAATCCTGTAAGAAAAGTTAAGATTATTAATATAATTTATAACAAAGAATAAAAACTAATGTTAGTGTTATTAACTTGACATATTCAACTTAAGAATAGAAGAATTAATAATAGTTACAAATTAATAAGATCTAATCATCAAATTTTAATGTTTTATATTATATAAATGTAATATATTGATAAAGAAAAAATATAAAGTCTTACCTATATTATCTTCCTTTAATTTATATTCCTTATAATCGCTCAAATCGGGTTCTTTTCCCTGTTTCACGGCATTATATTGTTCCATAAATTTTTTTAACTCATCCGGTGGTAGAAAATCACCAATATGGTGTTTGCCTTCCGCTTGCGCAGTTAATTCTTCAGCCCACATTTGTGTCGCCTCCATTTCAGCAGATCTCAATTTGTGTTCCCAAGTGCCTCCTTCTGTCTCTTCATCGCTATCGTATTCGTATTTATGTTTCCCTTGTGCTTCCAAACGTTTCACTTCTTCTCTTTTCCTTAAGAGATTTTGATATAAGAGATTTATCTAAAAAATATTTTTTTTCTATGTACAAAATAATAATTGATCGTTAAAATTCACTTTTTCACATTTTCATATATAATCGGATGGAAAAAGTGAATTTTGATATATCTTTTACAACTAATGCAACAATAATTTCTACCTTATAATGATCCTCTGCCTTTTTCCATTGCTCTTCACTTAAATCAAGTGTACCAAATGTCTGTCTCGCATAATGAATAAGTGCAGGATCGTTCCGCGAAATTTTAGTAAGCATTGGATTCTTTGATTTAACATTCTGTCTCTTCGATAGAGAAGGTATTATGACTGCGGGCTGTCCAATTTGTCCTGGTATAGCTATACCAGGTTGCGGAAGGGTGGCACCTGATCTATTACCAGCAGATACATTTGTTTCTGTAACGAGAACTTTATTGTCTGGATCACCCCAGCGACTACGTTTTCTTCTTTTCCGTTCTTCCTTATTTTCTTCTTTTAACTGATCTACTAACAATAGGATATTATATAAAATATGTATTAATAAAACTTGTCCTAAATATTATCGAATTTTTGTACATATAATTTACCATATAGTGTTGAATGAGATTTCTGAGATTTATCCGCCTCATCGTTGTCACTAAGAGCTTCTTCAGGACAATAAAGTTCTGCACCACTGTTTCTCTTATCCTTATCTGGCTTCTCCGCACGTAATTTGGAAACCAATCCCCTGTACTGCAGATACGCTGCACTTTGCTTTTGGTGCAGAAACCTTGATTAAAATGATACTTAAAACGCTGTCTAGTAATATGTATTCCTATAGATACAATACTTTCAGAAGAAGTATATCGTTATTATAGACGAAGTAAAAAGTAGCAGAATAAAATCTAAAATTTTGTTTAGATTAAGAAAATTTACAACATTGACATTACATTTAATATATGTCTGACATTTCAGAATATATGCAATATATAAATATCAAAAACAAGAAATAACATAAATATATATAAATGAATGTATAATTATGTTTCAAAAGATACGATTATTATTTGAAATATATGATAACGTTTTTTTAATAATAATGATGGAATATTTCTTTTGTTTTAAATTAATATTAGAACTGTATCACATAAAAATTAAATTTAGAAATGTAAAGCATTTGACATTAACATAGAATAAACATCTAATGGATATAGAGGGATGTAGATTTACAAATGTTTTGTGAATATCAAAATATTATTTAGAATTTTATTATTTTAATATATCTTTATTATTTAATCAATTATTATATCTTTCTTGACACGTAACAAGACACCCAAGTAAATACATTAAAAATGAGAAAAATTAAAACTCTAAGAGTTTTTAAGAAAAAAAATGTATTTAAAAATGAAAGAATACCATTTATTTTAAATGTATGTAGTATTATGAAAACTTAATTAGAAGATAATATCCAATATTTTGCTTCTAGCTTTTTGATATAGTATATCTTTTGTAACATATTTATAATTTCATACAAATTCCTAATTTCTTTCATGAGGAAAATATTTTGTTATATTAGTAAAAGTAAAACATTAAAGTTCATAACAAAACAATTTTCTATGCTAAAATTTATGGATTGTAAAATACATGTGATACAATTATTATAATTTTAAGAAAAAAATATGTTTAAAAATGTTTAAAAATGAAAGAATACCATTATGAGAATGCATTCATTATTGACATTTTTAAAAACAGCTTCAAATTTAGCTACAAATAGCTTGCTTCGTGAAAATAAAAAAAAACATCTAGTCTAATTTCTGTAATCGGTAGATTTTTTTGTAATACAATTAATATTTAAGAATGCAAGCACATATTTGCAACAATTCACATTAAGCGGACATTCACCAAAATTGTACATGAAATTATTTATGTTACTAAAATGTCAAGAATTATATGATAGAAATTTGTACAATGTCCTATAATACAAAATAAAATATTATATATATCGTCCTAGACATTATAAAAGTATTAATTATATTATAAACAAGGAATAGGGAAATACAAAACGAGGACCAGTGAGGACAGTAGTTACCATAATTTAGGATCTTGGGCATTCTTCTCTCGTACTTCTTGTTCAATCTCATCCCCACAGTCAGCCACGATTCGTGCCAGCTGCTCAGCCTCTACTAAACACACTTAGAATCCTTTGTCAGATACTTTGTATAACAATCCATAATCCCAAATCTATGTATATGTTTGTGTAATTTTATTAAATTATTACAATAAAAAAAGTTATGTATACCAATTCTACATTAATTTTTAATATTGTATCTTACAAATTATCATCCAAACATCCCGCAATATTGTTAAAATTGTGCAATAGATAAAACAAAGTGTTTTTATAGATAACATTAAACAGCTATGTGCGACACAAAAGAAACATTTCTTAATTGTGATATCGTACCTTGTTGTTCAGAACTTTGTAGATTAGCCGGCGGTCTCACAGGCGGTGGTATCTGTACATTAGGAGGACCTACCGAAATAGGTACCTGATTGGAAAGAGGATAGCCACTGGTCATAAGACCGCGCGACTGCGGTGCCGCATTAGGAATGACATTGGGAGGTGGGATGTTTGGTGGAGGAATATTCAGGTTTGGTGGTGGAACCGAATTAATGGTTGATGGTACAGTGTGCACTGGCGGGGGTGCTGACATTATCATAGATGTGATCACGTTTGGAGGTGGAACGTTGGCTACATTTGGTACCGTTACCACGATAGTTTGTGAGCCTGTAATAGGCATCATAGTTGGTGGAGGCATTTGCGACATTGGTGGTAAAATGTTCGGCGGTGGTATGTTAGGTGGAGGAATATTTGGAGGTTGTAAACTGGCATTGCATGCTGGTGGCGGTGGTACACTACATTGCTGTGGTGGATTTTGTATAATGTGTGGTTGTGCGTTCGATGGCGAGGATAAACTGGGCATAGGCATAGCTTGGGACATTTGCATATTTGGTGGTGGAACATTCGTATTCGGTGGAATGCTCTGAATAGAAGGAGGGGGTGGAGGACGTATAATATGTGGTGGCGGTGCAATTGGCATTCTCACGTTATTAGAATGCGGCTCGTTCATGTTAGCATAATTATTGCTAAAGCTTTTCGACACCGGTATCCTCTGCATGTGCGCAGATGGAATATTTGGTGTCAAGTTCCTTATATTTGGAGGTGGGATATTCGTTATTTGCATCTGTACCGGTTGAGACATAAGGGACGGGATGGAAGAAATGTTGTGATTGTTGTTTTGAATCGGGAATTGTTGCTGATTGAACTGCTTGCGCTGTCCATTTTGTGATTGATTGTAGCTGTGTCGAATCTCTGGACTAGGTGGTGACCTATGCCTGGTGGGCGACGGACTTGACGACGAACTGTGCTTCCTATCTGAACTTCTTCCCCATCGTGTATCGTTTCTTCGACGATCGCGTCTGCTTTCCCAGTCTCTATTCTTTTCGTTACTGCGCTTTCTCTCTCTATCTCTTTCTCTTGTACTTTCATAGCTTCTCTCGTCTTTTCTCTTATCTTCCTTATCCTGTTCCTTATCTTGTTTACTACTTGTTTTATTGGCTATCTTTTTAAATTGATCAAGGAAACTGCCGTCGTTGGCAAATACATTCATAGTAGGCTTTTCATCATCCTCCCTACAAATAAACAAGATTTTACTTTCAACACTTGTGAGTAATCGATATTAAAATTCCATAATATGTAAATTACAAATGTAAATTTCATCTGGAAGATCGAACTGACGCAACGTAATGTGAAGACACAGAAGAAAAGATCACTTCACTTACTTTGAAGGAGCGCTCTTACTGATTGTTGGAGCCGAAGCCGACGAGCTTGACTTTTTCATGCATTCCACAGCTTCTTTCGCTTTTTGTTCCTGCAATTTCGCTTGAATCTCCATCTTTTTCTGTTGAATGATCTGCTCTTGCTTTGACATCTGCGCGAAACGTTCATTTCGCGACGTTTTTGACACAAACGGATCGGATCCCTTCACACCGCGATACGCCATTTTTTGCCAGAGGGATTTTGTCTGTCAATCCTGCGACTAGCTCTACGAGCGAACTATCGGAAGGGAATTTTCGTATTCTCAAACTATTTTTTATCGCAGGATCGCGCGTCAACTGATACAAACGATTCACGCTCGGCTACTCGCAACAGAGTTTCATATTTCATTCGAACAATGTCGATGACGTCGGCCATTTTTATTCTTTACTTGCGTAATGTCTACCAACCGAAATCAAATTGAGATGGCATCGTCATGTCACTACTTCTAGATATTCCATTGCCAATTGTTCCCAATTATAACCGTTTGTATTCGGCGAGGCGGCCTATCTATAGTAAACATGCGTAACCAATTAAAATACATGCATCGAGAAACGAGCCAATCGCACAAGACAAATCTCAAGAACGCAATATGGCGCTTTTGACATAAAATAATAATTCTCAATCATAATACAATCTTCATTTAAGTAGTATTGAGTTGCGATTGTAGAATTGAATTGCGATTGACTTACTTAAGAAAAAATATTATAAATAACTTCTATTTTATTTTAATAATAATTTATTATTAATTTATAATGTTAATAATTATTTAAATAATTTTTAATAATTTAATAACAAAACAAAAAACGTCAGTTTTGCTAAATGTAAAGTTTTAATAATTATTTTCAATTTTGAAATAAATATTATATATATAGATTAATTGTTAATATTTTAGGAGTTATATGATTATATTTTGTCTCTAATATTGCACTTTATTTTTAAACATATAGACATACAAATAAAATGCTATACAATTCTTACATTATTATGATATACATATCGTATGTATATATATATATATATATAACAACTATGTATATGTGTGCATGTGTATATATTAAATATATACACACCGGTATAGTAAATATCGACATATATATTGGTATAGAAGGAATATAAGTTACATAAAAACGACATAATTATAAAATAGTAAAAATCAGTACAGAGAGTCTCGTTATTATAAGTGCGAATCACAACAGCGGATTTAGCCTCTTATAGCGACGAGAAAAATTTATATAGAATGATATATGTATATACTTTTGGACTGAATTCACTATTTATCCGAGCTGCTAGTCATTCCGCCACTGCATACACAAAGCTGCTCGATAAAACTTTCTTAAATACCGGCAATAGTATATTTGACTGATCGATGTCAGAGTATCCTACAAAGCCCATGTCACTTACAGTTACTAGAAGAATCTATCGATCATAGTTAACAGCGTTCAATTACAGACCAAACACGTAAGCTTAAAGCGATTTAATCGCATAAAATTGGCTATATAATAATCTCTGTAAAATACTCTGAATAACCATGACTTCTCGCTATTCCACGTCGCAAACGAGAGAACCTCCTCGCGAGATTAGAGTTAATTTCGAAAAAATTCCCTTTTTAATTATTAACGGTTATGAATGGTGCATCCGTCGCCGCTTCCGGCGTAGTTATTCAAATTAATATTATGCTTGGCTTGGAATTCAGTCTTAAAATTTCTCTACTGGGTAGTAGCGTCCCTCTGTAATACCTCAGTAAAATGAATGCTACTCCCATTGCCAGTCTTTCTGTTCGTGTCGCTCGGTGGAATCGTCAGAGTGAACTTGATCGAAATATGTTTGTACAACATCCTTCAACTCTACCTCGCATTCCGGTACCTTGTCTCTGAAATATCGGCTTATTACGTTTACTCACGCTGTGCGTGTGCGCTGCCCGTAATAAGCGGAATATTACGAAAATTGAAACGCAAACACTTTACTGAAATACTTCATTGTTCTTGGTAGTTTGTACAACTGGCGGCTTGGAATTGGCATGATTGTCCTGATAATGCTTCCATAGGCCAGTTACATTGTTTACCTGCGCGCCACATCCAGGCATTTTGCATCTAAATATTAAATACTCGGATTTTGAAAAAGCTAAACAAAACGTATGTATGTATACAAGTTTACTTACATGAAAAAACTGACAGTAGATGCCTTTCCTTGCTTTACCTTTGGCATTTGCTTACTGGTATTGGAATTAATTGCATTTGTGACTAATTTATGACTGTCTTGATGATGACGATAGTGCGATATGTATTTGTACTTCTTTCCGCAACCGTTGATGTCGCATTTATATGTTTCCTGTTTATACCTAGACATACGTTGCTTCTTTGGGGTGTACTCCTCGTCATCCGAACAATTGCTATTTGTTTCTATCGAGCTCTCTTCGAGCTTCAAGGAGTTATCACGCTCAAGACCGCTTCGAAAAACTCGTTCCATATTTCCTAAATCTATTCTATGCTCCTGATTTCGTATATTTAAGTTGCATATTTCCGTTTTCATGTTCTTCGTAATGGTTACGTCGCTATTTATATAAACCACATTATTCTTATCCTGTGTGCATTCCACCTGAAGAATCTCTTCACATTTTGGTGTTCCAGTATCGTATTTTCGTAAGAAATTATCCTTAATTATAAGTAAATCTTCACTGTTTGAAAACTTGTTAATACTATTCAAAGATTCATTATTCGAGTAATCCTCACTGTTTGTAACAGTCGTAATTTTATTCTGCTCGTGACAAAACTCGTTCTTCACTTGAATTTTAGTTTCACTTCTAATAGGACAGTTTTCTTCCTTATTCCCATATTCTTCCTTTATGGTAAAGTTTTCGCTTGGCAGTTGTTCGTAACAGCTTTCATCAGTCTTTTGCATAACTTCTTCGTCTATTGCGTTTTCAGGGCCTTCAAAACAAATTATCTCAGGCTCCATTGGCAGTGTAGGTGGTTGTCTATGACAACTCTCAATATGCTCCTCGAGATTACCACTGGTAGATTGCAAAGAACCGCAATTGGTATATGGACATACAAAAACATTTGTCTCATTGTTATGCCATTCTTGATAATGTCGCCACATGCTACCTGGATCTGATAATTCCTCTCCGCAACCTGGCTCACGACATCTAAGAAAAATTCATTTAAAAAAAACATTAATAAAATCTGAAAACTAATTCTAAACTTATATTGCTAAAAATGTCTATCAAACATTTGATACAAATCACATTGATTAATTTACAGATATTATTTCTTTATCTGTACAGCGAGATATAATAAATCGATTTTACACTCACATAAATCGAATTTTCAAAGCCTCTAATGCCTCATGTGTCTTATATTCATCTTGATTAGTGAACACTTTACCACAACCTCGTTGTTTACAAGTGTATACTTCCTATATTAAAAATTGATTTGAATATTAGTGAAACTTATTGAATATAACACAAACTAAAAATTTTAATGTGATGATTCCAGTTACTGATGATGCAAATATATTCCATATCATTTTTATCATTATCAACCAAAAGAAAAATATATTTCTATAGATGTTTAACGTTAAAAAATCTGAGTTTTCAGAATTTTAAATTTGACATGTAATAAATTGTAGGCTGAAACAAATAGAAAACCAGTTTCCACTCAATATAAATATATACACACAACATAATATATACACACAAAATAAAAAATAAATACAAAGAAACAGGACCTATTATATTTCTGCAACTCATCAAGACAAATGCATGAACTGGCTGCTTATCGAGTATATGTTGAAATAAAATAAACTCGTCGAGAGAAAGGTTTCGCTTTTACACCCGCTCCAGTCTACTCTATTTGTTTTGGCTTAGGGGTCATTGACCCTAGGCGACCAATGGCTCTATCGTAAACTTCACCTTTTTCGGTGCGATTTCCTCAATGGTGCGATTCCGCGAGACAAATCTGATAACGCTGACCTCCGTGGGCCGATCGGCACACGTCTCCGTACCCTGGCCCATCCTGCGGTAACTCGCCACGACGAGCGGCCGCAAGTAGGGGGAGGACGAGCTCACTCACTCCGCTCCACTCGCGGAGCTCACATAACCTATATCCTCGTGCGGCGACAAGTTTGACAGAAAAAATCTCGTCCCCGCTGAATAAAGCCTGCGCGAGGTTCCACTGTCTCTCGACGGGGTTGACGTCTGAGTCGCGGAGCTCATCGGCCAAACGCGTCCTCGAATACGCACAGAAACGCGCCGTCGATTCCAGCTCACATTATCACTCTGTCAATAATAACAATTACTTATGTTGTCAAGTCAGTGCGACGGAGCCTCATCGTTCCGGCCGCAACGACGACGCCGGTCGTCTCAGCGCATTGAGAACCGCTGCTTCGCGACCTGATGGAACGCGCATATCACACGAATGCGTAGAATGTAGGGGAACGTAAACAGAGTATTGAATTAAGTATCAATAATTTTTTAAATATTCAAGAATTATCTACATCCCACAAGAATTGCCATTGTGAAAAAAATCGGGATTTTATATCACGAAAATTAAAAACCTCGATTTAATTTTCTTTTTCAATGAGTTTTGGAACGCACTTGAAACGACAGAGACCTCTTTCAGAATACGATGACGAGTTTTTTGTTTTCCCGAAAGAGATCTCTGCTGACGATAAGTTCGTTCCAAAACTTTCTTTAAAAAAACTCCGCGTACTGCGCGATAAACGATATGAAATTTTATAAAAGCTATACTACACGTAGCAGCTCAGATCCATATAAATATTATAAATAATACACATTTTTACGGTATTAATTATTTTGACACTCAATTCTCAAAATAATAATTTATTAGCGATAAATAAATATAGTTATATACAACGGATCACAATATAAAATTATCTCTTATATAAATATAAAATTCTCTTTTTTGTATAAATTTATAACTTTCTTTTACTTACAATATATATTACTTTAAAAATATTATTTTTTAAGTAAAAAGGCCATACAGCACAACAAGGTTTCTGAAAGATATCTGACAGAAGATATCTTTTCGATATTTTTCAAAAAGTTTTCTGAAATATGTGTGCTGTATGGGTTGTGATAAAGTTGAGTTTTGACAAACAATAATTTTATTAATCAGTACTTTTAATTATTATTAGAATAATTTTTCTCTAAGAATTTATTGCTCTTATTCGTAGCATGCGTTCTTTAGCGATTTTAAATTGTTCAAGAACATTTTCAACATTATGCACAAGTGTATCGGTGCTCACTTTATCCGAATCATCTCGCTGATAATTGGAATATTTTGTATATGTACCATCTTGAAGTATTATATTCATATAAATTTTAATATCCCCACTCGGTACAACCTTCAAGTTTGATTTATCTAAAACTTTACCCTCGTGACTCATTGGAATACCGCAATATGTCATATCTTCAAGCTCGTAAGAACCACCGACAAAAAAACGTCTCAATGTATCAACAATACTTCCTTTCGCACGCCACGTAGGAATTGTAAATTCGTATCTACCAGGTGTCATTGGTATTGACAATGCTGCGTAACCCTCTATTCGATACCTATATTAAAACAAATTAATATTCTATATATCATAATATTGATAGCAAATAAAGAAAAAGTATATATATGTAACAATGTAAAATGCAATATAACATTTTACGGCTGAATACAGGATACAAAACTCAACATCGAGATGCATTTCGCACAGGCGCAATTACCTGGTCCAACTATCCAGAGATGCTGCGGAGAACAAGAAACGTGGCCAATGTGTCGATACATTGTCGTTTAATTGTTGAAATTCATTTGATGGATAATGCAAGGATATGTCTGTACAATAACTGAAATGCGCCGTTCTCTTTTCCAAAAGGCATTTCTGAGTTCTACCGAATAATCTCTCTTTCTGTTTTGTACTCCAATGTTGCGGCAAATCGATGAAATAGGTAACGAACAATCCATCGTAAGAGAAATTATGAGCTGATGCAATATCTAAGCTTATAAACAGCGTAGATAAACCCGCCGGTGGCAATTGTAACTCCTTATACAATTCCACTTCCTTATAGGCAAGTTGCTGTTGTACTTCCTGCAACGAACAAAATATATATCGAGATTTAATTAATTAATTAGTAAATTTTATTAATTTTATTAATAATTTATTTATTTTTAATAATCTTGCATATTGCATATGTTTAACTTGTATATCTGTTTGCGTGTTTATTACTTAAAAAAATACAAATTATTATAAAAAATTACTGTGTGTTAATGTCTCAATTATATCAATTTCTAGTTTCAACAAAAAAAACAAAAAGATGCTTTTTAATAATAAAAATTAATTGTAGCAAGCGAATATTCGAAGATTCAACTAATTCAATTTATTAAACGCAATTTTGAAGAATGCGCTCCGCATATATATCGTAGCTATATCTAATAGCGCGCTATTACGAAATTCACTAATCATCGCCGCTTTGCAGTCAAGTGCAGTGATAATAGTATATATAGGCTACTACTGCCGTGAAAATAGTGTGCGCGAAAGCCGTTCCTATGTTCGCAGATATATTGCCTGCCCCACTGTGTGCACGTATTATAAACACACGTATAGGCTGATAGCGCTACGTACAGCCTCATGTAAGAGAGCGTTCAAGAAGACCAGTCGGGGAACCATGGGCTCCAGTCGATTGTAGGAAGTGCAGTGATCAACACGGCTCCGGCGGACACGTGCTCCGTAAAGAAATACAAACGCACGCGACGTGATTATATCATTAATTACATGCCGAGCATTGGCAAGAGTTCAGTCCCGCCGCTGGTTGTTCCATCATGCCCGAAAGCATGACGGGGAGATCGATAGGCGGCAAGCAAGCTGGGTGTGTCTTGAACGACCGGAAGAAGGAAAGAACATCGGTGAACTGACGCGGATTTTGCCGTGAAGATGCCGTAATCCGCGCCGAGTTACACCCGGGAACAGTTACAGTGTACAAAACGACACGGCGACGATCATGTTCTATCAGCAGCGAGCAATGCGTCAGATCTCGGAAATTTCCTACGTGGGGTACGTACGCCATCCGTTCCTCTTCCTCTCTTTTGTTTCTTTTTTCCACCTCCTCCGTTTTCTAAGCGAATCTTATTGAAAAGCTTTCGACGCGCGCTCGCGCTTTTCGCAACGTCCTCCTCTGATACCGGACAACGAATGGGCTTCTCTTGATCGCTCCGATTTTCCCGCTGGGTTTCTTCGCCAACGATAGAAATTAGAAGCGAGATATCAAATTACTCCCGAACGCGTTCATCATACACGCGTTACTTCATCGCGTCTGTCCAATTCGATAAACATCCGATAAACGGATCCGTCGCCCGGCCGCCTCTCCACGTGCCGCGTCACGATTGCCCCGCACTTGACTGGACGTTACTGCATAATCGAGAACTGCTTCTACAAAGAGTAAAAACAACTGCTTCTATAAAGAGTAAAAACAACTTTTGAAGCGAAATAGGATATAAGTAATTATGCTAGTTTGATGTCTCCATGCAACTGATTCATTGTAATTGCAATAAATTTATGACATGCAATTTAAAATGCGCTCCAATGAATTTAATGTAATTTAAACTAAATCAAGTTTATTAGTTGATCGTCGATAATTAATAAAGTATGTTTTTCGAAAGTTTTTAGCTGTATGGACGTTGTGAGAATGGTTCTCAGTAACAGGCGCGTCATCGTTGTGAAATACCGTAATTATTTGCGCCACGCGGACCTTCTATTGCTGTTAAATTTTCGCGAAGTAACGATGACTAGCGCGTCAACAATATGTTGCAATAATCTAAAATTAGAATAAATCGAATAAATAAAATTAATTAATTGAAGCAAAAATAAAAGGGACAGTCTTAACGATGTGATTTACTTACATTCGCCAGCCAAGTGATATACGAATATATTTTCAAAATTATTATGATAGCATACTATCTAATATATTAAATATTAATTAAATAATTGAAACTGTTAATTATTGATAAATTATAAATAGTGCTGCGTTATACAAGTTTCAAAAAGAGCGACAGAGAGAAAAGGAGAAAGAGAAAGAAAGGAAAAGAGAGAGAGAGAGAGAGAGAGAGAGAGAGATGAGTCAGAGCGGAAAGAATTATCGGATATTAATGTAACTGCGTTGCAGGGCAAATAAACGGACGTCGCTCGGGAATGCCGAGATTGGTCTTTCCAAGAAAAGACCGTCTTTTTGATCGGCGCGAGCGCGCGCGGTGTGACGCGAAAGTTTGGTATGCCGCTCGTACACGCGGCGTAAATAGCCGCATACTTACACGCCGCGCGTCCTCGAGGTGCTCCTGCAATTCCAGGGGCGTTCGCACCTCGGAGACATGCTCGATCCGATAATTAAACCTGACGCCATAACCGTTGGTGACGCCGTAATGCCGTTCGTGCTTGTCGTCGATCGTGAAATCGGGGCTAATCGTCAGCAGCTTGCGCGCCTTGTCGTATGTCACGGTGCAGAGCAACGTTTCCGAGTCCGTCGACCCGCTGCTGGTGGCCACGGGCTCGTCCTTGCGCGACAGATCGGCCATCACGTGCATGGTGGTGCATTCGGTATAGAGATAATGATTCGATCGGATCTTGGTATCCGTGCTCCTGTCGTCCACCACGTTCTTGTTATACCGATCCTGGAAAGACTTGCGATTCCGCATGGCCGGCAACGCCGTCTGATTTTTCACGGACAGGTACGACCTGCAAGCAAAAATGAGGATGTTTAAAACTTTCGGAAGTTACGAAAGGCAAAAGAACGAAATAAAAACCATGTTCTCTAATATTTTTCAACACCGTGAATTCGATACGCCATAAATTAAACAAAATTAATCGTGATCTAAATAAAAAAAAGAACTCTGTACTAAAATCTTTTTATTTTACAAAGCTTGAATCTTTTAGATTATTCTTCAGCCTATTCTTCCGCCTATTTTGCTTCTAGTCCCTTAGGTGGTGAATTTATTTTTAAGAAATGTTAATGTTTGAAATGAAAATTTTGCCAGAATTCTCTACAAATAGCAAATAGCAAATAGCAATTCGTACGGTATCTAACAATTAAACTTAATCCCTGCCTGTAAGGCATCGTCAAGAGATCGTCATCGGCATAGTAAGTGTCATTCTCCGTGTACGAGTACAAACGTGCACCCTGCAACTGTTCGTCACGTATACGCCGATGGTACTCTCGTTGACATTCGGTCAGGCAATTCTTCTCGTCCGCATAGAAATCGATCTCGAACAGGCTGAACACCTTATCTTGCCAGCTAAAAATATGGTCCTCCTCCTCCAAGAAATTGGAGTCTCTGGTCTCATCAGCCTCCTCGGACTCCTCGGCCAGCAACTTGGCCAGCGGAGTCCTCTCCTGCACGACTCGCACTCTGAAACAACAAATGAACAGCGAAATGAAATCGAGGGTAATTCGGAAAAGGTGATTCGCGGCCAGATGCCCAAAATCATTCCTGGGATTCCGCGAGAGCGTAGGCCGAGAGATTCCATCGATAATCGATATATCTTGTTTTTGCGTTAGTGATCGCAAATTAGTTGTAAAAAAAAAAGGAATTAAAAGCTTGTAAATAGTTTTACGTAAGAATTCTTACGTGAGAAACTTGTAAAATTTTCGCAGTATCATGAAGAAGATAAACACGTGACATAGAGATATAAATATCTCAAATGTATCTTGTTAAATTGTTAAAGCAAATTTCTCAACCTTTCAATTCGTTGTACATTTTTGATTGAATCTTTTACGCTCCAATAAATGTAATAACTGATAATTTTTTACAAATTCTCTAATTTCATTATCGTTAACAAGGACAACGTCAAAGTTCGTAAAAGTAAACTCTCCAACATTTCTTTGGAAAATTAAGAATTAATTTGATACCGGAATCTCATTATCTCGAAACAAAAGACAATTACTGACGCGAATGTTAGTGATAATACATGACGATGAAAAAGGTGGCTGGTATACACGCTAGTTACGTAACATCTCGACATCGGAAGTTTATATTATCGCATCAAACAAGTACGCTCTCTCTCTCTCTCTCCCTCTCTCTCGTTCTCTCTCTCTCTCTCTCTCTTTCTCTGTCTCTCTTCTTCGTTTTCAACCTTCGGGTCTTTGGTTACTTCTCACATAGTTGAAAATGCGGAATTTTCTGCAATATAAAGATTAATTCAATGTCTGTCATATGTGAAGATAATTTTAATTTTTTATTCGCGTGCATACAAAGAGACTTATGTTAATCTACACACATTTTCATAAAATTGAATAGGAATGTAAAATTTTATAAATCTTTCATATATCATAATCATAAAATGACATTTAACCGAGGTGTGGTATGAGCTGGTTTTTTTTAATCGATTATATAAACCTCTCTACTCTCAGGTACAGGCCTAATGGATCCATATGATAAACAGAGAGTCAATATCACAGCCACTTTTCTAGCCTTCACAAGTTTCCCGCTAATTTAGAACTGTCAGATATGCTATTTAACCGCAAAAAAATCTACACAAGTACAATTACAGTTATATTTTTATATTAAATTACATTCAATATTCAATATTCTCTGTAAACTTTTAAATTAAAAAGATTATGACAAATTGTAATTTAATTTAGAATTAGAGTTATAAGTATACACATGTCACGCATGTGGAAGAAAAGAAACAAGAAATAAAATGCAATTTAATATGGAAGAGATTTTTCCTTTTGTAATTTTCCAATCGCATTTTCCTCGATAAATACTGCGATCTCAACTTTTGCATGTCTCACGTATTTAAATACAGAAGACACACCTTATCTTCAAATTCTGTATCGGTTCGTTCACTCTGTAGCTCGCCGCTATCCTCATCCTCTCCTTCTCGGACGTCATCCCCGAGGCCTCCGCGCGATATATCACGCGACGGACTGATTGTTGTTACACCTCGACTCGATTATTTGCTGTAAAACAGAATCGGAACTGCGGAAAACACGCTGAATGAGCCTGCGGCGGCGGCTGTCAATGATCTCGGATCATTCGGCTACGGTTTGTTGATTCGCTTCGTCGCTAAGCAACCTCGCCGCTGCTGGCCACTGCTGGTAGCGGCACGGCACGTAGACCAGCGTCATCGCGAAATTCGTCTGGGAAGAAAGGAAGGAAACATACTTCGTTAGTCAACTTGGGCAAAATATCGCCGTTGACATGAAAAATACATCTCCGTGTAGATTTGCATTTACATGAACAATACGCAATCGTGACAAGCATAATTATTTTTTCATACCGTGCGCGTGTGAGGAGACTCTTTTTTTCTCTCTCTCTCTCTCTCTCTCTCTCTCGTTATTTCTTTTAATAGCTTCATTAGCAAATTTCCAATGAGTCAGAGCCGACGAATACCTCGGTAAACGATCGACGCCGCGCGACTCCTCGCGATTAAAAAAAAAAAAAACGTATTCCCCGGACGGGCGTATTCTCCGTGTAAACAGCCCCGACGTGTGTCGCCTCGCGAAATCCTTGAATTGTCTAGAGTACATCCTGTATCTACAAAAAAAAAAAAGACAAGCGGAGTCCCAACAGAGTAGATATCTTTCTCTTTTCAATCCGAGGCATTGACGTCTGTTGGCGCCCCGTATAAGATACATTCATGTATATATGTACATACAACACATATGCAACCGGAAAAAAAGAATACGGAACGGTCCGGCTAAAAAAAGAAATCACCTTGACTATATTGTTTATCCATCCTGTGCGTACGATCGAGAGGAACAAAAAAAAAAGAAGAGCGAGTCAGAGTACAATAATCCAGGTAGGCGGTCGAGGAAAAGGAGAAAGCCCCGGGGATTTCTCGCCGGAGGACTCTGGAATTCGAGATCGTCCGAAAAATTCGCGACAGACGAAGAAGAGAAAAAAAAAGTAGGCCGATTAACCCCCGCGGTACACTTTCCGTTCGGTGTCTTCGCCGCGAGTGTTTCCGGCCGTCGTCGTCGTCGCGGGCTCGGCAAAAGAACGCCGTTTCAAACGGTACCGTTAATTCTCGCGCTCGCTCTCGAATCGAGACACCTGCCTGCGCTCGCCTGGCCCATCGTCTCTGAAAGATCGATCCGCGGAAAATTCGATTCTAACGGAGAGAGAGAGAGAGAGAAGGAGAGAGTGAAAAAGAAATAGTGAAAACGTTAAAGGTCGGTAGCGCGTCTCCCTCTCAAGGTTTCCCAGTTTCCCAGTGCTTCGATCTCGGTGAGTTCTCTGGCTTCCTTCCCTGCTCGGTCATTCGCGGCAGCGGCCTGCCGTCCGAACCTCGAAGGTTAGGGTACGTAAGACGCGTCAGGCACGCTCCATGCATACATGTATATAGAATTTGGCGAGAAGGCGCGCGCACGCGGATGCTGCGGCCAACAGGTGGGACGGCGGCGGCGGTGTTATGGTTCCGGGACAACGTCCATCACGCCCATGACGTCATTGACAGGACGCCGCGCGGCATGGCACGGCCGTGACAACGCGTCCCTATACCGACTTTTCGCGCTCGCGCCGCATTGCCGCGTATCAGCGGGAGATAAGGGAAAATGTGTCATCGCGGCGTTATCGGGCCCGAGTGACCGTTCGATACGCAAGATCTGTAATGCCACGGACGGCGCAGGTGCGCGTGCGGGTGGTCGTGGCTCGTGGCTTGTCCCTTGAGCAGAGGAGTAGTAACTCCGCATATCTCACGCCGAACAGGGCGGGAGTCACGCCTTTTCTCGTGCGAACGAACGAGCGAGCGAACGAACCACCTCGCACACATTGACGTGCCTTGTGTGTCCCCGGTACTTGTCAGGTAAAACGTATCTGTTGCGTTTCCGCTATCTGATCTCGTCGCCGCATGGCGTCCGCCTTGCAATGAGCCAGGGCTTTGTGTCTCCTCGGTATTTCCTCGAGATTCCTCTTGTGGTCTTATGTAGATCTTATACCATTTAGTAAGTAGATACCCGATAGCAAGTGATATGTTTCGGGGACAGAAATCTGGAGGAGTAAGAGATTATGCCATTCTAGCTTTAAGATCTACAAATGTATGGATTATTGATTGTATCAGACAGAGAATTGCGTACTGATGTTTATCTGATGTTTACTTTGCAGAGGTTTTAAATTGATAAGGATGTCAACTAGTCGAGAGGGCGAGACTGCGGTGACCATCCCACTGCAGTATAATGAAGCTGTAAGTAATGTTTTGTATTTGTTAATGATACCAAGAATCAGTGCATTAATCTTTTCATGGGATGACTTCTTAAGAGATAAATTTAAAATTCTTATTTCATATAGAAAAATATCAAATCGTGTAATTAAAAATAATGTTCAAATCTGTTTATTATATGTTTATCACGTTAGTTTCACTTTTTTCCTTTTCTTTCTCTTTCCTGCAATTACTTATTTTCACTTGCTAGCCTAGTTGAATGACTCATACGTGAATCGACAAGCTCAAGTGTATGATTCATATTTGTAAGGAAAAGTCTATGTATTCATAGACTTTTCTATACTATTGATTTGACATTATTGCTGGCAACATCTGATCAATTATGAGAAATTTTTTTAAATACAATATCTACTATGTTTGTACATGCCAAAATAATAATTTATTCATTTATTCTTTATCTTATAGCATTGGAAAGCTATCTTTGAAAAGTACGATCTCGATGGAGATGGAAAGATATCACTCCAAGAACTAAAAGCAATGATACATGGTCCAGATTTTTCCAAGGACATCCCTGCAGGGGTAATCCGCACAATAATGCGTAAAGCGGATCTGGATGAATCTGGTTACTTGGAATATCCAGAATTTATAGCAATGGTTAGTCGAGATTCTTTCAATTCTTTACCAAGATACTAAAAATCACATCTTGTTTTTTTCCTTCCATAATTTCGTTAAGTAAAGCATACACTTTGGAGATTTCTAATTATAGTTTTTTTTAAATTACATTCAGATTCATAGAAAGGACATGCAAGGTATATTCGGACACCTCGTGCAACGATACGTACACTGTTTGGTACCTCAACGACCAACTCACGCGCTACGACAAACTTCCCTTGGCTCGAGGTATTATCCCCAGCGACAAATCAGTATTGTAATGCACGCACCACCTTCTCCTCCTCCTTCGAGCTTTGGCGATTCTCCCCAGGCTATAATTAAAAGCAGATGCCGTTCTGCACGTTTTACTGGTCTACAGCAACAAACAAGTACAATAACGGAATCTTCTCTATACTCTAGCGATTATCCAGATGGACTGTATGAAGAAGAGTACAGTTGTCGACCGCCAGCTGTAGCAATGATTATCATATCGATAATAGAAATCATTTTGTTCATGTATGATGTGATTAAGCACAAATCTCTTTCTGTAGAAGGACCAGCGGCTCAGTTATTTATTTATAATCCGCACAAGCGATACGAAGCCTGGCGGTATATAACATACATGTTTGTACATGTCGGGTATGTATGATAATTCCATTTTATGTGCAACTCGTGTATTTCCATACTTGAATGATTATCTTAACGTTCATAATTCCTTTTGTATTTGACAGAGTCTTTCATTTGGTCGTTAATCTACTGGTACAAATCATGTTGGGAATTCCACTGGAGATGGTTCACAAATGGTGGAGAGTATTGTTAATATATATAGCTGGAGTACTGGCTGGTTCCCTTGGTACGTCCGTTTCAGATCCAACGGTTTACCTAGCCGGTGCATCGGGTGGAGTATATGCGCTAATCACTGCTCATGTAGCGACCATCATAATGAACTGGTCACAAATGGAATTTGCTGTTTTACAACTATTAGTGTTCCTTGTTATCACAAGTGTCGACATCGGTCAAGCCGTGTACAATCGTTACGTGCTTGATACCAACGATCAAATCGGCTACGTGGCCCATTTAGCCGGTGCTATAGCAGGTCTTCTAGTAGGTATAAATATTCTCCGAAATCTCGAGGTACAAACTTGGGAGAAAGTTATTTGGTGGGCCAGTATAATTACTTACACGGTTCTCATGACCGCAGCTATTTTGTGGAATGCATTATACCCTTCATATTACAAATGATATTCGAATCAGTATTTATCTCGTTCGAGTTATTTGACAACATACATACACACATTGATAGAACCAAATTTATTATTGAAAGAAAAATAACATGTCTTGAAATTGTAGCTATATATGCATGAAATTACTATATATTTTTATACGTTAGTTGATATAAAAATATACTCGCGTTATATTATTTTATATTAATATAAATTTTTAATATAAAATAATAGAGTCTTAGAATCGAGCAAAATAGTTTATATTTTCGTATAAACTTTATTGCGAAAGAATAAAACTAGTATTTGTAATAAAAATATAGTAAAGTAATTTTTTAAACACAGTATTTTCTAAGTACACATTTTCGAAAGCAAATAGTAGAACAACAGATTCTGTGATACTTTTGCTACATATATTAAATGCATGCAATCATTTGCAAGTTCGACAAATTGAAAGATGACATCGAAACTGTGCGCGAAATATCAATATTTCTATTTTAGAACTATTGTTTGAAAATGCATGGAAAAAACTACCTCTATTTAGTATTGCATAACAATCTATCACGCACATAAATTATCAATTAATTTTTCAATAATACTTCATGCATTATACAAATACATTCTATTATTTAATAATTCAAATAATGTACAGAATCTGAAATCTAAATTAAATAATACCGCAATGTACTGAATTACTAACATTCTAAAATTCACACATACACACACAAAATCATTTTGTCCAATTTTTCCATTTAAAAACGTGCCTTGTGATTAAAATAGAATTAAGAAGATCCTTTTAAGATGTCTTTTCTTAAACAGTTGTTAAATGCAAAAAAATATATAATTCAAAATTTGTATGTATTTTGCAATTATATATTCATGTATTTTATGAATCGTTACTTATTAGAAATATGAATAATGTTATACTCACAGATACAAAATAGTGTGTTAACATTTTTGGAAGATTTATTTATTTTACCTTAAATTTATATGAATAATATACCTGAGCACATGGTTTATTTTATGTACCTGATTTGCACGGATATATTAATTTATAAAACAATTACTATTTCGAATACATAACGTCAAAAGAAGTAATCAGAACAGTCAGCTTTATAACTTGTGTTCACGATACAAATATTGGAAACAAGATATTACTTTGACATTTTTTGAACAAAGGATATCTGTGAATAATTGTTTTAAAAAATGTAAACTATAATTAATCTTTAATTGGGACTGCAACTATCCACTTGTAATAGCTCCAACTTAGTAATATTTATAAAAAGAATAATTGTATAAATGTTTTAAGATTTCTATATTTTATCTAATCGAGATAGTGCAGCTATTTATATCTTCCTGGAAACAATTGTTTTTATTAATTTGAAAAATATAACAAGTAAGGCTGCTATTACAAATTAAATGTTAAAAAATAAAGGATATGAATTATATAATTAAACAATTTATAGTATAATTATAAAAATATTATTTACACATAAGTACATATTTACATTATAATTTATATTAATAATAACTATTATACAGGATGAGTCTTAATTGTATATTTCAATATTTTAGATGATTGATCTAGAATCCAAAACAAAAAAAAAGAATATGAACATGTTTTAACTAATATTAAGAATAGAGTCGAAAGATAGATAAATATCGTTTATTATTATTCCGATAAAATATGATTTATACATAACTTACCTGATTTTTTAATTGTACTTTTTTTCCTTAAGCATCCTGGATATTACTTATTATTATATGATTATAATATTGACGACAGCGGAATTTCCACAAATTGATTTTATAAAATAGATATAGTCTTAAATAACAGCGATAATGTATTGTCTAAAATATTTTTCATCCACTTCTCGTCTATTAATGCGCATGTTTTTGTAAGTTAAGTGCCTTGGACGTACTCCTCATTGTATAATATTTTAATATATAATGAAAGTATATGACTTTTTACCGCGAAGAGACGAGCATGTCCCATTTTTATGCAAGATAAACATAGATTTATGTAATATTTTATCAACGAATTTGTTATTGTTCAATGGAGTGACGAGAATGTTTGAACTGTGTGTATATTTTGTATACGCTTTGTATAAAACAAAATAAAATGATTAAAAAAGAAATACGATAATTATCATCTTGTAGGTGAGATGACGCAGATATTGTTTATATCTTTGGATGAAATATCACTACTCGTTTCTTAATCGAGTTTTCTTTGTTTTCAACACAATGACAAATCCACGTAATCACAACCGATAAAAAAAATATAGATATATATTAATTTCTCATTTGAATTTTTCGCTCACCCCATCTTTTGTAAATATTTTCTTTTTAATAAAATAATACTCTCGTTTGAGAGAAACGATACAAAGCGAAATCAAAAGGCGAAAGCGAGAAGATGGTCCTTATTATAACGGAGGTGATTTTTATTTCAACAAAAATAACAATTTACATTGAACTGTTTTGATAATAATATTATCGTGTATGCTACATCTGTAGTTTTACTGTAGGCGTGGTATGCTCTCGCTCGCTATAATTAATTTTCAGTTACTTTGTTTTGTAATTAGTCGCATTAACAGAGCGTGTTTCGTGGATAATAATCACGTTTCGTAAATAGAGTCTTTCACTTCTTTTTTTCATCGTCTTTCTCTCTTTCTCCTTTTCTTTTTTTTTCTTTTACCCTAGCTTGACAATTCTGCGATCGCGCCGTATGCGTTTATTATTATTTTTTTATTAATATTTATATTATATGTTATTATGATACAACAATCGGGAGGGAGCTGTGTGTACCTCAGCGTTATCATATCACTATGTACAGGTTTGTCGTCTTCCGCGTACGTCGTAGGGATCGAACGATAGACACACCGAACAAATTAGTCTAGCATCTTTCCTCGACATGTTACAAATGAGTCTAGGTACATATACATGTGACGTTCGCTTTACGTCGCCTAAATTTTTAATCTAGATGATACTCGTACAGTAGCTGCAGCGATAAAGTTTGCTTTGCCTTTTTTTTTGCTGCGAAAAATGCGTCTGTCTCTTTCTTTCTCTAATTTTCAAGGAAGAGATGCCCCCGTCGGTGTTTCATTCTCTTTTCTTCTTACATCTATTGTGTTACAGTACCATATCGTACCTGAGATTGCTTACGCACAGACGATTTCCCTCGAATCAAATGCAACCGAAGACTTCACAGCAACAGTTATCTAAATCATTTTTCTCTTCTCAAACACTTGTCAAAGGAAGTTTTATTTTCTAAACTTTGAGTCACTATTACGATTCACTATCGAACGTCAACTTTAATTCTTTAACTTTTATTATATTATATTTACATATTTCGAAAACTAATTACATGTACAGTATAATAAAGCTGAATATAATAAACAAGAAATAATTTCGACATTTTTAATAAATTTCATATATATATATATTAGTGATACAAAACATAATTTTTTACAAGAAAAAAGGAATCAATTTTTTCATTGTGCTATAAAATTTCCTCGAGCGCTTGAAAAAAGTAGATTAGATCACTGTTGTATATACCGATTGTGAATTTTTCGAATATTCCTCTCGCAGAGGAATATTTTCCCTGTTTGGGAAAAACGCGAAAATCGCCTGCGAATAATCGACCCGTACGAAAAACTCGACACCCTGAAGATCTTCTCTAGATACGCACCAACAAAAGGGAGTTTCGTGTATATTCGCTAAGTGTCGCATATCATATGTACACGCCGATTTTTTTTTCTCCTCTTCAACAGAGCGGGGGTTTTAAGTCATAACTATCCTCTGCATGTGTATGTATATGTGTTTGTCCTGTACGTTTTGCGCTTTATATGTACACGCACGACACCCGTCTCACACGTGTGTTTAAAGTTGCTCCCGAGGTCAAGAGGTGTACCTCGATCGCGCGAATAATCCTTATTCCGAATGGTGCGGTCTCTCCAGAACTCGCGACGAGTATTTGCAAGTTTATTTATTTTAATCAAACGAGATATAAACAAATGAATGTAACAGACGCGAGATATGATAATAAAAAACCATTCGAAAGAGTACACACCGAGTTTTCTCGCAACATCTTATTCTTTAGGCGTACCTCAGAAATATGAATAAAACGTTCTTTCATTTTCCCTCATGTCTGTGCTTGGACCATCCTGCACCACTCTCGCGCTTCATTACGGGGCGATCGCGGGGTAAACGCGGGCTCTGTGTGTCGCTCAGGTACTAAACGAGGAGGAAAAACGTGACGCCGGGGACAATCCTCGAAGTACGAAGATCGGAGTCACGGCTGTCATGTTGCTGTTATGTTTGCAAATGTTATGCATACCTCGGGCTAACTAGATTAATTCGCTTCTGTATGTGTGTACACGTGTATCTGTATGTGCATATATCTATACGATCTATATATTTCAACTCCACTTATACTCTGGAAGCATTCGACGGTTTTTTTTTCAGGAGCTCAACAAGTTATGTTTTGTACAATGAAGAATCCTTGGAGGTGCGGCGTCTCTGTGACGGGGCGCAATGTTCCGCGAGACTCGTCGATTCTCTTCATTATTTAAGATCGAAAAACAATTAAACTACATCACATAAAATCGATCGTGAAATGAAACAAATACTTAGCTTATATAATTATGATAAGTAGTTAAATCGTTTTAATTAAATCCTCAGTGCTACATTACTGAGCTGTTGTTTTCAAACTGTAAAAATACACAATAATCTGCGTATTTTAAACAGTAAAAAAAATGAAAAAAGATAATTTATTATATAATTATATATAATGTAATAATTGTTATTACATTATATATAATTAAAATATAATTTTTTAAGTGTATTTTATGTACAATTCTTTTAGCTTTTAGCTTAAGCGTGTTTACTCATTTGTATAGTTATATTACATGATTTAATTTAATTGTTTCATGTGAAGAATAAAAGAATCGACGAATTACCCTTCGAATCAGGACGCTTGTTATGGAAAGTGTTAAGAAAATAATAAGTTAAAAAGTGAATAATGTAACGAGGATACACTTGCTGTATCGAAGATGGTAAGTGAAAATACAAATGAACGAGGGCTAATCGTCTGATCGCTGGCATGCGAATGGAGGCAGTCATCTTTGTACAGCAAATCTCTGTAGTCTTAATAGTCGTCCGAAAAACGACAGGGAATATATATATATATATATATAATTGAGACGCAATCTGGCAGAAGTGGCGACTCAGTGATTGAAAGAAGCAACTCTCGCCATGACGTTTGAAGAATTCGAGTGTCACGATGACGAAGAAACGAGGCGCAGATCGCAAAATAGTTGAAGCTATAAATATAAAATTAGGCTGTATAAAAAGTATGCATGTATACGTGTATATGTCGTGTGTGTTGTGCGTGTAAGTGATAGAGCGTTCTTTCATTCTGTCCGTCTCTCTTTCTCTCTCTCTCTCTCTCTTTCTCTCTCACATTCTTTCAGATTTGTTTGAAACAGATAAAATAAATCTACATTCAATTTCGCTTCGCGAATGATAATTCCATCAATTTAATCGCTTGCATGTTTGTTTTGCCATTATTTATTTTAATAAGTAAGTCCGGGAGAGTTTCTTCTCCTAAAATCGTGGCTGTTTAAACTCCTAAATGCTGGCTACGTCGATTTTATTTCTAAACCTAAACTCCTTATATAATAGCGTGTACGGATTATCTAGCCATATTACTTGTTCAACTTAGAAATTAATATGTACTATATGCTATGTACAACACACTTTGTGTTACAATTTTTTGTTTTTTTAAACCCACCTCACCAAGATGAAAACGATCGTCGAAAGTTGATTCTCGTCGCCAGGATATCTCAATTTATTCACCCGTGTTAGAATACGGTATTTTCCTCGACATATTTCGCGCTTCTCTTCTCTCCCCCTCTCTCTCTCTCTCTCTCTCTCTCTTTCTCTCATCTTCAATTCGAACTACAGGCTATGTTTTGCACTGGTATGTAACACAGTTGAACCTATTAATCCCAGATACATCACAGACTCATTCCAAATAAAAACACGCACGCCCTCATCAGCGTTGTATATTACCGCTTAACGATTAGATATATTTTTTTTCCAATTATGTACAAAAGAAGCGTCTGTATTGTGAACATATGGGATATACATATATAGACCTAGATGTTTCACAGATCAAATGCTTGCGCGTATACCGACGTCTTTTTGCGGACTAATAAAGCCCAAGTCAACATAAAAAATAATAATTCACCTCGATTGAACGACTAAAGTTTCGCGCACTCGGTATATTAGTATATATATATATTTCATACATGTATATATTCATATATATATATATATATATATATATGAAATAGAATGAATATATTGAGTGCCGATCCAGGTTTATTTCCTTTGCTAAATGAAACGCTAACATACACATATACATCTGCGAGTATCGAAAAACCTAAAGGTGAAAAATATGTATATGTATAGGCGAGTATATGTTATTTAATATATGTAATAATTTCTTTTTTTGAAACTATCACGTTCATAAAATTTCGCTAAACTAAAATTCGAACCTATACAATTAACTCACGGATTTTAAAAAAGGAGCCCATCCAAATCACGGCGGTCAAATGTAATCGGTTTTTTCACGTTCACGTACATATACATATATATTTATACAGATAACTTTAATGTCCATATCGGCATTATAAATTATACATCGCAAATAACTAATTATTAGATAAAACTATTCGTCGCTATGTATTTAACTGAAAGTCAGCGCAACACCGCGAGAAGGCAAATAAAATCAAGTATTCGTTTCGTTAGTGTTTACCTCTTTTTACGTAACGCGGGAATGATGTTTGACTAAAAATACAATTACAAAGAGTTTGTAAAACAACATGTGTGAGACTTTAAAACATATTTCTCCACTTACCTCGCCGGAGATCGCAAATTCTCATATTTATATATATATCTACATATGCATATATACATATACATACATATATATATGGGTATATATGCGTATATATAAAAAAAGAAGTCTCTTAAATTATATTAGGATTTGGCGACAAGAACGCAGTGTGGCTTCTGATTGCCCATAAAGCGTCGATAAATCGTCCAATACAATGAATCATTATTTTAATCGATGATCATCTGCGAGTATCCTAAAAAGACGTGTGCCACAGCATTTCTTTGCATTCATAATTGCCGTGCATCGTCGTGCTAGCGTATGCCAGTTTAGCGTAAGAACAGTTATAACGCTGAGCAGTCATAGAGGACTATCAATCCTCGTCCGAAAGCGGCTCGTATTGCGAGGAGAGCAATGGTGCCGGCTCGGCCTGCATCTGTTCCGATTTTGTCACAGAAGCAGTTGTGGCTGTGGCAGGTGGCGGGGCCGGCGGTGGTCCCGTGTGTACCCCTAACGCGCTAAACGGATAGAACGTAGTGGTAGCTGCGGGCGTAGGCGGCGGTGGTTGTTCACGAGAGGTTGGATTCGGTCCACTTGCATCGTCAACTACCATCTCATTGTTTCCGCTGCTATTGCCGCCGCCGCCACTGTTTCCGTTGCTGCCGCTACCGCTGCCGCTGCCACTGCCGCCACTGCCACCGCCGCTGCCGCCACTACTTCCGCTACCGCCACCACCACTCGATGGGCTTCTCTCCACACTTCCCGCACTAGCTCCCTTTTCATCCTTCTCTGATATAACGGAATTACCGCCTCCATTTCTGTCGGAGCTCACACCACCATCACTGCCGCCACCACCCGTCTTATCGTCCGCAGTGCGCATACACTCGACGATTCTATTCTTCACGTAATCGAACAAATGCGACTTGTTGGAGGGAGTTCCGGAAGTGGATGTGGCAGTGCTCGATTCATAGAAGCGACGTTCATAATGATTGGTAGTTGCCTCCGGTGGCGAGACCGGCTCGACCGAATGATATTGCTGTTTTCCCGATGACTGATGTTGCTGTTGCTGCTGCGTCTGCTGCTGTTGCGCAACGCGTATTATTTGACGCTCATCCCCGGTCTTCACAGAGTCGGGCTCATTATATTTTCGTCTCTTATCGGTAACTTGAAATCTATTGTTTAGAAAATAAAAAAAGGTTTTTATTATTTTCGCCAATATTGCAATTAACAAGAAATATTTTTAGGGGACTTACCCGTATCTATACGACGAATGTGGCGGGCCATAATCTTTAGAAACAATATGATCAACATGCTCGCCGAGAGTGATCGCTTTGTTACTGCCACTTCCATTGCCGCTTCCACCACTTCCACCGCCGCTGCCTTCACCAGCGGGACTGTGAGCTATGCCATTAGGTTCTTGTTGAGCTTCACGATGAAATCCCTACAAAAATGGTTCCAATTTATCGAAAAGAATGGAACAACTGCGCTACTAAGAATGCAATGTCGAAAAATGAAATTTCTTCGAAATAAAGCATACCTTGCACAAAGAACTAGAGAAAAAAAAAGATATGTTCGTTTACCTGAAAAAGACGATCGCCAGCACGTACTGGCTGATTAGCTGAGGATCCACTAGCACTAGGATTATCGGCACTCTGATTAATCTGATGAGTGATGATAGCATCAATCAGACTGGCGGCTGTAAGAGTCGACGAATCGTTCTGCTGACTGGAGGACTGACTCTGTCGCGACGATGACGATGACGTCGACTGTTGCTGTTGAGATTGCTGAGATTGCTGAAGCCTAGAGGACTGTGAGGAGAATCCGAGGCTTGTTAGTCTCGACGAATCTCTGTCAATTTGCTGTTGTTGTTGATCTCTGTACAGATCTCTGTATTGCGCAATGTGTCTTCTCTCGGCCTCCAAACGTTGTTGCTGAATATGCTGCTGAATCTGCTGTTGTTGCTGTTGCTGTTGTTGATGGAGATGTGCTAGATCCCTTTCGCGATGCGCTTGTTGCATAGCTAGACGTCGTTCGGCATGCTCCTTCTCATGCTGTTGCTGCATAGCAAGTCGCTGTTCCTGCTGTTGCATCTCCTTCTCGCGTTGCTGCTGTACAGCCAATCGATGTTCGTGCTCCTTCTCACGTTGCGCAGCAGCTGCCACCATTTGCTGGTGTATCTCTTTTTCCCGCTGCTGATGTACGCTAAGCCGATGCTCGTGTTGAATATCCTTCTCTCGGACTTGTTGTACGGATAAACGAGCATGCTCGACATGCATGTCCTTTTCCCGCTGCTGCGCAAGACGATGCTCTTGTTGCTGAAGATCTTTTTCACGTTGATGATGTTGCTGCACCGCAAGACGGTGTTCCAGTTGCTGCTGCAATTCTTTTTCACGATGCAAACGGTGTTCCTCCTTTTCTCTCAGATGAACGAGATCGCGTTCTCTATCTCGATCGCGTTGATGATGCGCTGCCACAGCCGCTGCTGCTAATCTGTGTTCTACAGCTTGCATTGCCGCCATACGATGTTCCTGCATCCGCATTTCTTGATGAAAAGCCCGATTATTGTCGTAATGTTGACGATCGGCCAACAAACGATCCGCCATCGTCTTGCCGAGCCCTTCGTGACCACCACTACTGGATGCAGCTGGATGACCGTGCGGATGTGGCACCGGAAGACTGGGTTGCTGTACTGCCACATCCACTAAACTGGAGAACGCCTCTAGACCAGGTGGCGGTGGTGGATAATGCATTTGCTTCTGCGTATTGTGCCTCTGGATGACACCTTGCCGCGGTTGCGTATGCGTTTGTGATGGGGGAGGCGTGCTGGTATAGTAGAGGGTGGACGATGGTGGCGGTGGCGGCTCGCTCTTATTGGTTGTCTCAGCAGCGACAGCAGCACCAGAACTACTACCGCTACGAGCACGAGCATGCATCTGTTGACTCGTAATATAATCATTCATGATAATCTGCCGACTGGATAACTGTTGCTCCATTGTGTAACTGGGTGGTGGTCGTCCAGAGGCAGAATAAGAATTGTACTGGCTGCTGCCGTGGCTCACTACCACGGCTGGCGATGCCGCCTGGCTCGTCGGACACTGTCCCGGTGGTGGCACATTGCCACTGCCCGTAACAGGCGAATGTCGGATGGTACGATGATAATCGTACATAGGCGCGCCGCGTTTGTCTACCGCAAACGGAAGCACCGGTGTACCCTGAGTGATCGAACCACTTGTATCTTTTGGCGTCCCTGGGCCAGCGGAACCGGCGTTGATAGCACCGCCGCCACCTCGTTCACTAGCGTTCGGAGCGGCACCAGTAACCGAGGGATTACCAGGTGGCGTCATTTGCCGCAACAGGCCTTCATAACGCGTTGTGGATACTGGCGTACCATGGGTGATAGAACCACTTTTGTGACTTGGCGTACCCATGCTGCTCAATTTTGGTGATAACTTAGGATGAGGCGGTGGTACGGTGACTTTGTTCATCTTGGGCGTAATGGGTGCTTGCGGTCGCGGTGACGAAGCATAAATCAATGGACTCTTCGCGCCACGTCCTTGCTCGGGATGAGGTGTGTGAGGATGATAATACGCCCCCGGCGGTGGTTCCGGCCGATAGAGCGTGACCGTCGGCGGCTTATGAAGCTGCATCGAATGATTGTAATCTTGTCTTGGTTTTTTGATACTCAAATCCAATGTTCCTTCCGTTTCTCGAAGCGCTTGTTGCACTTGCATGACGACCAAACCTTCCTTAGGTAGCAAATCGGATGACGCAGCTTGACTACTCGGTACAGATGGCGGGCAAGGAGTAATAGTAGCCTGCATCTGGCCTATAAGGAAAGAAAATATAGTGAGTTTATTTAATCTTTTAAAGAAATCAAGATATAAACACTTAAATAATATTTACAAAATAATTTTAAAATTTCATACAAAAATTCTAGATATAATAATTTTAGACATTATTAATAGACCTACCAATTTGTTGCGGACTAGGAGCAGAACGATGACCATGATGAGATCCCGAGACTACAGAGAGCGTTGCTAGATTTGAATCTCTATTAGTCAACGTAGTGTTCGCCATATTTGATGACGATTTGTAGCCACGGACATATGTTATGTCGTTACGATGATCTGTTTTCAAGATACTAGATATCGTCGGAGTGCCAGAGCTATTGGGTGCTGACGAACTACCGTCGGCTGGACTGTTGGGATTACGTTTTAATTGCATCTCGATGACTCCAAGCATGAGATCTTTGACAGTGAGCGGATTGGAATTGGAACTTGTCGTCGAAGGTGGCGAATGAATTGGTGGTGGCTGCGGATGTTGGCTCTGTTGTTGACTCTGTTGTTGCAACGATGTCGAACTATTGCTGGAAGATGTCAGAGTCACCACAACACTGCCATTATCCAAGTCAGCACCACCCTGACCTTCGTCCGCTGTCTCCTGAAACAATTAGCGCACCTCTATCAGACGGTCCTATCGCGCAAAAATATTGTTTAATGTTTTGTTTTTTTTAATGCTATCTTAACATTTTCAATACAATAAGACTAATTGCACGTTGCGTTATATATGTTTTATGCAAGACAAACTAAAACTTGAGAAAGGAAGCTCAAGAGCTTTGTCTTACCGTGGCAGAACTATCGTAATCCTCCCTGCCACCGGATGTAGCGGTAGCAGTTCCGCTACTGGAAGACTGGTGAGATGATCCAGGTGGCACGAGTGATACCACGGCTATTTCCGAGAGTTTATCACCAAGTTTCTGATCGGTGGACCGTTGGAAAGTCATCGCCGACGTCGCCGCAGTACCACTCGACGCCGCGTTACTGCCTGTCATAGTCGTTGCTGGACTTCCTGCACTGGCTGTGTCACTCGAATCGTGAACCTGAAAGAGAAAATAGAGTAAAGCTAACTGATACGCAAATAAATTAAATATTTAATTTAACGCAATCTTTTATCAAAAAATAAATGTAAGTTAACAATTGTATGAAAATTAATTAATGTTAGCTAATTTTATTTGTAATTCAGAGTAGCAAAACGGTATTTTTTATGCGTAAATGTACACACTTCTCATTTCAAATTCTGACTTCAGAATGTATATTTGAATTAAATTATTTTTACTAATTCCAAAAAAAACTTACAGCTAACTCGTCGCAGCTGCTAGTACTACTGCCGCTTTCCTCTTCGTCAGTCAAACACGGTCTCCGTTCTTCGCCCAATGAAGCGTAATATTCGGCCACGACCTGATCGAGACTCAGTTTCTTTCGATAAGCAAAGTAATAGTTTTTACATTGATGGTTTGTCTTGCCGGGTATTTGCTCGGCGACCTTTGGCCAATTGGTGCCGTGTTCCCGAAGTGCTCTGCGAAGTTGCTCGAGCTCCTCGTCCGTCCATTGGCGCGACAACGCATCAGCCCCCTCCTCGGACGCTTCGGCACTGCCCGCAAGATGCGGCGCTAAACGACGCGATATGCGACTGAAGCAGGCCGAGCAACATTTCGTCGCGCTATTCGGTATTTCTGAAATAAATGATTTAGATACGAAAAAAAATTAATGCTTGGATAAATTTTACTCTGTCAAATAAATTTTTATAAAATACAGACAAAATATAAAACTCGTACGTATATAAATAGAAATAATATAAAACGTGATTGAATTATCAATTGTATATAATCAGATCTATAGATAAGTATTCTCCGGACTTGTGGAGTTTCTCGGTCTTTTACATTTTTCTGAATTCGCAGAAATTAAGCGCACACATACATACACGTGCAACACGAGCGCGTAACATTCAAAAAAATGATCTTGCAGCTTCAACAAAAATTATATGTGTGTAAGAATTAGCTGAGATAGATAAATAATCAGCAAATACTGTAATATGTATACGTATTGCACCTAATCAATCTAGCTGACTGAAGCAAAATTTTCAAATTCTATACGCGGCAGTCAAAACTCTAGCAGATACAAAAATTAGCGATACATTTTGGTTCTGATATCAAGAAATCTGTCTGTACCGGTAGAAAAATTTTTTTTCGGGTAAATAATGATAATAAAATTCCGTGAAAACTTGCAAGGAATACTCACGGAATTCTTGAGCGATTGGTTCCCGGATCTCCGGTGGCAGGTCAAGCCACTTAGAGGGCAATGCTCTCAGCCGCTTTACTCTCGACTTGGAGCTGCTCAGGTTCGGACAGCCTGGCAGCGGACAGGCGGTGTAACGTCCTCGAACGGCCTTGCAGCGGCAGGTGTTGCAGACGCGCGCACCAGGCGGCACTTGATCCTCCCGTAGACCGTACTGCGACGCCTGGCTACGCGGTAACGCGCGGCTATGCGCGCTTCCCTCGACGACGCTTTGGCACACCGTGCAAGCGTGAGGTCCTATCTGCCTGCCACCCTCTAAAATCATAACGAAAAGAAATATGTAAAACCAATGGGGGGAGAAAAAAACATTAAAATCATATTTTTCATTTGAAGAGTACAGATGGATCCAATTTGCAGAAAAGATTTGCAGGAGAATTATAATCAATTGAGGCAATTTCTAAGAATAAAGAGGACTAGAGTCCCAAATGATTCTCGATAAAACAAATTTGCAAGATTGTAACCGGTAAACGCTTTGTCTCGCGAGTAAACTCTTCCGATCGTCCCGCGCGATCGAAAACGTTTCCAAATCGTGAGCGCGTGTCTCGCGCCGATACGCCGCGATGGGCGGCTGATAAAAATCAAATAAAATATAAAAGCGCACGGAGGGGGGGGGGGAGGGGGAAGAGGGAGACCAGGCGACGATACGCTTGTATCAGATGGTGCATGTGCAACGGGGCACCGCCGTCGCGCGTGTTAGATCCTATCGCGGCGCAATTGCGATATGACGCGCACTGTCGCTAAAGCGTCAAAGGGGCCGGGTCTATTGACGCGATTCGGCAACGCCAGGCTCTGTCTGCGGCCCGCCGTGAAATATAAATGCACGCGCGTACAAAACGCGCGACGGGCACGCGGCGCGATAATGGCCGATCGTGTGCCATTCCGAGTCGTTAGAGTCGCCAAATGAAATTTCGATGAAGCTCGGCCGGCAAATTGGGGTGGACGAGATAAATAAAGATATCCGCCTCCCGGTACCAATATATTCCCCCCCCCCTCTCTTTTTTTTCCTCTTTCTTAAAACGCAAATTCGTATCGGTTGGCAAATTAATTCCAAATAAACGGGGAAATACTAGAGGACACTGATAATACACGCCTCTTCCGTTTATTTATTATTTAAAAACACGAAAAGAGCGTCCGTTTGACACGCACGCACAAGCGCGGATATCCGTGATTGCGGATCTTGATGACCCGATTACGTAGCGGAACACACTTCAATTTAACGCTCAAATCGAAACGTTTCATCCCGCGCCGAGTTGCTTTCGTAATTCTCTTCGTTAGGACGGTTAGGTGTCTACATAATATACAGTTGTTAGAGTAAAATTCGATGATTTCCCCAGGAACGTTAATTCGAGCGACAATTTAGATATTCGCCCAGGACTCACGCCGGACAATAAACGACGCAAACGGAGCTGCCTCCGACGGCTATTTAGAGAATGTACTCGCGTTTATCTGCTATGAAATTGAGCAAATATAGTTAATCACGAGCCGCGGAAGGAACCCGAGTGAAAACGGGAGCGGGGAGGGCGAAAAGGGAGTGCGAGGAGAACGAGAGAGAGGGAGAGAGAAAGGGAGAGAAAGGGAGAGAGTTGGCGTACGGAAACGGAGCGAGAGACAGTATAATTACTCGGGACTCGGCTAATTAAGGACGCCCAATTAAAAAGTTCCGACGTTCGTTCTTAGCCTCCCGCAAACGTCGGCATCGCTCCGCTCCTAAATAAGATCGCTTTGATAGTTTCTCCGTTTCTCTCCCCCTTCCCCCCTCTACCCGCGCGAAACTGCGTAAATTTGCTCGCGCCGACAATTATCGCGGGACGCGAAATCGACCACACCTATAACATAATCCTGCTGCTGCTGTCGATGAAGCGACGAACTTTCGTGAGTCGCCGAACTAATGCATCAACTTAAGGGCTCCCGGGAATTCGAGGAAAAAAAAAAGAAAAAGAAAAATTCATTGCCATCCCCAATGGTTTCCATAGAGAGCTCGTATAACGTGTTTTATAAAATACTTATTCGGCGAAATATAATTGTTTCCTCCACGAAGATTCGGAAATCCAGATTGAACGGATAAAAAAAAAAAAGGGATTTGACGACCGTCTTTACCAAGAACGCCGTTGCGCGCCACGTTCCCAGGTTCAATCTCTAATTCAGCGAAAATACAGATGAAAATCCGGAAATTAAACGATGGTCGCTCGATGCTTCGACAATTATTTAGTGTTCAGTGCACCTGAGAGGGGAAGGGGAGGTGTATCTCCCCCTCTCCTTCTTTCTCTGTCGAAACCCCCGTTCGCGAGGGGGAGGGGGGGGGCGAATCGTGAATCCGGGATGCTCTCCGGTGACCTGTCACACACCGAACCCGCCCGTCCCGCGTGTCTTTCCGATCATACGCGGGGATTATTGTTGACACGGAATTACCAATGTGACGTCGCGCTCGTGGAACACGAGCCTGGCGCACGTCGGGCAAGCGGGATCGCGGAATCAGGCCGGGGCGCGAGTGGTACCTAGCGAATACATCAACGATTGGGAAGAGTTGCCGCGGTGGAGAGCCGGATGGAGGATAGCTGCTGCAGAGCCCCGTGTGAGAATTAGCGACACTGATTGGCAGGTATTCCCGAGAGCGCGAGAAAATCGCTCCCGCGTAATTCGCGCGCCTCCCCCTCCCCCCTCCTCTCCCCCCTTGTCCCGCGATCGACAGGCCAATCCCCGGCCAAGTAGGATGCTGCCACGGCAATTTTTGCGCATTTCCATCCTCCAAGTATTTGTATCTCGCAAAACCCCGGAACACCGGATATACCAGGCGCCCCCCTCTCCATCCCCCCCGTTCGAGAATACAATACGCGGAGAATGCATAACGTGCCTGAATTTTTGCCTCGCGACCTGCCATTTACACCGCCGACAATAATGTAATTACATTCGAACGCGTATAGTGTAAATTCCATGTTATTTTAGATATATAAATATTTAGATTATACACAAATTCGATACGTGTATTATTTAATTAATAAAATATCTTCGTGAACCGATATATATTATTAAACATGTTAATAATATTAATATTATCTAAATTTCCCTCTTTTATTTCTAGAATTTCGGATTATCCTATTTCGTTGTAATAGAAAATTTTTTCGAGGCAGAGGGAGAGAGAGAGAGAGAGAAAGAAAGAAAATAACAAATGTAATAGAAGAGATTCTTATATCAAAAAGATGGAGAAAGAGACGAGTTTTTCATTTTCATGAAAAATATGTCGCTCGTGTATCTTTATAATAATCATATCCTCGGCGTTTCAACGAGATTTCTCTTCGTGCGCACGCCTCACCGAGAGCAATATCAACAGCGACCCGTTAGTACAAAGCGAATACAATATATCCGTGGAATACATAACGCAATAGCACACATGTCACGTGAAATAATTCGTAAAGCTCGTTTCCCTGTACGCTCAAAGTAATACGCGGGGAGATCTCGGGTGGGCCGGGGTCGGGGCAGATAAAGGAGAGTTAAAACTGGATGAAACGTCGTAACGAATAATTTATACGAGAGCCCATTCAATACAGAGCCCATTGCGCAGTTACGCGATATTGCAGTCGGGGGCCGATGTTAGGCGGAAACAAATTAACTCGTCACGTCGAATTGGTTTGCCGTGGCCCGTGGTAGTTTCTCGATCGCATCTAACCTTTACGTTTCCCCGAAGGAACCAGAAATCGGTGGAACAGGAAGAAATAATTAAATGTTTTGTTTTTGGTTTTTTTTTGTGCGTAACAAGATATACCTTAATGATTTTACCGAGACGCGTAATTGAACGTGTAGCGAAACAAAAGCCACCGCGATCAAAGTCAAACCCCGCTCAAACGATAAACCCGATGAAAAAAGGATGTGGCTCGCGAGAACCGGGGAGACATTACCTCCGCGCTAATTAAGCTCGTTGATGGAGGAAAGGTAATTTGAATATTTCATAAAGGCCATGCCGCGAATAATTCGCCACTCTGCCTCCCTCCCCTCCCTCATAATAAGACGCTATTCGTGTAATTCGTCTCCTTTCCACAATCTCGCGGAGTAGCCGGCATAATTATGCGTTACGCGCGTATAATTATTCTTAGGGTCCCCAATTAGAATTGCGAACCGTGCATCGGATTACGGCACGTGGATTACTTCTTTTTGCGAGCGACTAAAGGTGATCATTAATTGAACCGATGGGTGATCAAATCCGAAAGGACATTTGCTCGCCTTGTTTCTTCGCGGAGAGAGATACATCCCCCGAATAAAATATTCCCTTTGCTTTAGTCTCGTGCTAGCCATTGTAAAATCTCTCTCTCTTTCTCTCTCTCTCTCTCTCTCTCAATTTTTAAACTAATTTTAAATTTTCTGCTTAATCGGCATTTCCTATATATTACAGCAAAACATCAAAGTAACGGATTTAACGGCGTTTTCACGATTCGTTCGGCGATCTTTCTTTATCGGAACAAGCCCCTTGCATTTTGGCGTTTCTCTATGCGGTTTCGGCTTTAGAAAACCCGTCGATCGGCCACGATTTGTTCAGAGGAGAAAAAGCGGAGAAGTCTAAAGTAAACGCACGGCGGACTAAAAAGGGAGGCGCGCCCGCCCCGCGCGCGGCCGCGGGGCGGATTCGCTCCGGGCTGACATTTTTGTATTTATGTATTTATGAGATTTACGCTCTCTCCCGCGCTGGCTCTCCAGCGAGAATGATTAAAAACAAACACGCGCCGCGATTCTTCGCGGTACCACCGCCGACGCCGCGCGCCGTCCGGCGAACAAAAAGAACGGTCGATGTTGTGAGGATGCGGTAATACGCCGCAATAAATTCCACCGTAATGCCACGTTCCGCCGGAAACGCGTTCTCGTTGCAGCTTAAAAAGATACACACGATCTTATATACAGGGGGCGGGGGAAGGGAGCGGAAAAAAAACCGTCTAAAAAGATGCGTAATTTCTGACGGTACTGCAAACAAAAATATATCCCATCGTTAAGCCGCCTCTTCCGTTTCGTCATCATCGTTACAGCGATACCGTAAAATTATTGTACCCCGGCAATTCATTAAAAACCATCCGTATTTCTTTTTTTTTTTTTTTACCTCAGAACGAAGTAATAAAGGAAGGTACTTAATATATAACGCTTTCGGCCAAAAATATCTCGAAGTACGAATCGGGATGCTCGAGATAATCTTGGGCTGATTGAATTAATTCAAGGTAATCGTAGACAATTTCGTCCTCTAACGAGAAATGTCATCGGACGTAACGAAGTAACGTGTAAACACGCTTCTTTATATTTCTCTTGCGCGATGCGTAATGGTCCGTCTCTCTGTCCTTTGACGAAGCCACCTGCGCGATTATCGTTAGCCGGGGAACGGGCCGTGTAAATATGGAATCGCTTGTAGCGTTTCGGTGGTGCGCTCGGAGCTGCGCCGGATCACGGGCTACTTGTGTAAATAACATCTGTCGATCGCTATACGTGGGACGAGGGTGCGGGAAGCGAGAGGGGGATGCTTGTTGCCGTCGCTGATGACGAAACCGTCGGTCCACCCTCCCGTGGGCGCGCGACCCTTTAAAACATCTCGTCGGCTGATTGAATTACGGTGATTAGCCCACCATGGATGTTCTCGGAAACGATGCAAAGTATACCACCGCGACGGACAGCGCAATATCGATCTACCGCATGCCGATACTGCGAATTTATCCCACGGGACTGTCATTGACAATTTGATACGCCGGCAAAAATAATAAATAAATAAAAAACATACGAGCGCCCCTTCGATCTTACTGTCACGATCACGTGAAAGAGAGAGAAGTTATTATTGTACTTTTGTACCATGAGGTAAAAGATAATTAAATACGGCAAAAAATTCAACTGTCATGAAACATAAGACAAAAGTTTGCTTTATCGTTTCTGGAACTTGAGAGCGATGCAGGAAGAAAATTACAGGCGTCACACGAGTATGCGCGCGAATTGTCTTTTCATATATATTGCCGATTTCTCCCACGTAAGAACAGAGGACAGAATTTACCCTCGGACTCTCCTTCTGGTCTCCACTTTACCTTCCCCCTCATTACTGTATTGTTTCGAGTGTGCAAAACACGCCCTTTGCCCTATCGCGTGCAATTACGCGGAACGGATGGATAACCGCGGCGGAGAAGCGGAACGAGTCGATAATGCTAAGTAGCGTTAATTCGTACGTACAGGTGAACGCGCGGTATGCGCCACGGAGAAGTTTCCGGCGGCCTCGGCACATTAGCCGTGCCGTGTGTATCCACACGTGGATAATCCAGCGGTATTTGCGGAGCGGAAACGCGCCGCCCGTGCCGAATTCAAGCGATAGCGCTCCCGCACGCTGCCTAGTGCACACAAGAACGCGGAGAGAGAGAGAGAGAGAGAGAGGGGATGGCATAACGGAGGCATTAATTGGGATTAAGTAAATCAAGACGCTAATTAGCTCGTGCCAGGTGCGCGCGCGCAAATTTCCACCCCCATTCGCCCCCTCTCCCTCCAGTTCTCATCGCTACCACCACCCAATGCTTGACCGGCATGACGAATGGATCCCCGGGCATTTAATTTTCACAGCAATTTGCTATAACTATTCTGCGATTAAGATGTATATGTAATCTAGGAGTATAGACCCCCCGCGCCATTTGTTCGCGTGTTATCGAATTATCGCTGCTCTCGCGGCATATTAGTCGCGGGATATTGGCAGTATTGCCGGATTTCAAACGGGGAAAAAAAGGGATAGCGATTTGCATGTCCTACGGTTGTAAGAAAAATATACATTGTATAGAAAAATTTAGTAAGAAAAGGTGTACGTTAATTTTGCAGACATTAATACCTGAAACAAAATTATGATTGCTAATAATTCATCTTCTAAACTTTTTATAAGGAAATCATATTTCCCTAGAAAATGATATACCTTTGTTTGCACGTAAACAAATTTCTGTTGAGATCATGTTTGCGTATTTCCATCAATTTTACCTACTAAAATAGGATGCCTTCAATGTATACCTTCGTTATCTCGTTGGAAAAATCTATATATCAAAAAATTATTCAGATGAAAATAAGTTTATTTAGCAAGGTAAATAAATTTGACATTTCAACTAAGCATTTTCAATTCATATTTCCCCAGAAAATGTATCCAATTTTCAAGCAAAGAGCGCATTGCAATTAAATTATTGATCCCGAAGAAAATACTACCACATGATGATACAATAAATACAATTAATAATTCCAATCTTTTGAGCCTTTCCGCAACAAACTCGCTTTTTGTTTTATTTAAATATACAAAAAATGTGACACAGTATACACAGAAAAATATTTTGAAGATTGGCTTGAAAAAGTTTAACATCGATTTACATTACTCCGCGATGATTATCGTTGTTCGTCGGGAAACGATCACGGAGGGTTGATAACGCATAAAGGAGCAAATAAATAAGTAAATCGAAATAGTGATTTATTTCCTTACCGAGAACACGAAGAGGAGTCAGGAGGATGAGGAAGACGAGGAAATCGAGAGAGAGAGAGCTTCTCCGGAAACGCGACGAAGAACATGCGGTAAGCCCGCGCACAGGCCCTGGTAATATCGCGAAAAGTGTTTGCTTAGCTTGTCTCGACCGACGTTGGAAGCATTAAACCGCGAGCGTTCTTTCGTCTCCTCGAGAGACGATCCCGGGAGCGAGGATCGCCCCTCCCCCCTCTCCCCTTTTCTTCCTCGCCGATGTGTACTCTTCTGCCGCCCTCGATTATTTCCAGTGCGGAGAGTCCCGGGGCCCTATACGCGCGAATTCTCATTTTCCCCCGATTAAAGTGATCGTTGATAATGGAAAACGAGCCAATTAAACGAAAACGTATCTTTGAAACAATCCCAACGCGAATGTAATGTATATCATTGTTATATCACATCGTTATTCTCAAGTCACTTTCCTGAATAGCTTGTATAAACCATTTTATTTGTACCATTTCAATCTTATATTACTGCTGTTATTGCCAATTACTGTTATTGTCGCGTTTTGTGTTGTTGGACGCTTCACGTGAGGACACTCCCGAGGAAGGCCTTCCGCGACACCGTTCTTATCGTGGTATACCCTTCCTTTTCTCGAGGTATTCTATTGTATTCCTCTCCGATTGCTATTGTAATAATCTCGACGATACTCGCTGATCGCGGCGATGTTTTGCGGCAGGGGGTCGACACTACAACCAGACGAGCGGAAAACGCAGAGGGGTGTTGCCTCTGTTAGCTCTCCGGTTTGGGACGGGCAGCCTCCTGGGAAATGCGCGTAATCGCCGAGTCTCCATTCTGGACCCCTGGATTCTCGCCGGCGACGACGACGACGATCGAACTTGTTTATGAACGCGAGCGCATCGTGAAAAATCGACGACCGAATTGGCTGACGGTCATCGAAGACGAGCGGGATGGAATAAAGACAACGACGTCTTTCTTTATGCCGTTGCAGCAACGTAAAATTGAAAACGAATAACTTTCTCAAGGCAAGATATACCTATAAATTCCAACGTACATTCTATATAATCACCCATCTACACTGTAAAAAATTTTTGTAAAATCACAACTACAATGGCGGGTAATTTTGTGACCAACTATAACAGTTGTAAATTTACTTTTGTCTATAATTTTGCAATGTACAAGTAAAAAAAATTTAACTTGTCATAAATTTGTTTACAGTGTATACACAGGTGTAAAAAAACAAATTAAGAAATTATCGCAAAATTTATTATATAAAATTACATACACAAGAAAATTTACAACTATTGTATAATTGGTCTCAAAATTACCCACTATTATAGTTGTAATTTTACAAAAATTTTTTACAGTGTATTCTTACAAAAAAAAAAAAAAAAAAAACAAACGAGCCTTAGAATTCTCCCTCCTTCTCCTCCTCCTCCTCCTCCTCCTCGCATTTTATCCGGAAACGTACGAAGGTGCAATCAACGATGATCGTGGGTCTATCATTCGCGAACAGGACAGCCTCTCTTCTGAAGGGGGAATAAAAAAAAAGAAGTGAACGGAATACCGCTCGGTTTTTTTCGCGTAAATGAAAACCGAAACCGCCGACAAGATGGGGAACAGGGAGAGGACGAGTAGCAAAGGTGGCACCGAGCACCCAGCGCGCGCGCGAGAGATGGAACGGGGGGGCTGCTGCCTTCCCCGGGACGGAGGGTATACGGATGAAAGAACGAGGAAGAGGGCCGCGGAGCGAACGATCGTGGCTCCGGAATAAAGTGGAATTCAGCGCGAGCTGAATTATAAACGATATTATGCAAACACGGCGCCGCGGAGTGAAGAGAAGCGCGTACTCTCTCATGCTGCGAGAGTTAATTTGATGAAAAACATCAGAGGCCAGGCCAGGCGCGGGCAAGAGGGTCTCGAAGAGAAAGAGAGCGGAAAAAGGAAAGAGAAAGAGAGAGAAAAAGAGAGAGAAAGAGAGGGAGAGAAAGGAAGAGACCAGCAAAAGGCGCATCTCGCGGCGAAAGATCGCTCTCCGAAAGGCGAGAGCGCACTTCTCTCATTATCCAGTCGGCTCTCGAAAGACGTTTCCCTTCTTCCTCTTTATTCGTCTTTTCCTATCGCTTCGTGTTTAACGTCTCATTTGAAGCCGACAAACAGATCGGCGTTTATCGCGTAAATGTCACAACTGCGATGCTGTTCTCTCAACGCGCGAGAACGATCTCCGTTTCCTATATACATGTCTTTTTTTTTTTTAGATTATTGCTCGATAGATCATAATTCAGTCTAAAAATTCTTTTTCGCTTGAGAGAACTTTTAGTTTTTAATCACGTCCTTAATTGACGAAACGCGTTGACGAATCGCCGGGTATTTTGGCCAATTGAAAATGGAGCGATTTAACCGCTGATTATGTCGACAATGTAATATTTCTATCATCGCGAGCTCTTCTTCCAATACAATCTTCGTGCGCAATCAATTAATATACATCCAATTATTAATATCCTAATATTCTTATTAATATCCATTAACATTCAATTAATTAATATACACGTTCGCGCAACGTTGCCGAGAAATAGCATCCAAGTTTCAAGATTCCCGTGTGATTTTCAACGAGGTGAGTTGATATATTATTATCTTGAGTCTCATAATTATAACGTAGCGTGACATAATGATACGATTGCATCCTGGATTGGGACGGCACACGCATTCGCATAGCGAATACATGTTATCGTCCGCATCGTTCGTGATAGCGTGTGTTTTACGTGCCGCTTAGGTTCTTTGCGTGTCATTGTAGATGTCAACTCTTGCTCGCGTTTGATGCAAAAAATTTTCGATCGGGGGAAAAAAGAGCCTAGTCAACTCGTCTACATAATTGTCTAAATTCTTAGTTCAGGCGGAGAATCGATCGCGAGATAAACGACGCTTATAATTAAAAAAAAAAAAAAAAAAACGCGAGAAGAAAAGAGATTAATCATCGTCATCCCTTCTAACGAGTGATAAAGAGTCTTTCGGAGTCCGCGAATTTTTCGCACCTCTCTCGCATATCGTGCGTGAAACAAGGGCGCGATCAGGAGCGCATCCCTCGCGGTATCGCGGGTAGAAAGGACCTGATCCTTCGGGCGCAGGTGCAATTCGGCCGCGAGCGCGACGTCCGCCGCCAATCTGCGCTCGTTGGGGGCGGTTCTCGGCCGCTCCGAAGGGGGTTGAGCCAACCCTACGCGGTGCGGCGGTAGGTGGTAGAAGCTCGGCTCGAAAAAGCCGAGCGCGTCTACGCGCAGCTGATAAACAGTGCGACGATGGTGCGCCTGCCAGCCGGCGTTCCGGCGTTCAAATCACGAAGAGCCGCGAGATCGGCGGCCCGTATCGAGAACGGTACCGCGTCGGTACTCGGGATCGTGGTATCCCCGGGCGACTTGTTTACGCACTAATTTCACGTATCGAGACGCATCGAACGGCGTCCTCCGGATCGTCACGATCTGAGAAAGAATCGGAACCCCCGAGCGGTTGAAGCTTGGAAATCGCGGAGTGTTCAACGGAAAGGAACAGGCGATTGTTCCACGAGAGAATAGGATAACGATGACGTCAATATGTCAATTGTCACCAGCCAGGAAACGGTCGGTGCTTGTAACATCCTAATCATGGAGCTCCTATCCGTTCTCGTATTCCCCACGTTAAGACGTTAATTTGAACGTCCATGAAAATCCAAGTCGAAAGGATTCTTCTTCCCAGGAATCTACGTCGGGTGAACAGAATCGTGGATTGAATCTGCAAGAGGGCCGAGCGGACGAGATGTATGGTTTATATAGAGCGTGGTTTGGCGGCGGTGCCACCGGCGGTACCACCAGTTATCCCTGTCTTCAGGACACGTTTTCACCGCCCGACACGGTGGTGCGAGTTGGTAACGAGGGCGAGCATCAGTTCGTCGCGCACAAGGGCGTGCTCGCGGCTCACAGCGGATACCTGAAGGCCCTGCTGGCGAGCGCGACGACGACGACGGCGGCGACGCCGTCGACGAGCTCACCCTTCGACCCTGCCTGCGCGACCGTCGCCGTGACGGCGACCAGCGGGCAATCGCAGCGACCGGTCACCTCCGTGTCGGTCTCGTCCATCGGTAAATATAGATGAAGTTAGAAATCGCTAATGGTACAACGATTGGCAAAATTCTATAGATCTTTGTCTATAAAATCTATGTGCAGAAGGAAATTTATTTGAGGTAAATTGTTGAAAGATTTAAAGAGAATTGTTACTCGACTTAAAATTATGTAAAATTAAAATTCCCCCCAAAATTCTGTTGATATTAATATTTTCCGCTCTTCTGCGGGGGATGCCTTTTTGTTGCGGCGCGACGAAATGCGATATTTTCAGAATTACTTTCGATTTGATAACAATAAGCCAACAGTGAAACGGAATAATTAACAAACTTTCAGCGCGCATCGTACCATTGTTATTTCCAATCTCTCATTGGGATTTTCCAATAGTTACCCAATTCAATCCAATCCAATCCAATCCAATAATTGAATCACTTGGTTCACAAGTGGCATAAGTCCACTTTTTTTTTGCTTGCAAACAAAAGAGCTCGCAAAATATTCTCTAATAAAATAATATCGAATTATTTTATTAGAGAACACTTAAATTGTCAACAAAAGTGTCACGCGATTCCAAAAGCAATCTATGAAAACGTATTTTAATCCACCGCTTGTAATCCAAATCTCAGTTCAAAAAACGAAGATCCCCCGAATATGACTGAAATATTCGCGTGGTGTAGACGACTGAGATTAAATCCTCAATTGGAAAGGTACACATGTTTGCCAGAAACTTTTATTTCAATTCGCCGGAAACAAACGGAAAACGCGAGGGGAAAATGTCCCAGCGTTAATTTGCACGAGGAGTGTTTATCCCGACTTCTGACCTAGGTGGAGAGGCGTTCGCGCCGTTGCTCAACTACATGTACACCGGGCGACTGGAGGTGACGCTGGACAACGTTTACAGCGTGCTGCTGGCGACGCATTTGCTACACATGCCGGGTGCACTGGAGCAGTGCAGGGCCGCGCTGCTGAGGCTGCGGGCACCGCCGCCACTGCCGACGCCGCCGCTGACGTCGGCGACAAGCGGCTCGTCGCCGGGGACCGCCGGCAACATCCTACGGCCCATACCGAGCCGACTGGTGGTGGGCCCGCCGCTCTGCTGGCCACCCGCGGCCTCCCTCGCGTACCCGCCCGCCGCCCCGGCGCCGACCGCCCTGTCGCACTTGCCGCCGTCGATGCAGCCGTTGATGCAACCGACCATGCCACCCGGGATCAACGTCGTCGCGTCGAGGGAGAAGCAGGAGCAGTGCGCGCGTTACAGGTTCGCAGTGTGCGATTGAGTCTCTTTGCATGACATCTTTGTTCCGATGTGAAAGTAGAAATCAGGATTATATGTATCTTTCACACGCTAGAGATTACGGAAGGTCTGTTGTAACAATTAATCCAATGTGATTTTTTAATCTTTCGAGATTTATATTGTTATTATTATCATGATCATACCTATACGAATTTTTTTTAAACCAAGATAGCGTGCCAATTAGAAACTTTGATCGTCTCTTCGAGAAAGTGAATATTCGGCGGATTGTTCTTAAATTATTTTTAGAATAGAAAGTTTCAAATTTTTATCTTCTTTAATCATAACTTGTGTATTCTTCCGAGACAAACATTATATTGCATTTGCAATGTGATTCACATCGTTAGTTTCCAAATCAGTCTCCAAAGTACAACGATAAGCGCGGTAATAATAAGATTGTTTAGAAGTTGTTAGAAAATGTCCGAGACTAATTCGAGAAAATTCTACATGAATGTTCGCAGCACCGGGGAAATGTCGAAGTCGCCGGAGTCCTCGTCAACCGTGGCGCATCACAAACGCCCGAGATTAAACACCAGCAGATCGAGAACACCGGAGATCGTGTCGACCGTGTCGACCCTGCCGTTCGTGGCCGCGGGCGCGGCCGCGTTCACCGCGTTCGCCGTGACGAGCAGCACGGCGAGCTCTGTGACGAGAGCACCGCCGCCGTCACCGTCGCGCTCGGTCTCGCCCGCGTCGCCCTCCTCCGTGTCGCGAACGCATTCGCCCGTGCATCACAGCAGGGACGACAGGTTGACGGAACGCGATGCCCAACGAAGAGGAGGAGCAGGAGGAAGAGGAGAAGGAGGAGGAGGAGGAGAAGAGGTCGAGGATTGTTCCGCTAGATCGTCCAACGATCAGCTACGCAAATCGGTTGCCAGCACATCTACCGACAGCAGACCGCCGAATAATCGCAACGGTAACGACGACGACGGCAACAACGACAACGGGAGTACCGTGATATCGGAATACGATCGGGCACGTTCGTCCCGGCGCCGGTCCCGAATCTCGGCCGCGAAGGAGACCCCCACCACGAGCACCGTCTTCTCCGTCGTGTACGATATCGCGTGCTGCGACGGGCCGGTGCGCTTTCATCGCGTCTTGAACGAGAATTATACGTCGGCGACGTCGCACGGGCCGCCGAGTACGCCGGCACGTAGGAATTGCCAGCCGGAGAGCGAGGATCCCTCGAGCGAGAACGACGAGAACGGCGGTCCGGCGGCGCGTGGAGGCGGCGGCGGCGGACACGCGCGCAGCAGCCCCAGCCACGACTCGAGCAACGACGGCAGCAGCAACGGCAACAACGGCGGATGCTACACCTGCGGCTATTGCAAGCACACCTTCAAGTCACAGTACTGCTACAGGAAGCACGCCAAGCGGCATTTGCTCCCGACGAGGATCAACGAGGCGATCAACAGCGGCGGCGGCGTCGGCGGCGGGGGCGGCGGTGGGGGCGGCAGTGGCGACGACGGCGGAGACGGCGCCGCGGCTATCGTCAGTCACGGACCGCGGCAAGATCCCGCGCGCGGTGCCAGACGGGAGGTCAGACTGCTGGATCTGAACGTGCAGTACTATCCCTGCAAGATTTGCGGCTGCAAGTTCCCGAGTTATTACTTCGTGCACAAGCACAGGAAGCTCTGCCACGCGAATGACGAGGAGAGGCAAGGCGCCACAGATGGAGCGAATGCATCGAGCCGTGACGCGGACGCGTCGTCTACTCAGGATGCTCCGTGAAACGAAAACGGACACGGCTCCCTCTCTCTCTCTCTCCTTGATGCCAGGTAGATATCGAGATACATAACAATACCATAAATTCTTGCCCTTAAACGACAAAAAATATAACTACGAAAGATATAATTACTATGTCCTAATGTGTGTAATTCTAATTCTCTTTCCAGATTTATTTTCCCTTGACTGTTCCCGAAACTCGTGGAAAGCAGAGAAGATATTTTCCACCCGGAAACAAGAGGAAAAATTTCACAGATTGGAACTCAAAGTACCTATCGATATTTGCGCGTATGGCGAATATGTAACTGTCGAATAAAATAGATTGGCAATTAAATTAAATTGTCGTAGAATGTAATATGCTGAAATTTACATTACGTTTAATATTCAAAATTAAAGCATGTTCTTAAGTTACCTCGGAAATGTATATATAGATATAAATCATTGAAAACACATCATGTCCTACGTGTTAAAGATTTGTATAACTACTAATTTATGTTTAATAGATAGCACCTAATCAGGTTTGTCCCTTTATGTGTATTCTTTATCATTACATATATCTTGATGTTACGTACATCAATGTTTTGATATACATTTGGTACATATTTTGGGTACCAAAAAATTGTACAAAAAAAAACAAATCCGCGATGTAGTTACGTAGTGATATAAACAAATCACCAATACATATTATAGTTGAATTTAATTTAAGAAAAGTTATAGTAACAAATAAATGAAAAGAAATGCTAGTTTCTGAATGTAAAATAAAACTGCTCGTATAAATTGTATTTCAATGTTACATTTAAAATTAAATGTAAATGAAACGTTACTGCTATATTTTATTCGATTTTATGTAAAAAAAAAAATTTTTATTTGCCATGGACAAGTTCTACGTTTGAATACGATGTATGTTTCAATAATGTACATGTGTCGAGTCTGTGAATTTAAGTGTACAATCTAATAATGCGGTATATCAATATGTCGGAAACAATTCTTTAAATTCACAGAAATAAACTACGAGACGAGAGACTGCATTATTAAATACCCCACCATTTCCATCGGAAAAGCGACGTAATAAAATAAATGCTTACCCGGAAGTATATCGATAATGGAATAAATATGATAATTAAAGATATATTATTTCGGATATATTAAATTAACCTTTAAAGATACGGGATAATTTAGATAAATGATTGAAGTCAAGCCGAAAACTTCAATTATTTAACATCAGTCTAATTTTTAATACATTTATATATAAGAGCAAATTCTGTAATTACGTATTAATGTAGATGTTCGAAAAGCAAATGTTTGGATTAAGACTCCAACAAATCCAATTAATGTCCAACAAAGATACAAAATATCAATTAGCTCTAGACTTACCGATGACGTCGATCGACGGTGTCTCCTCGTCACTGGTCTCCATAGGAGTATGATTCTCCTTCTTCTTATCTTTTATTCTACCACTAGCTGCCACATTAGCACCATTGCCTAGTTTCTTTTTACTTGATTCCTTGAAGTCTGACTGGATGGTCGAAACATTCGTCGCGTTGTTCAACGAAGACGCGGATGATGATAACGCGCCTTTCCCTTCCATTCTGTAACAATGTCGATACAGATAAATTGGATTTGCTTAAACAAATACAAATAGTATGAAATATAAATGTAAACTTTGCGCGCACTCGTGTTAAACGATAATCCATTAAACATCCTATTTCAATCGTACTTGTACTTTTCAAAAAATAAAACGTGAGGTTTTGGCATAATAAAAAATTATTTTCTCGATAAAATTTTGCTGACTGCATATGTCAGCCCTTAAGATGCAGCGGAAAAGTCCGACACTTATCGTTCTCATTGGACAGAATCACATTTCCAACGATCGAGTCAATTACGGTGATGAGAGCCTACGTAAACATAATCCACTAACCGGTAACCATTGATTAGCATTACAATCTGCTAATAATTGATCCCCTCCCATCCCTTCTCAGGCCGCTACCACCGTCGCATTTACCTCACTCCGCCCCACAATTTCTGGCGTATCCTCGTCACCCCAAAGCCAATTTCCACCTTTCAATGACTTGCTTCTTCATTCGCGCGAACGAAGAACAGCGTCGATAAAAGTAAAACTTATCTCTATTAATATACCGCCCGAAAAAAAGCAGATTAAGCTCCTTTTTCCACGCGTTTTTGTAATATCTGTGCGCCATCGAACGGCGTATTGTAATCGTTAAATGGGTATTCGCGGGTCGTCTCTCCCACCGTGGATAATATTGAGATTGGTTCGTTGGAGTGGGGTATGTTTGCGGAATGAATATCTTTCGGCCGATGGATACGGTTCATTCAATCAGTCCGCGTACACGCTTTTATATAGATCAGAATCGGGACCAATTGATATGCGTTTCGCAAAATGAGCCGCGCAAACTTTTTTATTTCTTATTCGCGTATCAAAAATGATTAATATCGTGCTGTGAAAACTTGAAAAAATTATAAAATTAAAATTAAGAATACGAGATTCACGCGACAACGTATTCGTATACATTAAGAGACATCTTGTCGTTCTGATTTTAAATATTCTATACGCTATCTCAATAATTTCGAAATTTAATAACCGTATAATTAATATGTATATATAAACATGTATTTAAATTACGTGAGACAAAATATTGCATAAAATTTAATTATAGATTTAAAAACTCATACACGTACATTACTTTAATGTCCTTCCCCGATGCTGAATCCGATTGTGGCTCTTCTTTCGGTTCTATCTTTACAAGATGAGATTCCTTCGAATCGACTTTATTCTCCTTATTCTCTTTACTCGCGTCCCTGGAATCCTTCGCGCTGGACGTTGTCGACGTCGTTGAGACACTCGACGTCGCGGTGGTGTTCAGGACAGATGTCGTTGTCGTTGTCGTTGATGCCGTTACAGAATCCGTCGTTACGCTAACGCCCGACGCTATCGAGCTCAAAGGAGTCGTTGTCGTCGTCACTGTCGTGGTTCCGACAGTTGTTGACGATACGCTCGATGTTACCGTGGTGCTCGTTGTAGATGTAGACGTAGCCGTTGACGAACTATTCTGAGGATTCTCTTGAGTTTTCTGTTGCTGTTCTCGCTGTAATCTTGTCGTTACGCCTGTCGTTAAAATATCTATAGGTCCGATAGTCGAGCTCGTATTATTTACCTGAAACAATTACATGAAACATTTATCCTACATGGTATTATAATTCGAGAGTTTGATAAGTATTTTCTAATTTCTTTATGTTATATGATTGATACAGTATAAATACAAGATATAATTTAATTATACATGCGTAAAAGTAACTACCTCAATTTAACTTTATAAAACATTAATATTATAAAATAAAAAGATCGTCAAAAGATAATTGACACGTCTTATATATAATATCGATGATTAACACTTACTTTGTTATTTGGATTGTTCCGAGAGCTACGTGTCCGTTGACGCGATTTTCGTAGAAGTTGTTTATAATTTTCTGCTTTTTTAGTGAGGTAGTAGTGATGTACACAATCTGGAACGCACTTATGTTCTAACGATTGAGCTATCACTCCATAGTTCTTAGGGTGCTGAAGATATTTTTCCTTAAATAATTCATGTTCCACCGAACTCCATACATTGATCAATTTACGTTCACTATGAAGAGCTTCTAATTCCTCTGGTTGAAGCAATCCATTTCGATTCTGAAATGCGATTCTTCGTTGCTTCGCGTCCAACAACAGAGGCGGTATGACTGCATATGAACGCATCTTTTTATCCTCCATCTGTCAGAGATAATATCATTTTCAATATACTAATTATTTCTTTATAACATTAGCACTAAAAGACCTTTTATCAACATACTTTCACAATCCATTCTTTTTTAAAGTAACTTTTAAATGATTTTTAATAAAATAATATTACTAAGCAAGTTGACTGTATGTTGATAAAATATGTTAGTATATGTCATGAGTAATGTTTTACATGAAATAAAAAAAAATTGTTAATTTTGTATAACCTAAATATAAAAATTTCTATGCAAAGAATGTACAATACTCAACTATGGTTTTTGATTTTCAACAATAATTTTTAGCAATAATTATGTTGCTCTTTAAGTTGGTTACATTAAGCGTTAATTTGTTACATTTATTTAATTCACCAATACTAGTGTTTGTTTATTTCATCGATTTGATGCATTTCTTGTATGTGGAATTGATCTATAACTAATGTATGAGGTAAGGGTGAAGGGAGCAAGCGCACGTTACTAACCTGACGAGCTTTAATGGAATTTTTTAAATCTTGCAATGTTTCTTCCTGGGGAAACAGTAAAAATTAGATGTCTTCCATGAAGTATAATTATAAAAATGTGTCTAGCCAAAATTAATCAATAAGAAAACACAAAATAAAAAAAAACAAAAATAAATAACTTTAAAAGAATACTTTTTCTTAAAAATTCAGCAGTAAAATATTAATTACACAATTTTTTAAATTATTTATATTTAATGCAATATCGATTGTAAGAAGATATCTTAAGAATATCTTTTTTAACCATAAATCTGAATCAATTAAAACTTTATTATCCCACACGTCTATTAGTCCGATGGTAACTTCCAATCATCTCCATCCATTTATCTAGTTTGCCATCCTTTTCCTGGTCAGCATACACGAGAAGACCAAGAGAGAAAACAAATGTCTAAAGATGGGAAAAAACTGCCAGTTACCATCCTTTACTTATAATCAACTAACAAACTCTTTAATCCTTGGATGTAAAAATAGTGTTTCTATAAAATGGGTTTTGGAAAAATAAAGAAAGAGATGAGAGACAGAATTCATCAAAAATATAAAAAAAGTACTGCGACATCTGTAATCTTTGCTGTGTTAAGGATATAATAAGACTATTCGCGTATATTTCGGTACAAATATCGAAAAATTTGACAAAACAAAGCTCAGATTTGTCATTAACATGTAAATTTAGCTATGTTTCTGCATGTTATCTTTCTTTCTCGTAAATAATTAATGGTAGCAAAAATAAGAATAAAGAATAAAAAGATAGATATTTTTAAAAAATAATAATAAATTTAGTATCTCTTAATTCTCTCATTCATTAATTTACAGTCTGTTTAAACAACATTCAAAGTATCCCCTTTCTTGTTTTTCTTCAACATGTAACTACTGAAAAACGTTCATCTAATGAACACTAATTTAGTAACGTGCCTTTCTTTTACTTCTCCCTATACCTGTTTATCTTCACTATACTTTTGTTTTTCTCTTTCGGAATGTGTCACGTGGCTCGTTTCGTGACCATTCTGTTACAAACGTATTCCACAATAACAGAATGTACCTCTTGTTCTTGTAGACCGTCCATTATCTCTTCAAGATCGGCTTCACTCTTGATGCGAGCACCAACTCTGTTAAAACGTTCCTTGTCTTCCCTCTGTTTTCGCAACTCGGGGAACACCTTCTCGAAGAACTCGCGATTCTTTGTCTCCTTCGATTTTCTTTTTTGCGTTGCCTCCAGCCGTTCCACCTTACGATGCCATTCTTGAACTAAAATGGCGTATGTTTGTGATTGCTGCCGATGAAGGGACGCACGCTCGGCATGTTCTCTCCGAAGCCTAGTTATAAGTCTGGCTCGTATACATGTTTGATGCCGTGTACGATTATCTTGGTACACGCTTGTATCCGACGGTTGATTATACAAAGGTAGTTCTACTTTGGGGCCCAGTCTTTCTAAGAGTCTATGAGCTTCTTCTGCCTTTCTCTGTTAACAAAAATATACCAAATTAAAATTCAAACCTCTTGTTCTCTATACCTCAAATATTTAAGTATAATCTATATTCCAACAAACAAAAATTAAAATATTACTTATATTACTTATATAACACACACCAAACACAAAAGACACACGCGATATTCAAGTTTGATTCAAGTGTTTTTGATGCTCAATATGTAAAAGTATATTTAAATATTATTTACATAATTTACCCTGTTCTCAGCGTAGACCTTTTGCGCCATCGACTGATGCTTTGGTTGCTGTGACTGTTCCTCAGTATCCTTTACCTCGAGAGGTTTATTCGCTGTTTCTTCTAGTTCTTTTAACCTCTTCCGCAACATATTCAATTGATTCTCCCTTTTAGCGATCTCCCTGTCGACCTTGCCAATTTGCTGCAAAAGATCGTCCTTCGTACTTCTATATTGTGCATCCTCTTGCGTATTCGGCTCTGGAAGCGTAGGCGAAATAGCTTCCGTTTGTGGCGTATACGCTCCCACGGCAGGCTGCTCCTAGCAAAAATTCGTCATATCATATTGTATTCAACTTATTTGTTTAATTGTTTGTCATATGTCCAATCTATGTTACATTTATTTGTTTAGTTCATATCCAGTTAATCTAAAATATTGATGTGCATTTATAAATCATTCTATATTTAGTTACATGTTAATTTATTTATATTTATATACAGTTATTCTCGGAAAATGTAAATTAATCTCAATTTATAACCCATACCCATCACACTATAAATGTGATTAACTGCAATCCGATTTATTTGTTTAATATAATCTCGCGAAAATTAATACTATTTCTCCAATGTTTTGATTTTCAATAGTATGTAAACGAATGAGATATCATTTAAAGCGATATAGTCCTAACTAATAACAAAAATAAAAAAATCTAAAATATAATTTTATGTTACCGACGATCAAAAATTAACTTGTTATCGACAATAAAGTAGCGCTAAAATATATATGAAATAAATACATAGGCGAGCCCTGGTTACATACGCTAATCTGTCGATTATCGAGCAGATTGTACCCACCCTGGTGTCTATCCTAAGTGGCTGTTGCAGCTGTACGACATGTTGCTGTTGTTCCTGCTTGGCTCCGCATGGGTCCGCGGGCGACAAGCAGCGCGGCTGAGATTGCGACTGCAGCTGCTGGACCTGCTGATGCGATCCCAAACGGATCTTTTTGAAGGGTGGCGCATCCTGCTGCAGACTGGACATGTCGACGGGGGTGCGACTGCAATACTGATCAGGCTGGACGGGCATGAGGCCTACTCGCGGCGGGTTCCTTGCCGCCGCCGCATGTTGTTGATAGTCCGATGCGGCGGCGGCAGAAGGCGATGGTATAGACGTTACCGAAGAGCCGACAGGCGGCAAGAGGGATATCCTCTGCCGATCACCTCTGCCACCGGCACCCATGCCGCTGTATTCCGCCGCGGACACTACCCCAACGCCACCAACTTGCGACAGAGGACTGCTGTTCACATTGATGGCGAGCCTCTCGTTTACCTAAAAAGAAAATACCACTGTTAAAAGTCTATCCCAATCCTTTCCTTTTTGCATCTCCTCCTCCCCCTTCTCTTGCCTCCTCTTCCCTTCCATCATCGTTTCACTCATTCTTTGCCAAAGGTTTAATTTATCTCCCGCGCCTCTCTAACCTTCTCGCCGGAGAAACTATTTCAGGAAAATCGATGACCCGGTTCAAGAAAGCACGCGGTACTGATATACCATGCGACCGCGGCTCTGTCCCCTACGCTCTGTCTACCGCAATCATCTGTTCCAACTTTTTCCCCCCTTTTATTTCTGCCGGTAGTTTTGCGTTACAACGTCGGTTCATTCGTTCATCATAGTTCACTCCGCGAGGTTTGCGTAGATAAGTTTGTACTTTGAACTTCGTAGTCTCGGTCATACCGTAATGACTCTTAAAAAAAAATAAAAAAAAACTGCGAGTTGTGACGGCTAGATAATCGACTTAAAATATACATAAGAAACAAGATGCAGTTTTGTGTCCTTGCATACATGCGTACACATATGTGCAGCATATGAGTAGGCGACTGTAACTTTCTCCCGCCTACTCACATCGCGCTACAAGCTAAGTACGATTAATGTTCGCTAGAACTGCGTTACGCCGTGAATTTAACTTGATTTAAGACCAATATAAAAATTAAATGCAATATAACAGAAACTAAAAGATACTGTATATCGTCGTTTTGAAATATTCTTAAATAAATTTCAAAATATCTTGAAATATGTATCTTTTTCGAGTTAATTGATTTATAAACAAGATATATATCATAATTAAGTTACAATTCAGTTGGGTACGTACATAAAAAAAAAGAAAGGTTTCTATATTATTGTCGAGTATTTTTATCTTCTTCATTTAAATATCTCGTTTCATATATCTCTCTTTAATATAATTTTATTTCTATAATTATATTTAAATTTAATTTTGAAATTTATATATCTGCATACGCGTACGATCTCACTTTTTCTCTTTATTATAAGAAAATAATTTGTCATATTTATAAAATATATTTGAACGTTTGACAAAACGTGCATCATTTAGTTGGAGCAGTTTTGCGTTAACGGTGTCATATTTAAAATTGTCGAGCGTCAGACGCGTGCGGATCGTATTGTTAAAAGGGAGGGAAAAAAGGAAGAGGGCCGATAATCGGTGAAAGTCAAGGACGGGGTCGACCGATATGGCATGCGTGCGATTGCGTTGCGCGATGCGTGTCCCAATTAGTCTAACGTCTGATGCTACGAATTAATATTGATCTCTATTCCATTATATATACTCCTGCACTAGATTGATGAAAATGGGAACAATTCGTTGAATATCAAATAATTTTCATAGCATACGATATTAAATTAATCGTCTAGAAATATTTATCTTGTAAGTGAATTAAAGTAAAGAAAATTCAAGTATTTTATTTAAATGTTGCAGAAAAGATTATTCGGGTCAGCAGCAGTCTTAAATTATAACAAAAGCGGATCGCAAAAGAAAAGACTAAAAATATAAATGTAATATTCAAAAATAGCCTCCGAAAGTGAGCTACCTAGCCACGCGATTGCGCAACTTAATATTGAAGTATCTCTATTAAGGACATTGAATGAAGCTATCTCTTAATTTTCTCGAACACAATTTATTATAAATACTTTAACGGTGCCCTACTATTCTCTCTCTCTCTGTACCATGATCTGACGGTGCAACGTTCATCAGAGAGAGAGAGAAAAGAAGAATCCCTCTTGCTCCCAGGCGCGTTTGCATGACCATGACCGCTCGACGCATCGCGGCGTCGTATCGGGGACCCGCGGAGGAAAAGGTGGCGAGGAGGCGCATCTCGCGCGCGCGCGGGCGGGGGGGAGGGGGGTAAAAGTGGTTCGCGTTCATGGAAATACCTACGTTCGTAGTGCCGGCACGATACGCGTCTCTCGCGGCGTAGGTAGTCCCGGTGAGTGGCGGCGGCGGCGTTTGGCTGGCGATGACGGTAGGCTGACTGTGAGGTGGTGCGGAAACGGCCACAGGTACGGGCGCAGGCACGGGCACAGGCACGACGGGTGCAGCCAGCGACGGTGCGGTGGTGACGACCGCCGTTACCGCCGGCGACGACCCCGAAGTCGGAGGGTAGGAATGAATGTAGCGGAGCATCGGCACGGTGACATAAGAAGCGGCACCCCCGGCACCGCCAGCACCACCAGCACCACCTCCTCCTCCTCCGCCAGCACCGCCGCCACCACCGCTGCCGCCGCCGCCGCCGCCACTGCTGTTGCTATTGCCACCGCCGCCACCGCCGCCACCACCACCGCCGCCGCCGCCGCCGCTGCCGCCACCACCGCCGCCGCCGCTACCGATGTTGCTCGCACCGCTGTTGTTCGTGCCGCTATTGTTCACGCCGCCGCCACCGCCGCCGCTGCCGCCGCCGCCGCCGCCGCCGCCGCCTCCTCCCGTTGCAGAGGATAAAACGTTCGAAACACCAACCAGACCGCTGCTACTCGTCGCGGTAATTCCACCGGCTGCAACGGCGGGGCCACCCGCGGTCGCAGCGGCCGCCGCAGCAGCCGCCGCCGCGGACGACGCGGCCGCACCGCCCTGCACGTACGTCGCTCCCGTTCCTATCGTCCTCGGTGATACCGGGCTACTGCTCTTGATGTTGGCATAGCTCTGCGTCGGTCTGCAATCATCCAAACATTTCCTTAGCTAGACTTTTCGCAGCGGAAGAGAAATTCTATATGACGGCGTCATCCGTTATTACATATCGCTGGGGGTGTAATCTTAATGAGGGAAAAATTCATTTTGTTTCTCGATAGATTCCAGTTGGCGATGCAACTGTAAATTCAATCGTCGACCGCTTTACTCGCGCGCAATTGTCACGCGACTCAATTTTCAATTGTTTCTTTTTTTTTTTTTAACCATTATCTCCTCGACAATAACGTGAGAAAATAAATGTAAAAGAATAAGTTGTCGCGATGTGTGCGCGTCTATATTACGATAACGAGCGTCATTTGCAAACTTAAGTCTTCCACGAATAGACGAGTTGATACGATATTCCGTGGCTGACAACTAAAAAGATAGTTGCGCATTGATAATATTGCCACGTCTAAAAGTCGCGTTGCAACTTCTTCCTTATTAAAGATCGTGATAACGTCATCGTCGTCGTCGTCGTCGTCTCTAAGAAAATACGAAGCATCGAAAGGAAAAATCTAGTCGCGCGGAACATCTTATCGATATTATTAATCAGCTTGGCAGTCGATTTTAATGCAACTTATTTTCCTGCCGCTGCAGCTACGACCGAGATAACGAATTCCAGTCGCGCGTTTCCCGATAATCTACCAATATTAAAAAAGAACGTAACGCTTGCAGAAAATGTGTGTAACATGCAAGTATCAGATGAAACTGTATATTGATCGATCAATCATGTATATTAGTCATTCGACGAGCCTGTTACAGCAGAAGCGTCGCAGCGGTTTGTTTATCGGCTCGCGTGTCACTGGCACACACGTCATGCACACGGTTGATCCAATTTGATCGGCTTAGAAGAAAAAGAAAACTGTCAAGCAGCGGCGATTGACAGTGGCCTAAACAACTTTGTAGGGCCGATCGATGGGGACGACCATCCGGGGTCTCCCCCCCCCTATTTTTTTCCTTTCTCTATCCAATCACGATTCCATCAAAGTTTCTAATTCTTTTTCCGAAGGCCGCCGTCCTGTAACCCGAAACGTCGAAATAAACGGGACCTTTTTCTCGTTTTTTCACCGAACATTTCGCCGATTAATTTTTCCGCACAGCGCGCCTTCCTCCCCTTCTCTCGTTTCGGCCAATAAATTTAACGAAAATTTAATGAATAACTCGTATCGCGGTGCCCCAAAAAAAGCGCCCTGTACTGTTTTGCATTCGTATGGACTCGATTGTCGTACCTTCCGCTTTTGCACACCGGGATGTTATCGATGTGGAAATAAAAAAATTCTGCGAGAGATAACAAAATCTGCTCTCGAGCCCGTTGGATTAATAACCGACTCGTCGCAAAATGACTCTGAAGTGAATAAGTAAAGCTCGGCAACGATACCTTCTCTCTCTCTCTCTCTCTCTCTCTCTCTTCCCTTGCAAATTGGAGTTAATTCAACAACGTGATTCCGTTTATACATCATTACGTTCGCTGTGAATTTTCGACGACGCTAAAAAAAAAACACAAACGTGTTGAAAAATTACTCGCTTCCTATCGCTCACTTGATAACTTACTTTCGCTAGAAGAGAAAAAAAAGATCAATTTAAAAGAGATATCGGGAGTCGCGCGCTTCGTGGGATTGATAACCCAGTGTTTCGAAATAACCTTGTGTATTGGCATTCGCGCGCGCTTGTACTGTTTCGTCACAGTTCCTCTATAATAACTACGAACTAAAATCGTATCTCTCGAGCGGCCTTAACGTTGCAAATAGCTCTCGACCCGAGAGAGGGGGAGAGAGGGAGAGAGAGAGAGGCAGAAAACGGAGTCGTAATAATAATTAAAATACGCGTTTTAATTCAACGATTCGACCGATTCGATTGTAACGCGATTCCTCGTCGACTCATTAACTCGTCCGATGCTCACGCGGCTAACGGTACTCTCTCCGACGGGATTTCTCGCGAGTATCACATATCTCGTCGAACCAGTCAATAACGATGTCAAATTCGCGGCTGGAATACGTCGCGAGCATCCCGGAAATCATTGGAATTAGTTTAGACTCAAAGCAGGCAGAATTTTGAGAATCATCGTGCAAGAATGAACAAAGAACGCGATAAAATTTGAAAGATATTTAAAAAATACTAGTATTTCTAGTTACATTTGGTATAATTGATGCTTACATTTCATAATTAAATTTATTTAATGTATACCTCGAAAGCATTAGGGCGTTTTGAAAAAAAAAAGGAGGAAGGAGATTTGGTCGAATCTCCGGTTAAGGAAAAACCGAACGCAATTAACGGGCGAATCGACAGATCTAGTTAACTCCGAATAAAAAATGTGATTGCAAAAATTGCAATTTCTCCACTTCGGTTCGCCTCGCCGCACCAGTGGGGTTATTAATTTAATTGAACTAATTAGTAATCCCGACGGAATCGAGCGTCAGGTATTAAATGCGATCGATACCAAACGCTCTCGGAGTATTGATGTTAGAAGAAGAGAGCGTTGTCCACACCTTTGGCCAAATATGACCAATCGGTGCACCGCAAGCGCCGAAATATCGTCCGGACAATCGGGTTCAACAATTATTTTTCCCGCATTATCAAAATGACGTCAGATTTAAAAAAAAAAAAAAAAAAAGAGCCGAGCGATCGGCGCGGTAAAAGCTAAGAACAAATGACATTCGCGTTATTAAATACCAAACAGGTTATTCCGGCCGAGATTTATGGCGTAAATCGTGGAAAGTTTCGCAGAAAGTTTCTTGCTATCTCTTTGCCACCCAACAACGCACTGCTATCCGTATAATGGCGTTTTTATCGAGTTCCGCTAAGGAGAAAGAGATTACGAGAATTCGGAATCCATCGCTCCGTTCTGCTGGATTAAGCGCACACTGCGGAATGTTATATTTTCTTGAGCGATTCGATTCTTATCGGTTTCGCGGGCGCAAATAAATGATGGCCACGTCTAGCAACGACCTCGCTCCCGACATATATATATTTCTCTCTCTCTCTCTCTCTCTCTCCCTCCCTCTTTCTCGTGCGTACCTCAATCCCGAAGGTTTCCATCGATCGCACCCGGCAAAAGCGAGTCGTCGCCCCCGACCCGCGACAATTATCGCGAGAAATTGTCGACATCCACGCCGGCCAGGCGGTTCCTTCAATGTTCTCGCGATCGAAGACTTGGAGGGGGGAGGGAGGCTTTATTTCGAGATCCGTAAGGATTATGGGTTTCCTAATGTTAGATCCCTCCAATGTGCCCAATGTGCTTTCCCGCGACGTTTCGCGTAATTCCACGCAAAAGGAAATGCACCGAAAGTTTCGCCAAATGGGAAACGCGATTCCATTTCGCTGGACCAATTAAGATTAAATCTGCGGAAGGTTTAATGCAGTTGTGTCGCATATTACCATTTGCAATACCGGAATCCGCGTTCTGGCAGTATCGTGCACGCTCCTCCCGTAGCCGTGAGAACGCGCGTCATCTCGCGCGTTTTCGGTTTTGCGTACAACACACGGGAGAAGGGGGATCCGCGGATGTATTACGGCAGCATTCGAAATTGGGATCTAGGTGAAAAGATTCTCCGCGCGGCGCGAGAGCCGACAAGCCGACGAAGGGAAAAGGACGTGTGGCCGATGGCCCGGCGCAGACAGTCGGAGCGAAGGAAAACGTTCGTAGGAAGTGGCCGAAGTGGAAAAAGAAGGACCGTGAGAGAAGAGGCGAGAGAAACCCGAAGAAGAAACGAACAGGTATACTCTCTCTGCCCGCGCGCGGCCGAACGTTCCCGACCAATCGCGTGACGCGTCGAAAATACGATTCGCGCCGGAATAGTTGCCATTGGCGTTCCGCGCGGCAGCGGCGGTGGCGACATTTCGGCGGCGCGCCACACGTGGCACAATCCTGGCTGCGCGTGCGCAGAGAGAGGCGCGCTGCTCTCGCGCGGTAGAGGGAGGGGAGAGAGGGGGGGACGCGCGAGAGGGCGCTCGTGCGCGCGGTTCCGCGTGTCGGGTGCCGACAACGCGACACACACAAACACCGTCGAGTGACCGCGCGCAGGCGCGCTGCACCCGCCGGGAAGGGTGAATGTGCCTGCCTGCCCGCCGCCGCTCTCGAGAATGCAACGTTGCCGCGACCGCCGCGGTGTTGCCGAATCTCACCGGCGCGGACCCCATCAAACGCCAAAGCCGAGACTCTCCCGCCCGCGCTACTTGCTAACGGATTACGGTGGAAGGTTAATCGGTGACGGACGAGAGTTCGTTGTTCAACCACGATTGCTGCTACTTCTCTCTTCTATTCTTTTTTTTCTCCCCCTCCCCCTCCGCTTCCTCCCGACCGAAGATAGATGAGGCCATCCTCGACTTTTCAGGCGTACGCACACTTTTTTCGTCCCCCCCCCCCCCTCTCTCATAGGAACCGCGCGTATCGCGAGGAATCCATATCGTAAGAAACGCGCGAGCACGTCGAGCGGACGAGTGATCGCTGGCTGACCGTTTCGAGATAAGCCAACGGCTGCGCGAGAAACGATCGAGACGAAAAAAAAAAAGGCCTGCCTCTTTTCAAATACAGTCGACCCCGAGCGAACAATAGGCGCGCTTCTTGCGCACCGTCGCGAACACTCGTAACCGGCGAGCTGCATTTAGCAGCACCTTACGATCAAAGCGAGGCAAAGTACGCTGCGAAAAAAAAAGAGGAAAAAAAAAGAGAAAAAACAGAGCGACTTACAAATGCGTACTTTGCGATGTAAAATATTCTTCGCCTTCTACGCCGGCCTTACCACTTTGAATCTATATTTCTACCGTGCGCGGTACACTCGACACAGAAAGAGTTTCGTCTACGTATTGTACGCGCTGAGGACTGAAGTTAGAGAGTTTCAGTCCTTCGCGCAGTATTAGAAGCGCATTACGCATGACGTTCAAATGGTTTCAGGAAAAAAGAAACGAGGTTAAAGTAACGTAAAATTCTTCGAAAATTTTACAGGGCGTTTTTTTTTTTTGCATCATTGAGAAACATTAATAAAACGAGACTTCGCAAAGTGAACTTAATAAGAAGTGCAACCGTGTCGCAATGTGTGAAACGTGGTAATTAAACCCTCGTTCGCGACGTAGGTAGCAATTTTTTTCCTCCGGCCATAACGGTATCGTCAAAAAATAAAAGTGCTCCCGCACCGATGGCTGTGAATTTATTTCTCGGCCTCCTCCTGAAGGGAGTGGAATTACACGCCGCATGAAGGAGATCGGTCATCGTACAGAATAAAGGACGTGAAATAGAGCGAGCCAGTCGTACATCCGAAACGCTCTTACCACGCTAGAAACTCTACCTACTTCGCGAACAAAGAGATATATGCGCGATGCACGAGCGTATCCAACCGCCTACGATCGATAACGCGTGATGCACGGGCGAGCTCCTTTTTTTCGTCTCTTTTTCAAAATGTAGGAAGTGCAAAGTGAAAGTAAACTTCACGGCTAAAAAAAAAAAGCCTCTCCCTCCCCTCCTGAGCGCGACGGGCGTTCAAAATTTCAAACCACTCCATTTGTCATATTTTTGGTAAATTATTGTCATTCACCTTTTACGCGTTTATTTTTAGATTTAGCTTCAGAGGGATTTTGGTCTAATACATACATTTATACCTCGCGCAGCGCGCGCTCATTCCGGTTAATAAAAATGTAGGTGATCTATATCTAGTGCCGACAACGCCCTCCATTTGCGGCTCTCGATGAATGGAAGGTTGTTACTTATGTCACTTTTAAAGAGAAAGTGCGACATACATATTCATCGTTAGACGCGCCCGTTCGTGAGGAAAATGTAATTGAACGTAACGGTAAAAGCGCGTCCCTGGTAAAATTAAAAATCTCTTAATACTTTCCTCGTTTAGTGCCCGCCTAAAATTCTTTACGTATTCTAACTCTTTTTCCCTGCTCCGATTTACACCCTCCCCCCCTCTCTCTCTCTCTCGGGCGTCATCCCAGAAAATTATCCCGTTTAGGCATGCAGCTTGGCAACTATGCGCCGCCAGCACATGGTCTATAATAATTTTCGCGCCCCCGGGCTGGTCCCGTCGCCTACTCTCTTCTCGTTGCCCCGTCCACCAATTCTCCGTCGATCGAAATCGGCATTCGCTCCAACGACCGATGGCTCCTCTTCCTCCTGGGCTATGGGCTCTCGATGACGTAACGGTCACTGACCCCCTCCCACTTCTAGCAAGCCCTCTTCTTCCCATCTCCCCCCCTCCCTCCCTCCCTCCCCGCGCGCCACGATGCTTCTACTCCCCCACCATACCGTTGTCATCTATTCTTTCTCCCTCTGACGGGTGATGCGCGCGCGATACGGCGTTCGTTATACGCACATGAATGCACGCACGACGTATGGATGCGACGAATGCAACGCGCGCAGCACGTCGTCGTCGTCATCGTCGTCGTCGTCGTCGGCGACAACGACGAGGACACGATCCCGACGCTGCGGACGTTTCACTTTACGACGAATCATTAAGTTTCGGATACCCCCGGCTCCACTACGCATCTCTAGCACGAATAAAACGAATGCTCTTGCTCCTACTTGACGCCCCACATCTATTTGTGACTGACGACGCGATATGCGCTCCTCACCGTCTCTACGCCCAGGGATTTTCGGGATTATCGAACACGACACTTTCCGGCGCCTTCGATTCGTGATAGATATACGACGAGTTAAATGAAACAAAATGTGCGGGGAAAGATTTAGCTCGCGTTTCTGTCGGACAAAGATGTCACATTTAATGGAACGACAATATGATAAACGAATTCCAAACGAATGGATATTTATATAAGCGTCACCAAGTTTCTGAAATGTAGTTTTTAATTTAAGAAATGCAAACACGGTTACGTTTCAATATGACTTGAATTTCTCCATATACATTATTAAGCGTTAATACTCTGCCTTTATGAGTATCTATTTCTGAAAAAATGGGTCACAATGAACCAGATGTACACAATAAATGCGAAATGCTTGCCCTTTAAATGCAAAAATTCCTACACATGTTCGGGTTTCATAGTATATCATAACATAATCAAATTACTTAATACTTTTCATTCTCGGGACGCTTTCAAGAGAATTTGAATTCAAACAAACGTTTCTATGTCAAACAATAATTCGATAAGAATACTAACTGTACGTAATAATTTGTTATTGAAATCTCATCCATATTACAATTCAAGAATTAGTCACCTCGTGACTACGCAATAAACATTCTAGACGTATTCGATAATGCGCAGAAAGGTGACGTAACGAACAAATTTGTGCAGATCTTGATAACGGGGCAAAAAATAGAGAATATTAGTATTGGAAGAAGGAGATGGAGAGGACAGCTCGACCCCGTGTATCGCGATGCGTGTGCATCTTGCTCACGTACGTAGAGATAGAAAGAGAGAGATGAGGGGAGCAGGGGGAGGAAAGGAAGGGAAGCAGAGGCAAAGAGGCGGGAGAGAAGTGTTAGGATCGATAACCCATGTACACACACGCTATATGGTATATAACTCATATGAAAACACGCATTAAAAAAAGACAGACAGAGAGAAAGAGAGAAAGAGAGAGAGAGAGAGAGAGAGAGAGAGAGAAGATAGATAGATAAAGGATAAAACGTAAATGAATCCGCGTTATCAATGACACGTTAAATACTTATGGTATACCGAAGAGTGTACTACAGTTTCCGCCAATCCTATCATCCCTACTTGAATTTTTAAACGACAACTTTCCACAACACAGCGAGCGTTAATAGCAGTGCCGAGTTTTGAGTACGCGACCGGTCCATTTCTTTCCCTTCTTAATAGCACGACTCGTCCGTTCCGGATACTTATGACCGAACGCCATTGGCTTGTTCTTTTTCGCTGCACTGCTGCAATAAATTAGAATGAGAAAAAATATATTTGTCTTACTCGTAACTTGTTACTCCAGTGTAGCAGTACAGCGAAAAAGAACAAGCCACATGTGTCGCGCGAACTCGCGAGAAACGATTCGACCTATTTTACGCGGCCCTATTCGCGTTGCGCGATCGAATTAACGCGTCGAAGGAAAGGGTGGGATTCGCTGCAGAGATCGTCTTAGCAACCGCGATATTTCTAGCCCCTCTATATTCTCTCGTAGTGAAAATGTACGAATACACGGGTCTCTTAAAGAGAAAAAAAAGAAGGGGGGAAGCGTCGGGAATAGAAATCTCTGCCACACTATGTCATCTGCATCGATTTGACCCACGGTCTCATATTCTGGGATCAACATCGCGAAACGGACCGCGACGAAAAACAACGTAAACACAAGCTCTCGTGAGGGGTCTCACGAAATTCCGACTCTTCAATGCGGGGAGTCTGCGCCAGAAACGAAGGAGAGGGGAAAAAAAAGGTAAGGAGGAAAAAAAAGAGAACTGACGCGTCCTTGGGCCTCTTCCATCAACCCTGCCTTCTTTTCCCGCCTTCGTTTCCACGCCTCCTACTACGTCCTCGTCTTTCTTTTCTCGCGGTACATATAAATATTTATCATTCGCGATCGCAATCAACAGCGACAATAGTAAATATTTCTTCGACGTCTCCCCCCCGCCCTTCTCTCTCTCTCTCTCTCTCTCTCGCGCACGCGCGCGACCGCCCACGGATTTGCAAACCTCGTTTCGTGGAACACGTAAACGAGATGATTACCTAATTATTGTGCCGCTTTGTTGCGAGCAAGCACCTGCTTTTCGAGACCACGAAGCCAATAGCTAAATAGACAGCCTATCCACCGAGAGAGATATTTCAAAACGAGGTGTACCGTGAAACGTGTCAGTGTCAGCTGTCACATTGTATTCCTGGATTCGTTAAAGTCGCGCGATATCTTACGCAACTAAAAATTCAATAAAATTGATAATGACTTTTCCAAGTTCTATATTAAATTCCTTTCGATAACTAAGTTATAAGTTTTAACTTATATTTCCGTCAAAGGAGTTCACTTTTAATCGTCGATCCACAAAATAATTCTCCATAATTGAATTTCGCCTTAGCTTCATCTTACGGGAGGAGGTGGGGGAGGAGGTCGATTTCGAAGTCGGCTAAAGAAAACATTCCTATCATTAATTCTCGAATATTTTGCGACGTACGTACACCGTGCGACTTTATCAGCTTCTCTTAATTTATTACCCTAAACTTTATTCATTATCGCCTGGTGAAACGTGATTAATACTCGAAAGTGGACGCGAGACAACATTTTGTAAAGTTTAAACATCTTCGGATTTTAAGTCTCCGCCAAGCTATTCCCCCTTTTGTTTTCGTTTTTACCCCACTTGTTCGCTCGCTAAAACAGAACGCGAAGAATTGGTCTTCAACTTGTATGCCGAGGTCCCATTTAAACATACACGTTTCGCGCGTGCATATTTTACGATGGCGCGCTTCTTCTTTTTCCCAGGGCACCGTTCACCATTTATTTACGAGACATCGAGTCGTATAGCGGCGCGTATGGCGGACGTCATAAATGTACGCCTGTGTAATTTAAGGGCAAACTATTCGCAAGAGAGATCGAGTTTTAAGCATCAGCGTTATTCCATAACGTGAAATACCGCAGCTGTTAAAAAAAAAAGAAGAAGAAAGAATGCAAGTGTCTTTCATTGTCGCGCTCGAAACTTTTGTTCCGCCAGTAGCGATCAGGTCATCCATTAAGGATGCTAAAGCTGTCCTGTTTTACCGATTATTTTGATTATTTTCTATTCGCTAATCTTTCCAATTGTATTTACAATCTTTGAATTGTATTTACAAAAAATTTGAATCTAATTTGCAAATTTTTATTTCGTTTCTTAGGTAAAATTCTTACGTGCGCATTATGTTACCGTCCGTACTTTAATTGTGAAAAAGGACTTTTAAATCTGTAAACGCAATTAAAAGATTATCAGTGAATTGGAAATAAACAAAATAATCGGTAAAACAGGACAGCTTTAGCGTCCCCTTAAGAAATGAATTTTTATACATATATATATATATATAAACGTGTCAGGCATATTGATATTTTACAAATAATTTAAGCTATTTGCGTCGTCTTGTAATCCGACGTAAAAATTTCAACAGATTTAACCGATCGAAGGTTCCCGAAGGCTACCAATTTTAACGGTACTCGGCCCGATATCTTATCTTCAAGAGAGAAAACAAACTTTATTCCCCCGATAATTTTTTTACTATCGTAGGACTTACGAATTTACCGATAGGGACCGACGGGAGCAGTGGCGCAGGTATGTTCGTATTTTGTCCAGGCGGTGTATGCGTAGGAATTGGAATCACGCTGCGTATATGCACGCGTGCCGCACGCACAGAACGTCGAATCAAAACGCCGCGAGAGCGAAGCGGCGTGCACACACGCGTGTTCGCGTGTCGCGGAGACCCGTCGCGTTATCAAGCACATCCTTTATCCTCGCCTTCGACTCGTACCCGCCGACTCCCCCCCCCCCTCCCTCCCATGCTGTTGTCCGTCGTCACGCTGTTTTCCTTCGCCAGACGGTCTGATTCATAATCTATATACAACGGCGGCGCATTTGCTGTCGCCGCCGCCGCCGCCTCCTCCTCCTCCTCCCCCTTGCCCGCCGCCGGGTTAGCCAAGTACGTACATGTGTTGACGAACCTAACCTCAACCGTCTTCCCGCGTGGCGGGAGCCCTCGGCTCCCACGCCACGCCGGGTCCGAAACTTGACCGTTAAAACGTCACCGAGAAGGGCGCGCGCGTTGCCCCGCGACCCTAGGAGTTTGAGTAATCGAGATTCCGAGTTGTTGGAGGAGAAGGGCGAGGGGTAATGTCTCAATGGAGACGGCAAACACACGGGGGACGAGATAGCAAAAAGGGGGGCTCGATGAGAGGATGGAGGAAGTGCTGGAGTAAAGAGAAATCGAGAACGAGGCATTCCGAGAGAAACGGACAGTCGGTAAAAGAATGCGCGGAAAGGGAGAGAACGGCCGATAAGCGCGAGCTGGCTGCTGGGTTTCGTAAATATTATGAAAATCCCGAGGCACATCTCCGCCCAGAAGGCACATTACCCAAATCGACCTCCTCGCGCCGTCTACAACGATATAAAAAAGAAAGAGAAGCAAAAAAAAAAGGAGAAGACTGGACAGCGCGTGACACGTGCACGGCTCGGTTACGTGATGCGAGGGACACGCTGACGAGTCGCTTGAGGATCTTCCAAAAGCGTCGGAATAACATGGGGGTGAGGAGAAAAAAAGGAAGGTTAAAGCGCGAACAACTTGTGTTGCGGACTTACGTGAACTCCGGATAATCGAGATAACTGGTGGTGCCTGTCGGATGACCCGGGTAACCCGGGACCGCGAGGTAACGGGGGTTACCTGGGTCACTGAAGCTCCCGGGATCACTGGACGATCTATAGCCGTGGCCATACGAGCCGTGATAGCCACGCGCCATGTGGCAGTAGCCATACGTATCAGGTGCGCCATGGTTTTCGAGTGGGATCCTGCTCGTCGGATTTGTTCCCCGCATTTCGCGCACATTCCGCCCTCGCTGCACGTGGTATTTTTTTTTTCCAAGGCACCACGGCACGGCAAAAAGCACGCCCCGACGGCAGAGGAGAGACTGTCCCGCGCTTCCTCCACGACGCGGCGGTTAGGAATCAGTGGTGGTTTAAGGTTAGAATCGACAGGTAGCAGTAGTGACGTGTGGCGCGCTCATGACGTTATTCGCGTTTGTCTCGGAACGTAAAAATGCCAGGCCGCTTTCCGTGTCTCTTTCACCGGAGATGGAGGGAGACGGAGGGGCAATTGACCTCCGAGATACACAAAAATAGACCCGACATTAGCTAAATAGATGCCCCGTCCCGAAAACATTTCGTAGAAGAGGGAAACGCCGTTGGCGTTTGTCGGCCAAATGTAATTGCTTCATTGCAAATGAGGAGGGGAGGGGGGAATCCAATATTCCTTGTGCCTCCACTTTTCTTTCGTTATACGTGCATCGAGAAAAATATAGAGTAACTTCTCCCACGTCGATTTCCCCACGCTTGTAATTAAACGCAAGCCGGCAACTGATGTTCATTCGCTCGTAAACAAACCGATCTGATCAGAAGGTTAAATAAAAATTAAAATTTACTTGTCCTCAAAATTTAAAAGCCTTCCAACGAGGGCCGACCCCGCAGGCTCGATCTTGATCGTCACTGATTACACGTCACGATGCGTCTCTCGGTCTCTCTTCTTCGAATCGAGCAATCGAATCGGAGTCGAGAGAGATAAAGGAAAACCGGGCACATCTCGGAGAAGCGACCGCATCTAAAAAAACGCACGTTTCATGGAAAACAAAATTCAAGAGATTTAGTTATATTTTGTTAAAAAAAAAAAAAAACAAAAACAAAAAAAAACGTTTACAAGATCGGACATTTACAAAACATACATCGATAAATGTGTAGAACGGTAGAACGCAAAAAGCTTCTCCATTTCGCAAGAGGTTTCCCTCGAGCTTCGAGCACTTTGGTAAAAACGCCGCGCGAAATGGATTCAATTCGGGGATTCGATTCGCGCTCCTTTTTCCCCCACACGTCGCAGATTTTGAGAGATCGCGGGGAGGGGGGGGAATAAGCGGGCAGGTAACGTGGGCGGGAGTACGCGTGCATCTGCGTGATGACTAACAGATGTGATGGAAGCGTAGTTCCGAAGACTTTGTACTTTTCAGACGGCTGCGTCGAGTTTATAATGACATCTCAGGTTCGTAGATTAGATGGATAAATTTAGTTCGTGGGAGTATACAGGCGCGACAAATTTTTTTTCTTCTTCATTCTACCATTTTTGCTTCATGCGCGCTAATTGTATCGGCGTAATCTTCTTTTATCTCGAATGAGAAACGTCTCGTCGAAGGATAGGTATAAGAGTCACTTCGCATAATCTGCGTAATTATTCAATGTAAATGTTATCCCGTTTAAAATATACAATTAAAAAAAATAAAGGAATTAAATGCAAATCGAGATGAATAAATCTATCGTAAAACCATCGACACGGTGGCGAACATCCTGTGTATCGACAAATATAACGTTAATCATGTATCATTATGTAACGAACTTTTTTTTTTCTCGCGAGACAAGATATCGCTCGGAATTTTTATCTAATCGTTAACCTTAATTGATACAAATCACTCAGATACGAGATATTAAATGTTGTTCTTTTATCTTAAAAACGTATATCGTAAGCCGGATTTCGAAAGAATCCATCTGCCACTTTCTTTTGTGCAATAAACAATTTTTCACAAACGGCAAGATATAGAAGATCCTAAAGAGGCTTTGTCGCGCGGGCAATTATTTCTAATTAACAGGTGCAAACAAGTTGTGCAAGCACTTTAATTTCCGACACGGTTTTTAACACACGAACTCGGCGGTCTTGTCGAAATCGATAATACCATATATTTGCGCACACGTTACAATAAAAGCGAGAGTATCTCTCGCCCGCCGCGCCGGCGACCGTGCGCTTGAGAAATAAATAAACCGGCTCCTAATGTCTAATTTCGCAGCTTTCTCGTCCCTTCGAACTTCGCGGGCCCGCGCGCATTGTACACCCCGTGAATTCCCCGAGCGTTCGTGCATTCTTCGCTATGTAATAGGCTTAAAATACGATGCAAATGGAGCCAAGAGGCTCGCAGTTCGTACATAAAGTATATTCTAAGCCGCGCGACACTTATATAACCCACATCAGCTACAACTTCCGCGCAGATTGCGTTGTCCCAAGCAAAAATATCTCACCCTTCCCGACGCGATCTATCTACAGTTACAAACATGATAAAATACATCCCCCTCCCCCCTCTCTCCCCCTCTCCCAATGTGGCGCTAGGTAAATATGCCGATAAGCGTAAACAAAAAGTGTGCACTCTGATGAAATTCAGCCACAACCCCGATCGATTGAAAGTAAACGTCACGTTCTCTAATGAACAATCGTGCGTTTTGAATGGAAATTGAACAGCGCCGGGGACGGGATTTATCTTTAAAAGCGTAGGCGTGCAAATTTGTTTGCGCCGTAAATATTTAGAATATTTATTTTTAAATAATACAAATACATATAGCGTGTATCTGCAGCTGCGTGGAGCAGGTCCAAGCGAGACCCCGGGTGAGTCATCGAGTAATAAAATGGCTGTCACTTTTAGGCACATTGACGAAGCGATATTGATGGAGCGAAAGACCGCGCGCTCTCTTCCGCGGTCACCGGTAAAAACTTATTTACAAGAAATGTAAATGCGTCATTTATCATCGGACAGACGTGCATGATGTGTGTGTGTGTGCGGAACGTCTGCCGTTCCCAATCGACGTAATTTTTTTTACCCCCCTTTTTTTTCCCCCACCCAGACTACGGAGACACGATCTAGCGTCACTGCGTCAACTGCGAATGCCAATATACTCAGTGATGTCGGGGACACGTAGAATCATGCGCTACGTTACCCGGAGGGAAAAAAAAAGGGACTACAGTCGCATCACGTCGCAGCGTTCTCTTGTTCTCGGAGTATCCGTTCGCCGTCGCGCGGTTTCGTACGGTACGAGACACGGTGGTAGAAAGGTCATAACGATCGCATATCTTTATTCATAAACATCCCACCAGACGTTACACGGGCAACGGGGACAAAAGTATCGCGTATTTCTGATGTTATCCATTGTACGGGGCGCTGCGTTATTAACATATGTGTTATCACAGAATTTTGTGGGGGGCCGTAAGCTACTCCTTTCCGTAAAACGATCCTAATGCTACGCGCGGACGAAACGTGTATGATACACCACGGCAATTCGCTGAGGTTCGCGAACATTTCGATTTGTAATAACTTCAATTATAACTCGTCGATAATAAATTTAGAGGGACCCTGGAAATAGAAGCTTCCACCAACTACAAAAGTCATAAGCTTATATAATAAGGAGCTTAAGTTAAAGCTAAAGCTTGTGTAAGTGGAAGCTTATATATCGCTATAATATTCCCTGATCGCGGAGTAATATTACGAGTTCGATAGTCTCGCAAAACACAATTTCCGGACTTTTCGTGCTAAATTTCCGGCAAAATGAAAAATTTTGTGTTAATTACAGTTGAATAAAATATCTCGATTTTTAAAAGCGTTTAAAATCGTAGAAAGTGCAGTAATTTTAAATTAATGTATGCAACCGAATAATTCCCCTCTCGAGATTAGTCAATACCGAATATTAAAGTAATCATTATTCGGCTTCACGTAACCGCGTCTGGTAAAATTTTTCTCGCTTATTAGTTCTATTTGCAAAAGGCACACAATTATTGAGATAAGTGATCCAGTGAATTCATTATTATCGTCGTATATGGAAAACAAAATACACCAAGTTCGCCATTAGAGATATTTGCAAACATTTTTATCACTGTACATACCGTAATTTTGTTTTAACGTGCGACAAAAAGAGTCACAATTATATCGTGACCGTGTCAAATTATAGTTCAAGATCTGTTATTCTTTCGCTAAGCTTTTCTCATTCTCATTCTCGATTCGCGATAATTAATACACATTCACGGCTATTCACTTGGATTCTGCAATATTAATCCGTCGAATAGAGGAAATATTTCACGAACTGATCTTCGGATTACTTCCCGACGGATCTCAAGAGTTTGTGTAAATATCGTCGTTCTTTTTTTTCCTAGATAATAACAGAGCTGATAATTTCCGAGTATGAAAGGCGCAATTGAAACCGTGATAATTCCTGGTTTCGATATAACTAGCGTGACGACTGCGTAACGTCGACTTTTATGTCTGTCGCTACTTATCTTAATAGAGTCTATACTTCCGCAACCGGAGAGAACCCGACGAAACGTCTCTAGTCTCGTATCACGATTCTACGGTATGGCAGCGTTACTCGAGAAATCGCGGCTGTTGCATCCTGTATAAGGATGCAAATGATCTCACGTGATAAATCTAAATCTCGACGGATCCTGCATATATAGCAAAGGCCCCACGCGATTGGACCACGTTCCGTGCGGAGGGTACGAGAGGCTAGTTTTCACAGCAGGTACCCGCAGAATCAGCAGGGTCTGGTCTTGGCCCTTTGAAAAGCGTGTACTTTTGAATTCTCCTCCCAAAGAGAGGCCAGAACTCTAGACAGACCATCTCGCACGGATACCTGACTGCTGCTACCTGCCTGGTACTCTGGCTCCTACACACGCGCCCCCTCCTTCATTTTCCTCCTCTGTCATTCTACACGCACGTTCCTAGGCATCGCCGTGATGTCGGACTTTGTCCGTGGACTTTCCTTCTTAAAATACACATGCCACCACTGGCTCGGTCGTATCAGCTTTCAATTCGTGTTCTCTGTTCGCCGCGTATGACACGTCGAGAGTCGTGTGTGAACGAGAGTTAGCACTCCCCTTTTCAGTACCTTGGACAGAAACGACAGAGTTGTACGATGTTCTTGAAATTATTTCCCTTGGGAAAAAAATTTTATAAAAACGGGAAAGAAATAACATAAATGAAAGAAAACTCTTTGGTACAAGTCACGGTACCGAGGGAAGAGCCAAAGTGAGAAATTTTTGCAGCTTGGGACGCGTAATTGTTTACAGTAACCATATTATCGAGAGAAGAATCACGCGAGAACCACCTTTCGGTTCACTTCCTTAATGGCTTCGAAAATATTTGTCAGATAATCTTTGTCGGAAGATATTTTGCCATTTCTGTGGCATTAGTGAAATATTTTACCTTCACACGACCTTAAAAGCCGTCGAGATCGACGACTCCGGCAATTCCAGTTTATGTACACAAGAGGAGAAAAGGGACTTACCTGTGCAGCTGTACTGAAGTGGACCTCGCAGGAACGTGCTGGTTATGCGAGGTTGGTGGTTGAGGCTGACCTCTGCCGGGGTTCGACGTCGCGAGCGAGTGGCCATGAGACCCATGGGGGTGACCGTGGGGGTGGGAGTGCGGGTGCGGAGGATGGGCGTGCGGGTGTGGATGATGATGGTGATGCAGATCTCCCCCCACTGGGCCCACAGGGCCCACTGGACCCCCCACCCCCAGTCCACTCACTACCTGAACTTGCTTGCCCACTGTCTCCATCACCCCTAGCGCATTGTGAACTGAAACAGATATATGGATCATTCTCGTAGAATCATACGCATCCATCTTGAGCTGGAAGATTCTTCAATCGAAACGTAACGAATAGGAGAGGAAATATTTATAAAATTTCAGAATAAAATGTTTGGGGGGGAAAAAAGATGAGAAAATTCATAGGACAAAAATCACGTGAAATGAAAACAAATTCACAAGATAATAAATGTTACATAACGTAAAATTTTTTGACGTGTCGACATTTTAATCGCCGTTCAAAAGAAATAAAGCAATGAGAAAGGTGTCTTGGAGAAATTTCGCGCGGGCGTCGCAAAGACGATATTTGAGTTGCCTTTCAACTTGAAATCTGTCGGACCACTGTGACCGCTATGACCATTAATAGCGGATCAATTATGGCGATACACACGTCACCGATATCGCTCAATTATCATTGACGTAGTTTTTCATATGTCTACTTAGCGTTGAATAGATTGAATGCATCAATAGCGACCCAGTCATGACACTGCGGAAACGTACCGCGGTCTGTTTATCGTGCCTTTCCTTTCGCATTGGCGAGGTATATCAATCGCGCAGATAGAAATTAAAAGCAACACGAGCGCGAGAAACGCGCATCGCGCAGTATGCAATTACAGTTACATTGAAAACGGGAAGTAGATCGAATTTCTTGCCGATTCACCTCGAGTCTTTGTAACGGCGCAAAATTCGCGTCCATTAACTCCTTACAACACGAAGAATCGATGGTAATTTATGAAGAACAATCGATGCAAAGTTACATTACCGGAAGAAGACGAACCATACATATATTCCCTTTTTTCCGAATGTGAAATTGTGATCGCTGTAAATTACGTCACGGGATAATTAAGTTTGTCCGAATTTAACAAACTCGTCCAATACACACACACACACACACTCTCTCTCTCTCTCTCTCTCTCTCTCTCTCTCTCTCTCTCTCTTGCGCGCGCTTAAAATTCTCAAAAAGATCAGCTTAGCTTTTGCAGACATCCCGATATCTTGTATAACGTATATGTTTGCATGAGTTGCACATTTATAGAAATTCTTTACTTTTCGCGTGGCTGGTATAAATGAACTTTGAGGCACACCGTAATACATATATTCATGTTGGATAGCCGGATAGATGCCGGTAGAAGAGGAAGGACTGCATACGGATACGATAGGATAAAACATCGAATGTGTACAGTTCGGCGCAATACATAAATTTATACGCGGCTGCATATCTCCGTCAAAGTATATTGAGAAATATTCCGTAACGCAGTACTCCTCTCTCAAATTCTCGCGGGACGTATACCTCCCGATGAGATCCTTTCATCAACTAAATTTAAGTTTGAAATTTTTAATATTTAAAGCAATTGATAATTAAAACTTTGTCTCGTCTCGATCGATAATACATTTCCTTGCCGAATACGAACAAATGTGGCACATGCTTGAAGAGGCAAATCTTTACAAAACTAAACATTTTGAGCTTTCAACAAATCTGTATGTTAGTGTAGTAATAGTAAATGTTACGTACGTATATTGATTTTTATTATTATTAAGAGTATTGTTTTGAAAAACAAACAAGAAACGTGTCCAATGTTCTAGAAAATAAAAACTGTTACATTTTGTCAAAAGTCGACTAATCGAAGTTAAAAAAAAATATATATATAATTTTGGAAATAAAATTTTAGAAAAGTTTATCTGAAGCGATATAAAAAGAAAATATCGATGTGATATTTTATTAATGGCTCAGTTTACAAAGAATTCTAAGATAGCTAAGCTAAAGATAGTCGACCTCATAAATTTTCAACACCAACACTTTTGATCGAATTTCATAGAATTTTAAAATATAATCTAAGATACAGTTTCACTTGCTTATAAATATTTTTTGTATTAGTTATTCTCACACAAAGATATTCTAACATATATCAATTCGAAACATAAACACACACAAACAAGGTTCTAAAATACATTCAGTTCATTCAAAATTCTTTAAGATATTAAAACGTGCTATTAAATAATCCCCCCCACCCAAAAAAATACAAAAATAAAAACTAATTTATTATAAAATAAGGAACTGTTGTGTCGACGATAATATATTTAAATTTTATGACTTGACTTAAAATATCAAGCAAGACAGGAACTCAGCGGCTTAAAGTAAAATAAAAACTTAACAATTTAGGTATTTTATAAGAAAATATATAATTTCTATATAAAAATTACACGTATTCCATCGGTTTTGATCTTTTAGATTTCTCGATAAAACTTTTTGACTATCTATTCTGTTCTTTTAATGTGAAAACTGACTTGCGGAAAAATTTTATTATTTATTTGATTGTATTATTTATTCGTTCACGTTTTTATTTGTTATGGCACATTTTTTATAGACAATATGCGTTGTTTTATGGTTGTTTAATGGTCATCATTTTTTTAACAGTTTAAATATATTTTCGTTTGCGTTTTTTCACTCATGTTTAAGTTCATAAATATTGTTAATTTGTTACAACTGAAGAGGATTATGTATAGTCGAAACGTTTCAAAATTTAACATTTTTTTAACACAGTTGATTTTTAGTCGCGTTTATAATTATATACTTTTTATTTAATAAATTATATCGTATTACGATAATTTGTCTTGGCTCGATATATTGACCTGTTTATTATATAATTTCTGTTATACATATACCCTCCGTCATTTCGATAGGTTCATTAAAATAATACTTCTACGTGTTGTGCAAATTTTTAAAACAGATTTAAGATAACAAAATTTTTATCTCAACTCTTTACGACAGCAACCTTTTCAAATCCGAAACGGGTTTAATCGACATGCAATTAAGATTAATGAGAGGGAAGAATACAGCACCGGCGCCATTCTATAGAATGGCGGTGTAGAGTCGTGGACTTTGGCGCGATATTATAGACCGGCGGTGTTGCCCTCGGCTCCTTCTACACCAGACAGCAAGCCGTCCGTCGTCACGCGAGCCCGCCGCAATTCCGCAAAGAAAGGAAAAGTCCGCGATGTGCAATAGACACGTCGGCGTGCGCCGCCGTATTATAACGGCATTAATAGTAATCGAATGTGCTCTCTAGGCGACCAGCGGGAGAATCGCTCGCGAGAACGGAATCGGGAGCGAAATCAAATTCGCGAGTGACACACAAGTCAGTTCGCGCGGAGCGGGAGCGGGCGCGATCGATGATAAACGCGGGCGCGCACGGACCGAACAACGTAGGAACAACCCTGAACCCATCGCTACAAGTGAAATTACGGGAAATGTGTTCAATCGGTTGGAAATGTATTTAATCGCTTCATCATCCAACTAAATTTACAACGCCTTCGGCGTGCAATTTCACACGCCGCGAGAATTTTATTTATAGTTTATTATTCGATAAATGCGCCGAGCTCTATTAAAAAAAAAAAAAAAGATAACGCGAATCTCCAATAATAAAAACGTAAAGTCATCCTATACGTCTTTTAAGGGGGGGGGGGGGGAGAAACCAGGATTCCTTGGCGAAGATTCAATTATATCAAAATTCCGAGAATAATTTCAAACGGGAAGTTTTATTTCTAAAGGTCAATCGTGAAACAATTAATAAGAAGCAAGTAATCGAGGCGGCCGAGATGCGTAATGCAAGTTTGAGGGAGAAAAGTACACCACCGAATTCGAGACCTCGATAAACGAGTCGTCGGATGCCGGGTGCCGGTGACAAATATAATCCACGTCTCTTTTCTCTCTCTCTCTCTCTCTCTCTCTCTCTCTCTTTCTTTCTTTCTTTCCGGGGCGAGATGCGGGGTGCATTGCGTCATGTCCACCGGCTATCGGAAACGCTCGCACGCGATAAAGGGGAAGGCAGGGGGGATAGGGGGGGAGAAGAAGGGAGAGGAGCAGACCTTACGAGCCGGGCGTGTACGTGCACCTGTTTTGTGCGTTAAACTAAAAATGATGTTCGAACGGCGATAGCGTATAGCGCAGCAGGGCGGCCGGGCATATTAAAGCGGAACTGCTCGGCGGCGAAGGCGAGCTTCCCTCGGGCCGGGGGAATCGAGTCGACGACACGCGTATTTCTGTCGCGCGTCATTAGCCGGCTCACTCCTCTCGTCTTTGAATCAACGCGGCGCGCATCGTGCGCCTTTCATATTTCCAACTTGACCGTGTCATCGCCGAGCGGCCCGCGCGCGTGAAACATCCCCCTCCCGCCCCCCCCCCCTCCTCCCCGCTCGGCGAAATTACGGCATCTGTCTTTGAATTCAAAGTCCGAAATTAAAATTCAACGCTAACGGTCTCCATACGTTCGCATGAATTTTTTTTCCCTTTCTCTCTTTCTCTCTCTCTCTCTCTTTACTGTCGCGAGTTATCATCGTCCCGCGGACAGAATTGTCCGAACGGAACGTAATTCGGAAGAATAGAGAATTTTAGTGTGGCGGATGCGTTGACGAGAGGATCTTTTCCACCTTCGTGCCATATATTCCCTTTTCGCTTTCTCTTTTCCGCCGCGCCCCCCTCCCCCCGTCCCACCCGACCGCCCGGCCCTTCATCCGTTTCCACGCTTTCCCCTCCCCGCGCCGGCCCTTTCTAGTTCGTCGCTCGCTTCCCACTCCTCTTCGCGCCTCGGCGGTCTCTCCGGTCGTCGCGTCGCGTCGCGTCGCGTCGCGTCGCCGGCCGTTTTGTACTGGAACGCGGGATCGATATCCGAGTCCTATATAATATGTCTATAAAAGCGGGGTAGAGATACACGTATACGCGAGAGAGACGCGAGGGAGACGACGCGCACGTTGAGGACATTCGCACGGCCGTGACAAACGCGCGGAAATGGGGGGGAAAAAAAAATTAATTAAGGGCAACGTCGCCGCCGCCGCCGCCGCGCGCATCGACGCTAGACGCCCAGACCTATATAACCGACGACGTAGAGAGTCTCGTTGCTGGAGAGAAAGCTACGGAACTTTGCGAGGGAAAGAGCTGCGTATTCCCGTGCGAAAGCGGCGCTGAACTTCGCCACCGTAACCGATCGCTCAATATTATGGCAAAACTCGTTTCACGTCTCGAGTAAGAAGAACGTTCCGAGTTCCAAGATCAAGTCTAAAATTGGAATTCGATGCAGTCCGGTCGTTTCAGAAGAATTTCAATCAACGTGCGTTGATTTCGTAATTCTTCCTTTTTTTTTTCCTTTTAACACAACGTCACGCTCTAAAATATCCCGAAAATCGATCCTTTACGTTGTCTATCCTAGATAACGTTAAAATTCAATTAAAATCACTGCCGTTTAACACGCCGTTAATCCCTCGCGTCGCGTTAATTAAGATGTAAAACGCGTACGTGATACGCGTTCACTTTCTCAGCCTCCGCGTACATAAAATCCATAATCATCGTTCACCGACGGTATAGAGGGACCTTGGGTTAATGCTATTCGCTGCTCGAGCCTCTAAAAATCGCTCGACGAGCGTTTATAATGCGCGTTTTACTATTCTAAAAATTACCGCCCGGCGGCGGACATGTGCCCTTCATTATACATCCTTCCCTCGCTGCAACTTTCTCTAAAATCGTCTTGCCAGTCAGCGTCTGCGTCTCGTCTAACTGCACAAAGAAAGAAAGAAGAAGGGAGGGGGGGAGGAAGAGAGAGAGAGAGAGAGAGAGAGACGCGCGAACCGTGCGGCTCGCACGGGCGGCCATCTTTCCTCGCGCTTGGAAAAGAAGAACGACGGACTCGGCTGACGGAGTAGCCAGCCAGCAGCGCGAAGTTGACGCACACACCGACGCACCGAGAGAACGCAACGCTCACCTATACACATATACACGAAAGGCAGGCCACAGGCCGACAGGCCGGCCGTTACTTGGAGAGGATCAAACACGCGTCCGGATCGTGCAAACATACGCGCGGCCAGCCAGAATCTTAAACTATACCGGGCCATATGTTGGCGGAAAACGTCGGGATTTTGATTCTCTCGGGGAAAACCTCGTAGACAATCGGCCGCGTGTCGTCGGTGCCAGGGACTTTAAACTCGGGAGGGAGGGAGGGAGATTCCGCGAAGATGTTTCGCGCTCACCATCAGCAACACAACGATACCTCGAATCATTGAGGAAATATCGTAGACCATTGTAGACGCGACTCACTCCCGGAAAGTAACCGGAAAAGTATGGTGTCCCATTGACCGCGGGTGTTCTAGGCCACGTGCTTTAATAAGCAGGACGGATACCGCGGCGGCGAATATCGTTATACGAAATACCGCTAGGAGAAGAAGAATGACGTTATTAACAACGCGCGCGTCTCTCCCCGAATACATTCATCTTTCGACGTTCCCATACGTTAGAGCGTGCGCGCACGCCCGCGAGCTGCAGCTAAATTACGGTAATTGCGTACTTTCTCGCTGACGCGTACACGTCACGCGTATATTCCGCGTGCGCGCGCGCGCGCGCGCGCACGCACGCTACAACCCCGACGGCGCTTTGGTAATTAATGCCATGACGGACCAATGGCCCTCGAGAAACTCACTCGCGGAGTAACGATCAACGGTTAATTTGGCTTGCCGCGTTTGCATTTATCATACGACGACGAGGACGCGAAGGACGAAGGGTAGCGCGCTCCGCGCCTCATTTCTTATTGAAACTCAATTAAAAAGCGAATGCGGGCCGGTAACCGCGACATAACACGGCGTGCAGTAAAATAGATATTTATGCAACTAGTGCGGTAAATCGGCTAATTGCCCGTAAGTGCGGGATATGGACACACTCGCCGGAGGCTCGTGTGTCCACCCGCACGACCTGGTGATATCCAATTCGCACACGTCGCATACGATATTTTTTTTGTTACCCGTGCGTCGAAATATATTGGTCCTTTTGTGTTAAGTGACACGTGAGAAAAGGATCATTTTTCATGCACTGATAACGAAAATACTTTTTCCCCTCCACGTGTGACGAGATGAATTTTTACCGTCTTACGAGTAGCCTTTTCTCCCCGTTCCAAATTCACGACGTTAGTTTTCTACGACTTTGGGTGGATTCTAAGCTGAAAACTTCCGAAATCACAGAAATTCCAAAAGTTCGACCCAACCTGGCCCTAAAGTGGTTTAAGCTCGGTGCCCATCGATCTTGCATAACAACGCGAGGAGAAGAAGAAATGGAACTTTGGCGAAAGGATTTTGTTAAGGATTATAAAGGCGGGTAACTCCTCCCTGCTCCTCCCCCCCCCCCCCGGTTCTTCCTCTCTGCGGTCGTGGAATTTCAGTCGGCCGGTGTTTGCCTCGGCCCAACAACAAAAGAACATGAAGCTCGCCGAGTGTTTTCCAAGCGCGCGAGTTTCGGTCACGTCAATCGTTCCGTGGCGGGAGGGGAGGGGGGGAGGAAGGAAAGAGGGAGGGGCAGAGGGAGAAAGGGAAAAATGACTCACCGGTAATGACGTCAGCCGTGGAAAGCGAACCGGGTCTCGAGTTTTCCCGCGGCGGGCGGCGGTCGATCCACCGGCGCGGCGATTCGATTCACCGGCCGGGCGGGGACGACGATTCCTCTTCTTCTTCCTCCGTGCAGCAGTTACGACGCACACGCGCGCGCCCGTACACATATGGTACACGCACACGCACACACGCACGCACACACAGACGCCGTAGGGTGGGGGGTGTGGGGGCGCGCGGCGCGTATTATATCCCTATTTAGAGAATTCGATCGGCCGATCGATCCGTGAAATCCGCGACGCCGCGACGTCACCCCACAGCATACTCCTGGCGTCGGCGAGCGTGCGCGCGCGCGCGCTCGCTCGCGCGGAAAAGTCGCCTCCTCGCTTCCTGTATTCTCTTTTCTCCTTCACCTTCTCTCGTCGCGTCGCACCTTCTCTTTCTTCCTCTCCTCCTCCTCCTCCTCCTCCTCCTCTTGCTCCCTTCCCTCGTTGCCTGTCGCACTGCACCGCGCGCACTGTCTCACACACGCGCGCTCCGTCCACGTGCACTGTCACGCGGTACCGCGACGCACACACATGCACGCACACACAGACACACGGTGCACCCTGCCCGCGTAGAATCGCCGAAACTCACGTCTCTTCCTCCTCTTGTGTCCTCGTGTTGTGTTTCGCCGCCTCTTCCTCGTGTCGCCGCTTCCGCTGCGATCTCTGCGGAAAGGATGACGGGGTCATGAAAAACTTGCACGTTGTGTTAATCGTCCCCGTGAACGTGGACGACGCAATCAACGTCGTCGTCGTCGTCGTCGTCAGCTACTCAACGCCGCGCCACGCGACTCGACGAATGCGCACGCGCTTCTGGACAAGTGTGTGTGCGTGTGTGTGTGTGTGTGTGTATGTGTGCCACACACACACACACACACACACAGACACACATACACAGAGGTGCGGAACTAATCGCGATCGCGATTCGAAAAGCGGAAATATCTTTTCGCCTTGCTTATTTGTCGATATCCGTGAGATATTTCGAGACCCGCTTGCTTCGAACGTCGCTTTAAACGTTTTCACTTGCACGGCTATTTGCTCGCTCGTGCGCGAGGTGTATTTATATACATAGATATCGCTTCTTAACAGGATACCCACTCGTCGGGGCCCCGAATTCGTAATGTGCCGTCCGTTGTTTATGCGACGTTACGTCACGTTTATTTTTACGCGCAAATAAATTTGTAAGCCGAGAACGTAAATTTGGACGCCGGCGACGGATGCCAAACGTCTCTAATTGCGAAGGGTTTCCCAGGTTAGTACACCTCGGTTACGCAATCCCCGGGGTATTTCGAACGTTTATCGTCCGGCTTCGTTTCACGGGTGAAAAGCGGACCGGAGTGGCCGCGCGACACGCGTTGTTTAATCGAAGAGCGTTGCACCGCGCGACCAACGCAAAGTCACCCGCTCGCCCGTCCGCGTTCGTCCTAGCGGAAGGCACACACACACACACACACATACACACGTGTGTTCCCGTGTTCGCGAATTCAACGTGTACGCGAAATCCACGCGCGTTTATTAATACCAAAAGTACACGCCGGCATATACGCGTCTCGAGAAATGTCTCCTTTGACGAGAAACATGGCGGAGCTAGATTTAATCTCGTTTATATTAATATTATATTTCAGCGACTTGACTTGAAAAGTATCTTTGACGTGACACGCGCCGCTGCGGCCCGGCAAATTAGTTTCTCACATTTTACTCGCGACATTCGGACGAATTTTGGAGGATCGCGACACCGTCGAAATAAAAACCTTGGTCCGACAACATTCGGCGGTTGGAACCGCGGGTTTTTTTACGACGTATTCCCGTCCTTCCGTTTCGGCCGGCCTGAACATGGTTCACGCGCGGGGAGACACGCCGTCGCCTTCGAGCAGCCGTTTTAACCGACTGACCCTATCGGCGACGGCGGCGAGTGGCGGCGAGTGATTAGACCGAGGCGCAGTGCTCGACTTCCGGTTCAGCTGTTCGCACAAAGATCCGCATGTTTCTCCGACCCGCGTGCCTCGCGCCACACAGTGTGTTTTGTTGCCCGTCGTTTGTTTCCGCTCGGTATGCTTCGTCCCACTCTCGGTCATCCCCTCTCGAGCGCGCTTCTCTCTCTCTCTCTCTTTCTCTCTCTGTCTCTCCCACCCTCTCGCTCGCTCCCCACCCTCTCGTTCGTTCCACCGCTGGCGCTCAGAAGGTAGGCGCACCTCGTGCGCCCGAGAATTTCCTCATTGACCCGCGCGCTCCGTATTCCACCTGCGACTCGTCATCACCGTTATTAATATCGTTCCCCGTTGCCGCCGCGCGGACCTCGTTATCGTTCCCACGGCGGGAACCGCGCGCTACCGTCGTCACCTCCGTTTTCATCGCCGTCGTTGACGGTCGCCGCCCCTCCCTCCCTCGCCGGGGCAAAATTCGGCAGAGCTGCAGCCGGATTAACGGCCGGCAGATCCGCCGAACAAAAGCGCGTATTAACGATTAATGATTGCGATCAAGTAATTTGCAATCATGATTATTAAAGCTACGGGTTAAATAATCAACGGTTGTGACTTTTCAATGAGGAAGCGACCGCACGATCCGCGATTATAATTAGGTCGCGAATTTAACACGTTAAAAAAAAACAAAAATACCGAGATACTCCGACATACTCCGGTAACATCTTACACGTTTGTTAATTAACAAATCGAATTGTTTCACATTTCATGAATAAAATGAAAAAAGAGAGAAAGAGAGAGAATCGAGAAGAGTCGAAAAAAGCTCGAGAGAAGCGCTCTCTCTCTCTCTCTCGTCCGACAAGATCACAACGAATGGTCCTCAGCGCCTCCCTCCTTCCTCCCCCTTTCACGCGGCTAGACGCGACTCTCCCGATACCCTTTGCGTGCCGCCGCCTCTTCGTTTGTTTCTTCTTGCCGTCGTTTCCATCCGAGACGTCGAGTGTCGACCCCGGTGACCGAGAATCCTTCTCTTTCGACAGCAGCAACAATCCTACAAAACAAAATGTAACCTCTCATTAAGGAATGTTTCCACAATGTATGTCGACTAATAATAAATCAACTATTTATTTGAATATAATTTTCATTGCAAGAGTCCATGAAATTATTCCAATTTCATAATTCTCGAATTTTTTTTTTTTTTTAAAGAAAAATTGCGGGGTTAGAATTAGCCATGGAGTGCGAATAAAGGAAAATGGAAACAAATGCGACTACTGTCTAGACGCTATGACGCCACATTGTGAGGAGATTAACACAGAAATGTAATAAAATTCGTTTTAATCAGTCATGAAAATTATTAAAAAGGTATTAGAGCGACGCTTACAGTCAGCGCTTGTCTTCCCTACCGGTGGAGACTAATTACTTTACAGATTCGACGGTGAGCACGATACGCGCGGGTCACGCGATACGAAACACTTGTAACTTCGCGGAATATTCTGTTTCGGTCTCTCTATTTTCCGCGTAATCGACGGCAATCGACGGCCCGTGTATTTTCTTTTATGTTAATACATATATATAGAGATAAATTAACACGCAAATGAGTGATTGAACGTGTATACATAGTATATATAGTAAGGTAGGGAAAAAGAACAAAGATGCGCGCGTTGTTAGCATCGATTTGATACGTTGTTACACACTCATTACCCGTGAGCTCGATAGAGGACTACTGAAAAATACACCAGATGGAAAATGGCAGAAAGAAATTACGATTGCGTCAAGTTTAGGATAAGCGCTCGATAATGGCCGGTTATTGCCCCGCCGTTAGGCACGGTTTATAAATTCAAACAGCTAGAATACAATTAGAAACATAATGTAAGGCACGTATAATAACAATAAGATGACAGAAATGATGCATGCCTCGAAATATATATAATGCAATATTATTCGAGCGTAGATAATACTTGGCAGTGTTGCATAGCTCGTAAGAATTTTATGTATTTTACATCTCTTTAATATATATATATATATATATATATATATATATACCGCGTGTATATAAATACCGGGATCGCATCCAATACCCTGAGCAACGTTGGAAAATGAAAGGTTTCCGTGAGAAGCTCTCATAATAAAGACATCGTTAAGAGTCTCTCTCTCGCGTGGAAGTGCGAATTATCCTTTACGATAAACGAAATTTGCAAACCACGGACCGCCGATCGGGGGGGCCGCCGGTTTGCGTCCCGCCCGTAAAGAAACGTAATGTATTTCGCAGGAAATCCGCAGCAGCCGACGGAGATACGGCAATTACGGTCGGGATACGTGTACCAAGCACGCAACGGGGGCGATCGATCGTTCTCCTCGCGCAGTGGGAAATACTGCGGGAGAAAGCATCTGACACGCGTTTGCGAATTGCGCCGCCGGTGCCGGCGCGGTCGAAGGGACCCTGGGTCGATTCGTCGGGTTGAATACGCGACAATAGCAAAAATGGCAAATATCAGCTGTGCGGGACAGCCTAGCTCCCCTCGCGATCGATCCTCTCTCGTTATTGCGGCGCAAAACAACGCGACGCTGCGCCCGGTCGAGACGCCAAGCCTTGGGAGAGACGGTGACTTTGCCTCGAAAGTTATAAAAACTCCGGTCACGTTAAGAACAAAATTCAAGAGAAATTTATTACGACCAAAGTACAGCGCTTTGAATCAAGCTGGAAATTAATAATCGACGTCGTTCGCGTTTGTTTCCCATTCGTTTCAAACTCTCGGGCGTAGCACTTTGCAAAAAAAAAAAAAAAAAAAAAAAAAAATCCATCCAATTAAACGCGCGGTGAAACTGATGAGAAAATTTACAAACTGGAAATTAGTCGAGAAATCATCGCGCGCGCAACGGGGAAGATACGCTCGCGCGTACGATATTGAGGAGCAGACGGATCTCCCGACGGCCGTTTTAAATAGCGCGATCGAAAGTTCTCTCAAGATCTAATCGCACGCGTTATTACGCGGGTTCTCGCCGCGCGGCAGAAGCTGAGTCATCGCGCATCGTCGTACACGCTAATGGTCGTCCACCTTGAGGACGTTTCCTTTAGGGTACCTTACGCGACCAACTCCCCCCTCCCCCCACCTCCGTCGCGAGCGCAACGTGATCGGTCCCTCGTGATACCTAAGTCACGCCGGCTCGTTCAGGTGGCAGGCGAATAACAATATGACGCAAGAATTTCGGTCTTCCGCGCAACTTCCCGAGAAAGTCGCGCGCGCCTACACCCGGCGACACTTCGATTTGGGAAACGCTCGATGAATATAAAACCAAGCGTCAACGTTACTTTATCCTGGAACGCGCAATTTTTAGGAATTTCTAGTTTATTAGAGAATCGATGAAAACGCGCTCGTATCAAAAAACATTACTTGCCGTGCCGTTTATATTTAATTAACAGGGAGGCGTCTGTGCGCTTTCTCCATTCGATACTATCTTCCAAGTGCCCGTATATGTACAGATAATATCAAAGGCACGATACAAATAGACTGATATAAATTAATGTGCGCATTTCCACTAACCATTTTATTTTACCGCGGTCGAAGGTAAAGTACGATCACTGAGAATACTCAGTATCGAAGACGAGGCGTACTTTAATAATACGCGTTTCACACATAAGTAGTGCGCTAGGTGCACGCGCGCGCGCGCGCGCGCACACGCGTGTGTCCGTGCGCGTGTGCGTGTGCGTGTGTCGAGCGCACACAGCCGAGCGCAAAGACTCTTTCGCAGTGACGCAGCCGGACTGGAGGACATCTTATTGGCCGGCTAACGTAAACACGCGTATAAGCACACCCCTTGTCCCCTTACATCATAGAGTCGAGATATCTCTTCCGATCCGCGTCCCTGCCCCCTCCCTCTCTCTCTCTCTCTCTCTCTCTCTCACTGATCCCACCCTCCTGCCCCTCGCCTCTCGCCCTGACGCTCGCAGCCACCGTACCCACTCCCGCCCTCGCATCTAGCTTCACCCATTCACCGCCGGTGCGCAGAGCGTCTCGCATCTCTTTCACCCCACTCCGATCGCGCGCGGCCGCGCTCTTCCCTCCCGATCTCCCCCCCCCCCCGACTCGCCGAGAATCCCACGAAGAGTAGGTACTCTCCGCAGCGCGCGCGCGCGCGCGGCTCTCCCTCTGCGCGCTCTGCACAACACTATCGCAAGCCACACACACACACACGCACGCGAGTGTTCCACACTTCACGACGGTGCCGCGAGGGAAAAAGAGAGAACGAGTACTCATTCCGTACGATGACTGTGATGACGACGACGAAGGTCGTGGAAAAAAAATACCCCTCGACTGACGTGGGGTGGTCCACCTCACCGTGTTGTCGAAGTACATCTTACGCTTCGGAATCTGGATGAATGCGAAACGCGCGAGAGAAAGAGAAAGAGAGAGAGAGAGACAGAAACGTTCGTAAATCGCGGGCATGCAGCAGAATTTTACGAGAAACGTTACCCCAAAGTTTCCAAGTTTCTTACTTCTCGTATAGAGATACGTACCTTGGGGTTTACTTTGCTCACCCCTCTCCCCCTCCGATAAAAATAAGTCAAGTAACGACGTTAAAAATAATCCGGGTAAACAAGGTATCGATCGACTTGAGGAAGTATCGAAGCTTTTCTGCCTACGCGTCTAATCACGTTCGTCTTTCGCGAGTGAATGCATTGTGCGTCCCGTAGGAAGGAGGACGGCGGGGAGGGGAAGAGGTATATTTATACTCCGGATTGATTAAAGAATTCAACGGAGTTGAAAATAAAAAAATTAAAAAAAGCGCGGAGGAAGACCGCACGAGGATTCGCGGAAATCGACAATTCGACGCCTTCCCCGGAGGAGGGGTGGGGAGGGGAGGGAGGGACGTATCTCGAGCATTCCCCGATACCATACATTCCGCCGTGCATCCTTGACAGGAGCCTTGACTTTTCGGCGACGAAGCGGACCGCGCGAGAGCGGTTGGCGGCGCGTTGGCGGATTTCGTAAGCGAGAGAACCGCGCTCGCTCGCTTCCCCACCCCGTAAAGCGAGATATCTCCGCACGCTCGCTCTCCTCTCGCATCTCTTCGCAACACGCGCGTATATATATGTATGTACACTTTCGCCCGACTACTCTTTTTTTCCGGCCGGTATCGATTGTAGCGCGCGCGCGCGCGCTCGGACAGCGCGACGGCGAAAGTAGAGGTGATCCCTGTATCCAGGCGAAGCCCGGCGCGCATGAACTTCGCTGATATAACAATGAGAGCCCATCGGCCCTCCCCGGTTACACGCTGTGCCCATCGAGTGAATTTTCCCTCTTTAATTCGCCGGCCGCCCGCGCGCGTTGGACCGCAGTCACGGTTTCCTACATCGAGCGCGCCCATCTCGCTTCATCTCGCGTCAACAATCCCTAGCGAACGACCCAACAAAATGTACGAGGAGGGATATAAAAGCGCGAGAGTTAAATTTATCATAATGTTACATTAAAATGGACGCCGGAACGTCACCTGTTACAGTCTATTTTATATTTTTACCGCTAAAGTAACGGATTGCACGCTGTCCCCTTTATTGTTAATTGAATAAAAATATTTTTTTTTAAATGTAACACAGATTTCGTTAAAATTGAAAAAAAAAAAGGTAAAAATCAATATTTTCGACGAATGTCGAGCCCTGGGAAGCCGGCTAGGTGTAACAAGTTGCGGATTGTTGCGCAACGTTGCACGTTCTACGGACGCAAGCTGATTCTCAGATCGGTCCCCGAGCATCGGGAATTCGATGTTTTATTTCTCGATTTCGTGGAACAACAACCGCGTAAACGTGGAACAGCCACTTGGACATTGTCGATTTACATGGACCGCTCCCCGCGTTCAGAGATATATTTAGAATCGTTGCATCGCATAAAACACCACGGAGAGAAAGTTCAGAAACGCCATGTCAAAGGATATTTTCGGATCGTTATAGCGCGCGCGCGAGACGGTTTACGCTTCGGTTGAAAATGACGACGGCGACGGCGACGACGACGGCGACGGCGACGACGACGACGACGACGACGACGACGACGACGACGACGACGACGACGACGACGACGACGACGACGACGACGACGACGACGACGCTGGTTGCGCTTAGTGGTATCGACTTTCTCAAAGCACGGGCTCGCGAGGTAGAGACGACGGGTAAATCTCGCGGGGAAAGCGACCGTAGGAAAAATTAAAGGTACCGTTCTCGCGTATTACCGGAGTGAGAACCGCGCGCGGTGCGGCGGGACGGGAGGGGGGGGGGAGAAGGAGACGACGTGAAAAAAGCGGGACGCGCTCTTGCGCTACTTTAAACCCGGAACGGACGATTTTTGCCACCACCGTCGCAGCCGCCGCCACTCCGCAATCTCTCTCTCTCTCTCTCTTGCACCGTTATCGATTAAAACGCCCCACCTGCTGGAGGTTATAAAAACCGAAAGGGCCGTTCCGCTCGCGTACTTTACTCTTACTGCACACTGTACGATTCGAACCCTGTAAATCAGCATCGGTCGGTTGGTTGGTCGGTCGGTCGGTCGGTCGGTTGGTCGGTCGGTTGGTTGGTTGGTTGGTTGGTTGGTTGGTTGGTTGGTTGGTTGGTTGGTTGGTTGGTTGGTTGGTTGGTTGGTTGGTTGGTTGGTTGGTTGGTTGGTGACCTCGCGCGACGACTCCGACACACGACCAGCAATTATTCATTCCGCGAGCTTCCGAATCTTGTTACGTCTGGGATATGACAGCGATATTCTACCTCGCGACTCCGCCGGCACTTTCCCCTCCCCTCTGTCCCTCTGGGTAGTCAACTGACGTTTCATTTGAACCGGTCGTAATCTGACATTCGTAGAATCACGTAGAATCCTATATTGGCTCCTATTATTAAACCTTTGCCAAACGACCACGGCCGCGAAAAAGAGATGTCAGGTTTTCCCCCTCCCTCTTCCTGCGCCGCGCTAAAGGGACATAGGGTGCGTTCGGGAAGACGCTATTAGCGCTATCAGCATCAGTCCATCTTCATTACTCATTAAAAGTAGAACGAGGATAAACTGATGCTGATAGCGCTAATAGCGTCTTCCCGAACGCACCCATTGTCTCAGCTATTCGATCTCCAAAATCGGACACGGAGAAGAAAACTCGGAGGAAAGAATCGTACTTCGCGTTACGGGGAAATTCTTTTCTCGAAAAAAAGAATCAACGTCAACGTGAGTCAGAACGAAGCAGAAGCTGCAGCCACGCCGGCGCAATTGCGCGCACAAACGACGGAACGTTTCAATTCGGCCATGGCCGGCGCTCACGCTTGATCCGCCAAGTCAAAATAAACGATGTTCTCCTGTCTTCATTGCCACAGTCGTCGTTGCCGCCGCTCCCAGAAGCGGCGGGAACCGCTGCTGCTGCTGCTGCTGCTGCTGCTGGTGCAACGCCCCGCCCAGCAGCGCGGCTCTCATCTTCCTTTTCCTCTTTAATTCTCAACGGGCACACACCGTCGAAGCTTTAGCCCACTTTAGACGATTTACATTTAAATCGCGACGGACCATCGGGCAAGATGTTTACAATTTCCGTTCCAACTCTTCGGAAACGTTTACCATATCGGACGGCGGGTGAAATTGTCATGAGAAGCCAGAGGTATATAGCGTACATTTTAAAGAAGAAAGACAGAGAGAGAGAGAGATAAATCATCGCTAGAAAAATTGGTAGCAAGAATACGACGCTCAGACGAATTCCGCGACCGCGATTCACATCCGTTCGCGGATTTTGACGAGTGGTTAGAAGGGTAAGGCCTAAGTATTTTAACGAGCGACGCGTAAACGGAGGGGAAAACCGCCTGCTGCAGCAGCACGGCCAACTTTGTATCCGCGCGCGCGGGCGTGTTTTCCGCGGCGTTTCTCGTCGCGTCGCGCGCGCGAGCGGCGCTTTTTAGAAAGTGCACGTCCCCCTCGTCGCCAAATATATTTCAACCGGGGGTTATTATTATCTCTCACTCGCGAAACCCAGAACGGTCGATAGGTCTCTCGTCGCCGTCGCCGTCGCCCGTCGTCGTCGTCGTGACTCAAAGCCGCCGAGCCGAGCCGAGAGCAGTCGAATCGAACCGAGCCGAACCGAATCCGAGAGAACGCGCGAGGTCGTGTCAACTCTTTGACGTGTGAAAAAAGGCGATTGCCTCGAGGCGCGTCGCGATAAAGATGTAAGATCCACGGAGCCGCCGTCGCCGCCGCCGCGACGCGTTAATTCGCACGTGACCGTTTCGCGTTTGCGACGCGTTGAGGTCACGACTCCTGCAACATGGCGACGTGTTATCGATAATATTGCCGGGAATTAATCGTAGAAGAATAAATAAGAGAGAGAGAAAGAGAGAGAGAGAGAGAGATCCACGCGATTCAATATCATCAAAATCGAGAAGAGATCCGAGAGGAATCGATGTAGTTTTTCCTTTTTTTTTCCCTTCTCTTTTGTAAAATTTCGATGCGACACTAAAATTAGAGCCCGTTAAATATAACGGGATTTACTAATAAAAGATCTGCCCTATTTAAGCCGCGTATACCGTATTATTTAATATGTAATACTTAATCGGTTCGACGTTTGTTTTTGTCGCACCGGGCACCGTCTCGAGTGCTCCAGCGTTTTAAACGGCCATTGAAGAAGACGTAACGATATATAAATACCCGATCGCGCGATATATTGCGGCCTAACGGCACGTTAACACTCATTAAGGAAAAATAAGACCATTAACACTCGCGCGCGTCCCTGAGCCGATCAATGTCGCGTGCATACGAATAAGTTTGTACAGTTGCAATGCCTAATGCCAGACGTTAACCAAGTAAGTAGAATCTATTTTTTTTTTTCTTTATCCAATCGTTCGTACACGTTGCGTAAGAGAGGGCTGGCGAAACAAGCACCGCGTTTTTGCGCGGGACATCCCGTCGAGACAAGATACGTTTTGCCAAATGCATTTCTACGTGCGAGTAATTTTTATTATAATGGAAAATTCTTTTTAATTGCACGTTCCATGTGTGAGACACACGTAGAGAAAGATTTACATCATTACGTATACTAATCACGGAAATTAAATGGCGCGTCATAATGGATGTACAGCGCGAGCGCCTCCTCTCTATCTCTCTTTCTTTTTTTTTTTTTGTGCTAATTTTCTATGAGTCGTCTCGGAGTTAAATTTTGTATAAAATCCGACCGTGTCGCACATTGCGAATAACGTTAGCATTCGTTATCGCGCTTGTATCCGGCGAGAGCGAGAAATATCGGGCGCGGATATCGATTTCAGGCGACGCGACGTCGTCGTCGTCGCCGTCGTCGTGGCGGCTCTGAATAAGTCAACGAACTATAGCCTTCACTCCGATAGGCCGTGTTATTTTCGAACGAGCTTACTTCCGGTACATTTTCCGAACCAGTCTCCCGGTTTTACCGCCGCGAAATAAGATCATCGAGCGGGGATATTTACAAAACGTCTACGTACACAGCTCTCTCTCTCTCTCTCTCTCTCTCTCTCTCTCTCTCTCTCTCTCTCTCTCTCTCTCTCGCGCGCGCTCAATTCTCGATTTTCCTCGCGAGAGCGTAATAAAACGTTTCAATGAAATCAATTAACGTAGAAACGACGATAAGCGGCCCAAGTAACGTGACGGACAAATATACGGTACGTTACTTCGAGGTCACATTAGAAGGTTAATCTCGCATGAGTAATGTGGACTGTAACGGAGCCTAAGCTAATGAACTCGTCATTGCTAGTTGACAGCGTCAGCACTAATATTATATACGCGACCTTTCGTTCTTTCCAGCAAAACGTGTCTGAGCGAAACGTAGACACGAGCGAGAGGCGGGAGCGTCGAGATTGGCGGCGAGAATAGAAAGAAAACGCGAAACTTAAAAAGGGAAAAAAAAAAGGATAATCGTTATTTCACGTCAAATTTCTTTTAATGGTATTTCCTGCGCGCGATGCAGCCGCGCTGCGTGAATGAAAGGGTTAAGAAGCGGCAGAATAGAACCCGTCGCCGTGAGGAGAGTCTTGCCCGTGCGCGCGTCTGCGAGCGACACAAAAGAATTCAATTCGCGACAAACAAAATGGGACTCGTAATGAAGGACGTTGCGATTCCACGCAATACCCCTCGTCGCTTACGTCACCGTGCCGCTCTAACTCGTTAACAAAATAATTTTGCGCTGCCCGGATTCTGCAAGAGGCATGAGAAATTAGAGCCCATCTACCAAAGTCGAAGATCAGAGCGAAGGGACGTGTTACAAATGTATCTCCTGCCATTCAAAAAAATTATTTGCTGATATAGGCAGATTTCTCGATATCACAACCAGGATGTACCGCTAATTTTTGTATCAGCTGGAATTTTGGCTGTCACGTATAAAATTTGAAAATTCTGCTTCTATCGGCTAGATTAATTACATTGAGAAAAATATCTCGTGAGATTAACCAGAATTCTGGTTACACGATTAATTCACCATACGGTTTTAATAAGCTGAATCTGAATTCTGGTGAGATTAACTAGAATTCTGGCTACACTGAAAAAAATATCTGGTGAGATTAACCAGAAATCTGATCACACGATTATTCACCAGAATTCTGGTTAATTTCACCAGATACTTTTGTCAGTGTAGATACAATGCATATACACGAAGAAAAACTTGGTTAATTTTTATATAGAAAATTCATCAAAATTATCGTATGTGTAAAAATGTGGGTACAAGTGCTTTTTCATATTTCACTGTACCGAATTAAAAATTTTATCCTAATTTTTTCGAAAAATTGATCCATTTATTTGAATTTGTGTATGAAAAATAGTAATTTTCCTTTTATTCCTTTATAAATTTACATTAGAAAAGGCGTCTGCACTCGGTTTATAGTCGAGCACGGTACTTTTTCTATTATTCTTTTCTCAGCATACATATCACAGTATTTCCTAATTATTTATCTGTCTCAGCTAGATTTTACACACATATATTTTTTTTGTTAAAGCTGCAGGGTCACGTTTTTGAGCGATGAGATTCCCCGTAGGAGTTGCACACTTTTAACAAGAAAATAGAATTTTATTCAGTAACGTTTAACAAAATACCAAGAAAAAAAAAATAATGGTCGAATTTGTCAAGCTACTAACGATGATAGTAATTATACGTATTTACAAATTTTGAAAATCATATACGTTCACCGCTTTTTCACTGGCGCTCCCTTGCCTCGCGACAGACGTGCCTAACACGTACACCGGCAGATCGATGGCTGTATGCGTATACACGGCACAGCACTATAGACGGTACCGCAAGCAAGTGCTCGCTCGTGCGTGTCGTGAGTGCGTGAGTGTGTGCGTGTGTGTGCGCGCGCGCGTGCTTGTGCATGGAACGGGGCCAAACTAGTCGGCCGCGTTTGAAGAAAACCCGACGCGAGTCGAGCGAGCGATAATCCGTCGGGTTTTCTTCGCTCGCAGATGCCCGCCTCGCGTGCAGGCGCATACGGGAAAAACTACTTTTCACTCGGGAACACCTGTCCTTTTGGATAAGACTGGTCCCCCCCCCTCCTCTTTCCCCCCGTGCCTTCTCGCGCAGCCTTTTTTTATTGCGATCTCGGCGGAAACCTGCAAGAATCGACTGACTAGTTGACGGATTTCAGCTAACGAACGATGAAAAAAAAAAAACATTCGCGAGACGTAGTAGCAAACGCGCGCGATCGCGCACGATAATAATTTCGATTCGACTTTGATCCCGGGGGGGGGGGGGGGAAAACGAGCAACGCACTCGATGCGTCGAAACAACGTCGAATTTTCGCTTAGAAAGAAAAATATGAAATAAGACGGGAAGAAAAATACCGCGGGGCAGAGATTCGTTCGTGTTTTTCTTTTCGTGATATACTATTGTGAAAGATTGATATACTCGTGGTGTGGTCGGCGCCATCGCTAATTGCGACAGCTCCGATTATATTCGCCAAAAAGCCGAACAACGTTCGTATCCGTCGATACGCGATACACGCACACGCGCGCGCGCGCGTGTGCGTCTGTGTGCGTGTGCGTGCGTGTGTGTGTGTGTATGTGTGTGTGTGCAGACTTTTTACAGCTTGTATACCATCTGAGTCACGCATGACGACGCAAAAGTCTGATAAACGAGAACGTCATATCTTCCGATATAAATTTTTTTTTCGCCGAACAGGAAATCGCTAATGGCTTTGGCTGGCTTCGGAATAAAGTAACGTCGCGCGGAGAGTAGCAAGTTCGATGAGATCGATGCGAATCTACGCAAATGCGGATTTACTACCATGCGATATCTCGTAACAGCGTTCCCCCTTTCCTGTCTCTTCGCCAAAATACCGAGTTGCACTTCCAAATCCACTGACGTTACGGTCACAACGCAACGAAATCCGGCGTGACTCGCGCATTTTTAGAAAAACAGATATTTATCGCCACGGGCGGATAGAATTAATGTAAAATTATCACTTTTCACGCGCGAAGTATAATTCAAGAAATAGGTGACATTTAAAATTACAAATAAAATGTTAAATGTTGATAACAAGATATTATCATGTGTCTGGGGAAAACTAATTATATGCAAAAATGTTTAAATATAACTCACGCATATTATCGCAGATCATCAATGTGTTAACTAAATACCTAAGCTCTTCTTCGAATTGCAAATACGAGCGTGTATATATCGCGAAAAATCACTCGTTTCAGCGAAATGCCGTAATGCTTTCGGGCGTTGCGATGTTGCCGAGTTCTCTCTCTCTCTCTCTCTCTCTCTTTCTCTTTCTCCCCCCCCCTTCTCTCTCTTTCAAGCAGCAAACGGAAGATACAGACGCAGGTAGATCTGGCAACGCAGGAAGAAACGCCGTTGCCTGGCCGTGCTCAGTTTTCGTGACACACGTAGCTCTAACCCTCCTCGAGACTCTCCTGGTACACATCCAGCCAGCCGGAGAATTTTAAAATATTTGTAATTTCCTAACACATCTATCGGTCAATTTTCATTTGCGAAATAACATTTCTTCCGAACGAGAGAACCTTATCGATAGGATGCTACGAAAAAATATTGCACGTAACCCGCGTGAATTTTTACATTTATTTCGCATTTCGCGTGTACCTTGTAACAAAAAGTTTTCGACCTATTGTGCAAATAATTCTGTTTGAAAAATTGCAGTCCAATGCGGTTACGGCACTTTCGTTTGGTGCCTCCCGCGTGATATATTGACGACATAAACGTTAATATACTTTCGCGAGAATAAAATTTTATTTTATAATTATTACTCAAAACAAAAATGTAGGCGAGTAAAAGAGAGTGAAAGGGAGACGAGCGTTGGTCGGCGGGGGTCGGAATTGAAACCGTACTTGAAGCCATTCGATAGCCAATTTCAGCGGGCTTGTTTCTCGAGATAAAATCCGACCGCGTGAAGAATAATGGAACCACCGCGCGATCGGCGCAAGGTCAATTTCGTTCTTATCTACAGGCATGGAGAGTTAAAGTCACCGAAATTTGTAACGGTTTCTAACGGCTCTGAAACCGCGTGCGAACGAGGGCGAGAAGTCGTTTTTGTCCTTTCGGGACGGATAGACGGGGAGACGTTGTCATCACGCGATAACGCGAATTACATAATTGTCCTCCTATCGAAAGGAGCTAATAGCCCTGACGCAAGAGAGAGGGTGGGGAGGGGGAGACGGGGGGGAGGGAATTAAACGAAATTTATACGTATGATAAAACTGTTGGTTCGCTAACGCGGCGTCTCCCCCGCATGATGAGACGAGCACGTGAATTCTTGCGAAATAACCCCCGATAGCGTATTGCATATGGTGAACGAACATTTGCGCGGAATCGACGGTGTATTCTTCTCATGTGAGAATTTATAACTTTAGGCGCCGCAACGAATCTTCAAAGTCCAAAAAAAAAAAAAAATAACGTTTAGAATCGTGAAACGTACGACTTAATTGAAACGTTCGATTCTAACAAATACAAAAAAAAAGATCCCGATCTTACACAATTACGCGGTGCTGAAATCGCTGAAATAACACGAACGTGGCAAATAACCGCTGTAAATACAAAACAAAAATGGCTGTTGAAACTTTTCGGTGTTTACCGTATTCGAGTGCGCGCGGCGTGGCGTACAAAAAAAAAAAAGAGGTCTAATAATTCGCTCGGGCGCGACACATGCACAACTTCTTCGTCGCGGCGTGACCGAAAAAGTTTCGAAGCCGAGAGTTGCTCCCGACAAAAGCGTAGGACGATTCCACGTAAGATCGACAGTGTCGCGCGCGCGTCTTGTTTTTCTCGATCGAAGTACGTGGCAGATAACCGATAAGGTATATACTTCGTCGCCCGTTCGACTTACATAACGGTGGGCGTGCGCTCGAAATTAAATGTTTAGAGTATTCTCGGTATTGGAGGGGGTGGGGGTGGGGGTGGGCGATTATAACGTGAATTCACTCTTTTCTATTTATCTTTCTCCAGATAACGAGCGTGTACTTTTGTGCAGCGCGAGATAGCCAAATGAATAGCGGAGAGAGATCCGTGAAAAGCCGATTCCATGTGCTCTGCTATAAAGCACATTGAACGTTACTTTCCATGTAAAAGGAAAGGGATTTGGGCGAGGGATTAACATGAAGTAACGAGAGAAACGTGTTAAATTGTATTGCACATATGAATAGCTGGGCGATTAAAAGAGGAAAAGAAGCCTCGGGAAAGAGTCAAACGTTGGAAATGATGGATTGGACGATGATAAAGGTAGCTTAGGGTACACTGAGAAAAATATCTGGTGAGATTAACCAGAATTCTGGTTACACGATTATTCACTATACGGTTTAGTAAGCTGAATCTGAATTCTGGTCAAATTAACCAGAAATCTGATCACACAATTATTCATCAGAATTCTGGTTAATTTCACTAGATACTTTTCTCGGTGTATGTTTGTTAACGCGTCCGTTTCGATAGATCATTACTGGGACGAACAATAATCGAAAGAACAATTTCGCGTTTCGATGTTATATAACTGACCCGCGATAATTTTTATCATCTTAGCTACACCTACGCGCAGTTAAGCGTATTCAGAAATCTGGATATCGCGCAAGGTACTCCGGCACATTATTCAGGAATGTCGGGAAACTAGAGCTTTCCCAATAGAGCACGAGAGCCACGGAGGCCAAAAATGTTTCGCGCGCGCAGCGACGGCGGCGGCGGCGGCGGCCATCTCGTAAGGTCGTTTCAAGCTGGCCAACGTATACAGGGTGTATCAAATGTCGCGCACTTTCTCTCGGCCAGTCGGACGCTAAAGGCCAAACCGAGTAGAATGTCGATTATTGCTTCAATGTCGAGACGCCCATTAGCGTCTCATACGCGGGGAACGGAGCGTTTAAAGCGCAAACGAACGCAAAATAACGAACTGAAATTTTGTCATCCGAGAAACGAATTATTATTAGACGAAAAGTGGTAGAGGATTTAGCGAGGAAGCTCTGGATGACTGCAATCGTTTTACGTTCCGAACGCCAGCGTTTTGCCAACAGATTGCGACGAGAATCCGATGTAAACAAAAATTTATCAATAAAAAGCATTCGCCCGTGACGAAGTTTCGAATGCATAAATTTGTTTCCAAAATGTAAACCATGCATCACCCGTTTCATTACTATATTTGAAGAGCTTCTCGTAGCTTTTATTAATACCATTTCCTAGATTGCTTAAAATAACAAATTATATGAAGGAACAGGTCAATAACATCTTTTATTTATTGATTGATATAAAAAAGTAAACAAATCATGAATAAAAGAAATCTAATACGCATTATAAGGCGTTTCGACTCTACAGAATCATTAGTCTGTATTATAAATTACATAATATTAAATTAATATTAAAAACGTTACCGATGAATAAAATAATAGATATGAAGCATTGCAATATCGCCGGAAAAACCAGTCATACAGTCTAAAAAAGTAAAATAGTGATCCCGGTCAATGGTATTAAATATTAGTCATAGTGTAGTCAATGAAAATGTGTCAAATTCTAAGAACCGGAAAAAGTAATATATATAATCTACGGGGTATATGATATACGAAAAATAAGGTATATAAAATGACCAAGCAGACTTGCGAAAATTATAGTTGCCAAACCAGAGTTATTTAAAATAATAAAATTCTCAGCTATTTAAAAAAAAAAGTCAATACCGATTATTAAAATCTCGCGAGCACACAATGGATTCCAACGGAATTTTTATTAAGCAAAAATCTATGACGAATACATTAAAATGCTAAAATGATTCGAGGGAAGGGGGAAATATATTATATTTCCAGTTGAAGAAAATTTTTCAACGTAATACTCGCGAGGTAAAGACGCGCGATTTATCTCTCGATTGCCGTCGGCGACGAGCAGCATCCCGACTCCCTCGCGTACGGCGATTCGACAAGATGGAACACCGCGACACTGTAACATCGCTCGTTATAACGTCGGAATTTACGCGTGCGAACCAATATCGGCGAAACCATCGTCCGCGAAAGACCGTCTCTCCTCTTACCCCCCCCCCTCACCCCCTCGGAGCTTGTGGCCCTCAACTTTGCGAGGAACGCGATTACGAAATTCAACGTGCGTGCGTCACAAAAGCCTAGCCGACTTCATTTATTTGCGACAAAACAATAAATTAATTAGGTGCCTCGACGATTAAATTGAGTTCCCGTTCAGATAAGGCCACGTTGAAATTAACCGACAAGGTCTCCATTTCCAACGGCACTTTCTCCGCTCTGCTGCACTTTTGTCCCTTCCTTTCCCCCCCGCGCCCCATTTCCCTCGGATAACGAGCGTTTGTTCATATTTGCTTCATTTCGAGCGCGGAAAGTGTAAAGAAAGGATGATACACGATCGAACGGGATATGAATCGAAAAGGACCGCCGATGCTGTCCGCGAAAGTTCTGTTCTTTAACCACTCTACACTTTTTACGTTTAAAGTGCCACATTTGGGGAGCGCACGGGAAGACACGGGATAGAATATGGATTAAAGGTGTAAGCCCGCGCCGTCGCGGCAAGTCGCGAGAGGAGAGCGAATCTCTTTCGAGGCAAGGTAGCAGAAAGAGCGTGTCGAATACAGAAGCGCGAAAATCATTGACAATTTGTTGGCCCCGTGATCGGCCGTGCCACGCGCGCGATTGTTTTCGACTCGCGCGGCACTTTCACTTTCGTACCGCCGAATAATGAACCACACGGGCCCCCGAAGTAACGAACGATTGATGAACTTTGCGGGCTGCATAACGAGCGATTCTCGCGTAAGGAACAATGCGATCGAATCGATGTCGTAAAGCCGTCGTAAATACGACGACCCGCGGCGCGTGTGCTTGGCACAGCGAACGCGAACGTTTAAATTAGCAACGGCAAGAAAATCATCAAGCAATCAGGGCGGCGTGTCCGTGCGAGTTATGAAGAGAGATCAGCAGCGACGAGCGAGCGCGATGGACCCAGCGGTGGAAAACACCGTCGCGGCACCGCGATTGACGACGCGTCGTTTCGAGATATCAAAAGTTACGGTTGAAAATGGCGAGGGAGATAAAGCGACAATACGAAGAAGGGGGGGGGGAGAGGGCAGAGACGAAGGAAATAAAAATCATAGAGCAAGTTCTTGACAATGAAAATTAAATGTTGGGATTGAAAGATTTGGGAGACATACGTAACTGAAAACACGCGATTGAAATTTAAACGATCGAAACTTCCATTTCGGTTTGCGAGTTTATTCAAGAGGGGGGGGGGGGGGGGATTCACATAATAAACGAAACTTGGACTGTGACCTTGCGGGCCTTGATCTTTCTCGAACCGGAGCAGCCTTTCGGAGCTGCGCGGCCTTTCCGATCGCCAACACTCTCATGTATCATTCGCGTTGCTCGGCAAAATATATTATTGAGCGCACTTCACACCAGTCCCACGGGGAAACCATAATCGGGCCCATCGCAAGATTGCACCGACCATTTGAAATTCCATTCCACTCGACAAATCGGGACGCGAGACTCAAAACTACACGAGCACAGCCAGTATCCGCGTCCAACATCGATCGGGAAGAGGAGATTCGTTAAGAGAAATAAAATAAAATAAAATAAAAAAGGAAAGAAAACCGAGAGAAGCACAGAAGCACAGAGAGCGAAGGATCCACGCGTCGGTGCAATCGCGTCGGGTCGAGAGATCCGTTGTATCCTCCTGGGAATTTCGAGTTTTTTTTATTTGTCACTTTGAACGCGGAACGATCGGGAGTCGGTGTACGTGGCTGACGCGAGATCGAGCGCCGAGCGAAAAGATTTCCGAGTAAATCAAAAGTAGAAGTAGAGGCCAAAGACGCGAGAGAGAGAGAGAGCCCCGCGTCCTCGGCGTCCGTGAGCACGCGACGTATGCAAAACTCGGCCCTCCCCGATCTCGCGGGTTCGCACAGACACAAAACCGTTCCGTCGTGCACAAAGTTCCGTGCACAACGTTTCCTTCCCAGGACGGATACGAGGGGACGTTAAGGAGAATGCCACGAGCGTGCCGACGGTTCGACGCACCGCGGCTTCTCCAGATTTCCACGAATCCAGGAGAGAAGCGAGCAGCGCTATCGCGTCGTTCCACGAAGGAGAGAGAGCCGTTTCCTTCTCCCTCGGAGAAACGGGTGATATTCGTCCCTATCGCGACAGGGAACACACAGTGCCGCTCTTTCAGTATCGAGAGAAAGAGAGAGCGAGGGAGAGAGAGAGATGTTGCTTCTCCGCTCCGTGGTCCTCGCCTCCCCGCTGGATCCGTCGCACCATAAAACGCATAATATACGTACGTAGCGAACGTCGGTCGGTCGGTCGGTCGGTCGCTCTGCCTCTCCTCTCTTCTGTTCTCCTCTCGCTTAATCTTCAAGTTCACACGCGGAGCGGCCGCCACGCCGAGAGATATCTCCTATTAATAGGCCCCGTTATTTTCGGGATACTTTTGCGACGCTCCTGGCACAAAGATACGTTGCGATACGACGGGGGGCCACCGCGTCGGTCACACGCGGTACATCACTGAGAAGCACACTGAGAGAGGCGGCGACGGCGACGACGTTGACGATGATGATGATGATGATGACTCCGTCGACGGGGCGGACGAGCGGCGGGCACACAGGCACCGAACGGGGTTCGGTGGAAGAGCGCGGGGCCGAACTCGGGGGTGAAGGGGCACCGGCACCACCGGGCAGCCTGCTCGACGGTGCATCACGTTCACGGAGGAACGGGACACGGGCGTGATAGCGTCGCGTGCACTCGGTCGGTAATCGCGACACCTTTGCGCGAGTCGGCACACAACGATCTCGGCGGCACACCGAGTGTCATCGGCAGCTAATTCGAGATCGGCGCGACGAACGAACGAGCGAACGAGCGAGCGAACGAGCGAGCGAGCGAGCGAAGAACGAACGATGAAACGCCAGGAGAGCACGTACGATAAGGATTTAGAATATGAACACGCGAACGTGCACGCGAATGTGATCGAGGCAAACGCGGTCACATACTGCGGCGCGACGCAACGCGACGCGACACGACGCGAAACGGCGCATAGCGTCGCGGCGTTGTTCCCCAAAGACCGCCACGGCGACGACGGCGACGGCGATTCTCGCTTGTAGGAATAGACGCCTCGTTATTTCACTGTACACACTGCACGGCGGGGCACTGTATCGCGGCAGCTTGGTAACTTTTGGGCAGTTTTCTACTTTCGGACGCAGGTGCGGCCGTAGGCAGCACCACGTTTCACGTTGTCGTCGTCATCGTCGTCGTAACGAGAGGCCGCTCCTCTTTTTTTCTTCCTTTCCTCTTAATCCTTATCCCGTTTTATCCTGAACGAAGAATAAGCAGGATACACGGAAAGCGGGAGAGAGAACGTGGGAGCGAGAGAGAAGAGCGAGCGGATTGGGTGGAGGACGAGAAACGGCGAGAGAGAGAGAGAGAGAGAGAGAGAGAGAGAGAGAGAGAGAGAGAGAGAGAGAGAGAGAGAGAGAGAGAGAGAGAGAGAGAGAGAGAGAGAGAGAACGTATTCGTGGCGTGTAGTTCACGCTGCTGTATGCGTGTATGTGTGTGTGTGGGTGCGTGGATGTACGTGAGAAAGAAAATGAGAGATTACGCACACTCGCGTGATTGCCTAAAAGAGAGAGAATGAGAAGCGGAGGAGCGAGAGAGCGAGGGAGTGAGAAGACAGATATCGACGAGAGAGAAAGAGAGAGAGAGAGAGAGAAACAGAGGGAAAGCCAATGGTTGAGAGAGAGAGAGACAGAGAATGGACAAATGTGCAAGGACAAAGAGAAAAAGGAAGAAGCAATGATACACTTGACAAAAGAAGCACAAAGTCGGGACGGAGCACAAGTCTTCTCTCTTGGATCCACCAGGTTAACCTCGTCGTGGCGAAGCTGTTACCGAGACGCCGTGAGACGTCTCCCGTGGCGCGACACGTTCGCTAGCGGCCACGACGATGACGATGACGACGACAAGGATGACGCGCGACGGCAACGAGCATCTTTCCCTCGTCGCTCCTACCCGCGGCGCACATTCAATCTTACCCGCGGCAAGCTATTCCCTCGATACGACTCTGTATTCCCTGGCCCGGTAGAGCCGTTCGTCGTCGGCAGCAGCAGCAGCAGGGTTAGCGAGTAACGACGACGACGACGTCGACGACGACGGCTGCGGCTGCGGCTGCGACGGCGGTGGTGGCGGCGGCGGCGGCGACGGCAACAACGGGCCACCGCGATTAAAAAACACTCGCGTTCTCGCGCACTCGCGACCCGTCGACAACGACGACACGGTGTCTCGCTGCTGCGGCACGAAAATCGGCGCGGCCGGTCCACACGGCGTTTTCAGGGCCGCCAGGTTAACGTCACGAAATCCACCGCACACAACCATAGATCCAAACGGCGGACGGACGGACGTAAGGACGGACGGGCAGGCTGGCAGGCAAGCAAGGCGGAATCACGGGTGAGGCGGCGGGCGCGGGGAATGGCGGAGGGCGTTCGGGGCGGGCAGCGGCCGCGCGGCGGGGTGAGGGTAACGGGACGGCGGCGGGAGCGACGGGCGCGGGCGCGGGCGCGGGGGACTGTGCCGCCGGACGAGAGCGGCGCAGCGGTCGCGATGTGCGCGCGCGCGCGCGAGCGCGAGGGGAACCGCGCGTCGGCCGCTGGGGGAGGGGGCGCTCCCGAGAACGACCGAGAGCGAACGAACACGACCAAGAACGAACGAACGACGTAGCAGCGGCGGCAAGGCGGGGAGGGGACCCCCGCCCCGCGCGCGCGCGCGTTAACTCAGGCCCGGCTCGAGCGACTGGCGCGCGGTGGCGCCGCGAGGACCCTCTCGAACAACGGGAGCGTTTCTCATTTTCGCTTGAGTCCGCCGGATTATCCGCGAGAGTTCTCCTTCACCCTCCGAAATCCATCCATCTCGCCTGACTACGTGCTCGCCCGTCGTTTTGGCATCGCGATCGAATACGTATTACTGCAAACGCGCATACGCGTGACGCATAGACCGTAATTCCTACGTATCGCTCGCCGCTGTTTTGCCTCGACGGCGGCGGCGGCGAGCAAAGCGCTCCGCTACATCCTGAAAGATTCCCGACTTAAAGCGGATAGATCGAAACGTTAACGCTCGAACTTATTACGGAATGCGTGTATTCGAGAAATCAATATATATAACGGGGCGACGGGAGAGGTGTACGGGATTTCCTTTGACGTTTTCGATGGCTTTTTTGCGACTCGCGCCATTTGTCAAAATTCCGTTCGACGGCGCGCCCCGTCCTCTTTGACTCGTACTTTCACTCGGGCTTCCATTTTCTGTTATTTTCGCTCCGCCGAACGCGCGCTCCTTCTTCTCCTCGCGCGCAACAAAAAGGTAACAAAAGGGACCGGACTCTCACGTCCGGAGACTTGAATCTTGATTTCCACGCGCGCGAGAGAGAGATAGATCGATATTCCCCGTGTTCGTTTTATTCGATTTTCAATTTGCGTCGGTTGCCCATGTGCGCCACGGCGAGAGAAGAGTCATTGGTATATCGCGAATTTTATCGGTCGCCAGACGCGTCTAACAATCGCGGAACAAACGGATCCGCACGAATAATGCGCCGAGAGGAGCAATACGTTCGTTGCAATCGAGGCTCCTCCGCTCCGTCTTTGCCGTTTCTCTTTTTACAAACGCGATGACGGACTCACCTGCGTTTTTCTTTAAATTTAAACGACACAACGATACAATTTTATACAAAACTCTCGCCATACATTTAGAACACGATCGATGTTAATAAATTCCTAACGAGCCGCCTAGTTCTGAAGCAGCCTGAAAATTTTTCAACAGTTTAAACGTCGACGAGTCTAGAAGCTTACTTAATAAATGTACCGTACGTTATTTCGACATTCATACGAGGTATTCGCCTTGGGGATTGGACGCACTTGAATTTCGACGGGGATTATGCAACGCGATGTTTCGACGTAAATCAAATGGAATCCGCGAGATTCGGGGGAGAAGGGACGAGGAAGAGAGAGAGAGAGAGAGAGAGAACAAACACGTCGATAGGCGCAGCTCATGAATTTTCTCGTCTATCGGTGCGGGCACATAGAATCGCCGCGTACGGCATTGACATGGAGAGCCAAGCAAGCAGGCAGGCAGGCAGGCAGGCAAGCAAGCAAGCAAGCAAGCAGGCAGGCTGGTTGCCTCGCGGGCAGGCGGAGGCGCACGGCGTGGAGCGGCGCGACGCGGCGAATGCCTCGGCAGTGGGGGGGGTGATATGCCTGCCGCCGCGGCGGGGGAGGGAGGCGTACGGTTGATCCGGGCCGTCGCGGAGGGAAGAAAGTCCGAGCGAGACCGAGCGAGCGCGACGCGGCGCGTCGCGCCGCGCCATCCCGGAGAGCCGAGAGAGCCGGAGTCGAGCCCGTGGCAACATGGCCGCGTCCGTGCGCGCGACGCGGCAACGCCGCCGCGGCGAGACCCTCACGGACGCCAGGCGATCCTACCACACTCAACGGGCGTACGGAGAACGGCGGACCGGAGGAGGAAAGAATCCCGTTTTGCCGTGCTGGAAGAGATGAAAAGAGACGCGGCGAGAACGGGCGCGCGCGCGCGCGCGCGACGGAGAAAGACGCCTCGAACGAGCGGCAACGTTCGTGGCTGGAGGGGGAAGGGCAGGGAGGACAAACGCACGGGATAGAGAAAGGGAAAGAGAGAGAGAGAGAGAGAGAGAGAAAGAGAAGGAGAGAGATCCTTCGAACTCGTAGCACAGGCTACCAAGTTTTCCGCCCGATCTCTTGAGATTTCAGGAAAGCGTTTCGTGCATTTCGGAATACGTATACACGCGTCGGCCGCGCGATTTTTATTTATTCAATGCGTTTCCCGCGTCCTAGTACGCGGTCCCTATCGTCGATGCCATCGTCGTCGTCGTCGCCCCGAAACCGCTTTGTTTCGAGACTACGATAATTTCCTCCGGATATCGCGGACAGGAGACGCAAGGGACATTTCCGCTTCTGCGAGTTGCGCGAATCATTTTTTACGCAACGAGAGTCGTCCCTCCGCTCGCAGCAAAAAAAAAAAACTCTGAAAGTCACTGGAGATCGAATCACCCGCGGTGATTTCAGGGAATCGTGTTTGTATGTTTTTTTTTTTGCAGATACAGATAAAATCTCGCGATTTCGTTGTCACCAGCAAAACTCCATTTCGAAACCCGAACCTGCCGAGCTTGGACTTCTAAGATTCCGCGACGAATCGCTATTAATACGTAACGACCGCGGGACGGTCGTCGTTACAACGGCGTACACGCGAGGTTCCGCAGGCCTTTTTACGACCTCCGTTCGCGTTACGGAGCACCGCGATCGGACGATGAATAAGTTAAACAAAACGAGTTAGTAGGTCAAACGCCCCGGCCGCCTGCCGAAGTTTCACGCGGATAAACACACGCGTCTCTCTGTTCGCTTCGGAAAAAAGAAGGAAAAAAAAAAGCGAGGAACGAGATCGTCGCGATCGGCCGCCGTTGCACGAGCGAGAGATCCGATTTCCCCGGAGGAATCTGCGCGTGGGAGATCGATTCGCTCGCCCTCGCGCGCATTCTCGCACGCGGGAATAGCCGGCGACAGCCGCAGCAGCGCGATAAGGGAAATGTGTGCAACGCAAGTGCAACGTTAAAATGCGTCATTGTCAACACTTTGACAACGCACAATGTCGTGCGGCGTCGTTCGCGCGCGAGAGACGGCGACACCGGGGGGGGGGGGGGACAGAGAGGGGGAGGAGGGGAGGAATCATCGGCGACGGCGAGAGCTTCGCGTAAACACGCCGCTCTCTTCTCCGTTATACTCCCTATATAGATATTTGGAAAGGGAATTTTGAACTCGCCGGTTATCGATTAAACGCGGGCGGCCGCGCCGCGTACTTTAATGCGCGGCGCGCCGAACGCTTCAATGTCACGCACGGGGGAAAATTGTTCCCTCGCAAGCGTAACCGTAACGACACTTCCGCGAAAGAAAGGGGTTCGAGGCACTTGGAAACTGGGCGACATTCCTTGAAAAAAAAAAAAATGTTTCCCTCCCTTCCGTGCTCGTGGAACGAAAACACGGCAAGATGTGTATCTTAAATTCGATCGTTAGACGTTACTCCTCGATTCCCCTCCTCCCCCCCCCCGTCTCGCTATATCGACGTCGCGGTCGAACGTATTTTACACTTTGACCGAAATAAACCGAAATGGTGGCGCCCGGTTTATTTGCGCGGGCTGCTATTGTGACATGTATTATTATAACATGCAAGTTGGAGTAACAATGCGTTATGTGTAACGTGCGGTATACGCGCACTTGCGTTACAATCGACGAGAATAAGCAACGCATTAGCAACAGATGAATTTACCTTGTTGCATTAATTCGACGGTATATTACCGCGACGCGCGCGTACGGTATGACTCTTCCCGGCCGCGAGGGGGAATTCGGTTTCATTTCGCTCTAAATAAGCTCACAGCGGAAAAGAAACGAGAGAGAGAGACCTCCGTCGGTCGGTCCAACGCGGCTGACCGACGTTTCCCATGTTTTATTTCGAAACGCGCGTTGCGTCGCGTCGCGCAGGGAATCCTGCCGGATTCCGTCGTCGTTCGGAGGATCGCAGGACATTCCCAGAAGCGGGCACAATGCGGTAACCATTGCGGCAGAAGAGAAAGAGAGAGAAAAAAAAGCGACCCGCCGAGCGACATTGTGCCGTACCCCGGGAAATTCGTCGGGCAAAATGGGCGCGAGAGGTGATTGACGTCGTCGTTCGCCGTCGATTACGTCGCGCGCGATAATTCGCGGAGGCAACACGGGAACGTGTTTGCGAGCGGATTCTCTCTCTCTCTCTCTTTCTCGGCGATCTCCGATGTCCTTCTCGGATCCCCGTGTCGTTCCACGTCACGGCGATCCTGGATCTTTATTCTTTTGTCGAACGTAAGCGCAGTGGCAGCGTCTCGTGGCGATTTTCGAGGGGGCGACGCAGAAGTCCATCGGAAGACCGCGCCCCGAACCGAACGACGCTCGGGGGCCTCTTGGAAGCGCGCTGCGTCGCGTCGTATATCGACAAGAATATCAAGTCCCTATATGTCCACGTCGGAGGTGCGTTTTATCCGTGGTCGAGCGTGTCTCCGCGCGGCTCATCCGCGCCGCCGGCGGCCGGGAATCTGACGCGCCGCGCGTCCACGATCATCTCGCTTTGACACGATCGTCCTCGCGACGGAAATCTATAGACGCGATATTATCCCTCTCTACCCAGGACATTCCTTGGTGGACATTCGGATCGAGCCAAGAATCATCTCTGAAACACGTCCGTGCGTCTGTTGGAGCTCACGCTCGCGCGCGCGCGTGGCGCTTAAATGCGGGCGTTAAAACGCATCTGGAGTCTCGGGCCGACGGCCACGTTTATCTCGAAATGCCCGGCGAGCGAATACGGGCTCCGGTCGGCCCGTAAAGAGCCCCGTACCGCTTCGCTCGGCTCGGTTCAGCTCTCTCGACTCTCTCGCTTTTGCCGAGGCGAGGCGCGGCGAGGCGAGGCAAGGCGAGGCAGGGCAAGCAAGGCGAGCCGAAGCGACGCGACCGCGGCGTTCCCGAACCGACTCGGGGATCGATGGGTCGCCTTTCCTAGTATCGAGAAGCAATAGCAGAAGAGGAACTATAAAACAATAGCACTGATTACTGGATGGCGCAAGGGTGTGGCAGCGCCATTGAGTCGTTACACGCAGGAATAGAGAGCCAGTAGGGGGATAATACGAGAGGGAGAGCGAGCGAGCGAGAGAGCGAGAGAGAGAGAGAGAGAGAGAGAGAGAGAGAGAGAGAGAGAGAGAGAAAGAGAGAGAGCGTGGTGCGTCTGTACAAACGTGTGTACGTGTGGCGTTGCGAGTGTGTCGCGTGTGCATGTGTGCGCATGGGCGTGCGAGCGAGCGAGCGAGCGAGCGAGCGAACGAGCGCGCGTGAGCGAGAGGGAGGGACGAAAGGAGGGTGGCGAGACGAAGGGGAAGATGCGCGCGCGCGCACGAGAAGGAGAGGGAACGCCGGTACAGATAGGGACGAGCGGCGGCTGTGGTGGTAGTGGTGGCAACGCGGGGCGGTACGGCGCGCGGACGGGGACAAGGATGAACCACCTTAAAGGGGATAGGATGGATAAATAATCAATATTATACCCGCGACCGATATAGAAAAATTTCGGATCGCATTCAATTTGCACGGCCATGACTGGAGCCCACTTCCGATCGGGCTCGTGACTCCGCGGGCCCCGCGGAATTCGCGCGGCGAAAATCCCCCTCTATCGAATTGCATTTCGTTGTGTAATACAAAAAGCGCGTTTGCGGAAAAAGGATTATGTTATTCGCGGAGAGCAGGAACGAGCGGGAGAGAGAGAGAGGGAGAGACAGCTTGATCCGTTTCTTACAGATGTAAAACGCGCGACACGGACGGACCTTAACAAGCGGCAATCCGCAATCCGTATGATTCGAAAGTTAATTGCGCATGTAGTTTGCCTCGGGAACGAGGGGAGCGCACGTCAACTACTATTTTTATTAAATTACTGTAGACTCGTCCGATAGTCACGTCTGAGTGTGGATTTGCGAACGCAAAATCAACGAGGGAAAACTATTCGTAGTCGTGTATAATTTTCGTACGATTCTAGCGACGTCGACGCAAAAAGGAATCTTTCTTTTCGTCCTTACGCGTCAACGATTCGATGTGTCGGAAAATGAATTCCCGAATATCTCGTCGACGCGTCGTTAAAGTTTTATCCGCGTTAAAACCGAGCGCTCCTCAATTATGCGTCGCGTTGCGACGAGCGCAACATCTGCATGGCCAAAAGTACCCGAAACGCGCAAAGCTCGGCGAGCGTCGTTTCGTTTCTGTTTCGTTTAGCAGCGGGATGCGATTGTATATCGGAAGTCTGCGCTCCTCGCGATCTGACGACGGACGTACGCGTTTTATGCGCCGTCGTCAAGCCGCAGCAATATGCGTTTCCCGTTAGCGACGCTACGCTTCCCGTTCGCCGTGGAAATATATTACTTTCCGCATTTACGATCGCGCGTTAGACGCGTTTTTCTAGTCGGAGACACGCATCGATTAGAAAGGCCGCGAGAGAGAGAGAGAGAGAAAAAAAAAGAAACTGCTTCTACCATTAAAAATAAATTAAAGATGAGGATACGACCGGCCGGAGAGACGTTATCAGTCGCTGCTTTATTTTATCCCGACGCGCAAATTCTTTTTCTTTTCCTTCAAGCAATTACACTCTATTACAAAAATTACGCGGTGGGAAGCCGAGGAGTATTACAAAAACTTGTACGTCCGAGGCAGCGACGTTGCACATCAGAGGCAACTGGAAAATTTTTCCGATTCGCCGTTGGTTTTTCCACCTGCGAAAATTTAATCGAATATACCCTCCTCTTTCGTGCTCATCGGATACCGAGCATTAAATATTTCAGTACGTTAGTCTACCGTTTTGCATGAAATTTCGTCAAAGTACGAGCGCGGTATTTGAACTGTCTTTTACGGTGGCGGACAAGTCAAATATATCTTTTGCATTTTTTAATTTTCCCCGCAACCCTTTCGCGGATCGCACACGCGAGCGATTTCTCGGCACCCCGTATAAGGAGGTGACGTTCAACGTGGCTATCTTTCGCAACGCGAAGCCGACGCGAGCGGCGTTGAACCAAAGAGAGAGAGAGAGAGAGAGAGAGAGAGAGAGAGAGAGAGAGAGAGAGAGAGACAAGGGACGCGCGATAATCGCGCGCGCGAAAAGTATAACTCATTCTCTCTCGGGCAAACAGTTCGGCGGGCGAAATTTATGCCGTGCGAGGAACCGCTCGGGGTTCGTTAAAAGGGACGATTCTCAGATTCGGAATGATTTACGGGCCGACGGGTAGTCCGCCGGCACTTCCCGGGAAATCTCATTGTCGAAGAGACGCGAGCGATTGGCTGTCTTTCTTGCATTCACGAAATTATTCCGATCCCCTCGTCGATACGTCGGAAAGTATTTGATAATCCTCCTTTTCTTTATCTCACGACGCGTGCTTATCGAGACGTGACTTTGCGCTACGCTTTCCACGTTTGTCGCGCTGCGAGGACAACGAAAAATCACGATCGCGGAGAAACCGATGGTTCTGAAACCATCCAAGGAAATCGGGACATTTCTGTTATGTTGTAAAAGGGACTTTGGGTTATCCTGAACGATCTAGAAAAGGACTCCGCTTAAAATACGCTTTTTTTTACGTAGGAAATAGGGATCGAGTTAGTTTTATCAGCATTTTTATTAATTTTGAATTTTAAAAGGAACGACATTCGGAAAAAAATTAATGAATCGCGCTTACAATACCGAATACTTGGAAATTGAGGCTCAAAATGGACTTATTTTGGGGGATATATTTTCAACGGCGAAAACGGGACAAGAAAATATCATCTAGATTGAAACTCAGCTTCGACGAGGCTCGAGCTTGGTCGACAGACCATCTCATTTATTTATACTTTTGACGTCGTCCCGCTACAATGATACATCTCTTTGTCGTTTAATGAACGATTACTGCATTTGGCGCTGAATAAACATCGTCCGTTCTCCGCGGCACACCACGCGTTACGCGCGTTAGCAGCTGAATAGTTCAGCCTCCATTAAGTTGCATCATTTCCACCGAGAGCATCGGGCATCGTCATCGTTAAAGGCGGCTGCAAGCGGCCGCTTTCGCGGAAATTCATTTTCGGTGCCATCTGCCAGGGAGCCATCGTCGTACCGGAGCTCCGATTGTTATTTCGCGGCGTGCCGGGATGTCCTTTCATCTCTTTTCGTTAACCACATCCGCCGACGCGCGACGACTATTCAACGACGGCCCGACGACAATTCGCGCGTAAATCTCCGTTTCCCCGTGCACCCGGTCGGGACCCCGGCGGCGCGGTTCACAAAATGGCAGAGGCGTACATTTTTAGAAGGAACCTCTAGCTAACTGGACTCCGGATCTTAAGAAATTAGAAACCAGCGCCAAAGAGAGAGAAAGAGAGATCGGTCTATTGGCATTTCCGACGTCTACGTGCTCTCTGTAAAATGCACACCACGGAAAATGAGGGAAATTGAATTTCCGATGGAATTCCGAGTTTGGCACGGTTGAAATTGCGACGAGCTCTCGCGAGTCCCGGGTGCCATTAGCTTACATCTATATACGCGAGAGGAAGGATCGTGATCGCTCGTCGCGTTCGCGCGAACGTAGAACCCGTGATTCTATAGTCCCAAAGAGAGAGAGAGAAAAAAAAGGAAGAAACAAAGAAACTAAACTTAACCAAAAACGTGGAAAAATTCGAGGGAGAACGACGGAAGGTCGAAGGAAGCGAGAGTTCCGGCGGCGGGGGCCTGAGCGAGCCTCCAACTCGCGCAGTGCAAACTCGACGGTCGGATTCTAAGTCGCAAGTCCCGAGTACAGATCCTAATCGCCGACCGGAGATCGCAATGGCTCCGAGGCTCGACCGGAGAGGCTTGTCTCCGGCTCGACGTGCATTTCCAACGCGCGTGTTTTCGGTCAACTAAGATCAGATAGAGTAGAAGAGCTTACGTAAGGATGTAACGCGAGCTCGGGTTGTCGTTGGTGCCCTCTCGCGAGGCAAACGTCAGAATCTATCATGGACCCGTTTACATGAGATTCGCTCGATTCTTATTGAAGAATTCCGTTGGCACCGGGCCGACTGGCCAATCGTTGATTTCTGAATTATGTAGATGGAGCTCGAGTGTTTATCTAAATGTGGTCCGCCATTGTAGGGTGGAGAAATCAGCGCGGAGAAATCAACCAATAACGAGTCCGAAGCATATAATGTAATTGAGACGTTATTTTGTGAAATCATTCGGCTTTGTTTAATATTTCCAGTTTTGCAGTTGTTGACATTACTGGCAATATTAATGAATTTAATATCTCGTTATAACTTATATATCATAACTCAAAAAAGTTATAACGAAAGAACAAAAATTTTTTTATGGTAAAAATGCCACAACTTTATTCTTCCTATTTTTTTAATTATTTTACAGGCACTTTTTCATGAAATTATTTTTTCCATATATGCATTCAATAGGAAATTTAATTTGCAACAAAAAAAGTGTCTTATCCTTTTTTTCATAGAATGTATAACTTCAAGATATAAAATGCGATATAAGAAAATCTTTTTTTTTTTTCAAATTAAACCGCAAAAGTGAAAAACTGAGTAAAACTGCTTAACTTACGTCAATGATATCTCGGTGACTATTAATGGAAAATACCTTCGCGAGTGTTTATTTTGTTTGTTATAATGTATATACTTTAAGTTTTGAGCGTATAGTCGATTCTATTAAGGTAAATATTAGTTATAAACAAAAATGTATAAAATTTGAAATTTTTACAATTTTTCGTTATTTTTGTTTATTTTCAAAAATTGTAAAAATTTTTTAAAAATACGTATCCGAAAGAAAATTTAATTTCCTACAAAAGTATTTTCTAGCAATTTTTTCATACTTGTCTTTATTTGTGAGATATTTCGAATTTAGGGAAAATCTACCCTTTTTCTATATATTTCGAAAACGTATCACTGAATATAATAGCATTTTGCGACTTTTTCACTTTTTTGGTCCAATATATCATAACAATCAATAAAATTGCTTGAGAGAATTAGTTACTAATTAAAACGTCCAGTCAATAGCCTATTTGTTCAATCTCTTTTAGCGAATGAGCGTAGTGTAGTGCATTGGTCTACTAGGCTAAAGGTCCTAAATTCGATCCCGGTCAAAACCAGAAATTATGTTTGTTGTCATACATTCGTTCTCCTCTTGATTGAAATGGCAGGTCGTCAAAAATATTCTATGCCTATAGATCTCTTTATCGGAACCGGCGTTGTAAGTCCTGTCCCGTATTGTAGGTCCGCGTACATGTCCATCGAAAAAGCATACGCAAGAGAGAAAGACCAAGCTTTTCTAAGCTTCTTATTACACGAGGAAGAAGTATTAACTGAAAATATCCTTCATCTTTTTTACAATATCGTTCGAATTAATTCGTACCAATTATGAAGATGATGAAGAATATCTTTTAGTTATACATATTCCCTTATTATAAAAAAATTAATTAACATTTTTATTTTAATAATTATTTCAATATAGTGTGATAATTATAGATTTAAATAAAAAACGTGAAATATTATAGAATACTATACAAGAATTACAAGGCAATATTGCCTTGTAGTAATCCATAATTCTTTTGTAATTCTAAATGTTTATAAAGTTATTAATTGTTTTGTTTGTTCTAAAATCAATATCTCTTGTTTTTTACAATTGTCCTTATATTCGCTCAATTCACGAGAAAGATTTATACATGATTCTGCCGATTCCTTTAATCGTTTTGCCAAATTTCGTTTTTCGAATTGTAGATATTTCTACTTTGTATTTTGCATATATGTAATGAGATTATTACATATATGATCCAAAGTAAAAAATGCCATTACGCTCTCTTTGGATTACCAGAGAAGCCTGAGAACGGCCACAAAACTGTAATTTTACTTTCAGACACCTCTATGTTCATAAAATGTGGATATGGAATTAAGTGATGTCTATGAAATTTGTAGATAATATCCACGATTTTGTAGTTTTCTTCTGTGTTAAATTAAGATTGAAGTGTGCTAGATAAATTAAGACGAATAATCTATTTTTTAAACTTCTTTGTTCATCTAATCCACTTCCTCGAATAGCCGTACTGTCTTAACTTTTTTTTAAAGAACCATTCTCAGGTCTCTCTCTAGTATTTCATATATTTTATATTTCATATATACAAGAAAGATAATTTTAACATTACTGCGCTAATTTTAAAAAAATAAAATTTGCTTTGTTTACAAAGCTAGATTTGTTGTTTTATTAAATTGAAGTGGTTTACTAGATTCTATTATTCCAAATATTCGGCCTAAAATATTAATGGCAGTCACATCCTTGGCTTCCTGTATTGTTTGACCAAATCCTAAAGAAATATGTTAAACGATGAAACATTTAATTGGAAAAAAGTTTATATCCTTATATATTATGTTTGTATATTGTATTTACCTGATCCTAGAAATTCTTTATCGGAATACATTGCTACATGATATGTTACTAAGAGCGTATTTTGCCCCGCATGTCCGATGAGTCTTGGTTCGGCAGGCGATCTATTTCGTTTTCGTAAAACGTCGTTTAAAAGTTCTACTGGCTGATCTGGCTTCCATATTTCCAGTAGATCCTTCTCAGCTAATATAACAATCAGGAAATCTTTAACAAAATTGGCTGCATGATTTACATCTACACTTTCCGCGAGTGCCGTGACAAGTGCGAGAAAAGTGTCGGCTAAAGTCTTCTGAGTCACCGGATGTTCCTGAAAAAATAATTAAAAAATAAGGATTTAACAGAACATTACCTTTAATTTTATAAATAAATAAAATCTGCTGATGGATGTATACAGCACACTAAAATGTGTTGTAATGAATTTATATAATTACAGATTTTTAGATATTTCTATACTTGCCTCTGTTAAGATGATATCTTTTGCTCCAATATGGGAAGCAGCTTCAGCCAGAATTTCCTCGGAAAGAAGGTAGTCGTGTAATGAGCTAAAAGTTACACGATCAATTGTTAATTATTCCAATATTACAATATGTAACATTTATCCTTGTAGATTTTTTTATGGCACATACTTTATGACATCCTCGGGTGCCTGTGGTAAACTTTGACCCAAGTAATTCTGCACAATTTCCGATATGAGCTTATCGCCTTTCCTAACAAACTCAGTGTTGTCTTGTACAGTGAGTACGGGATCTTCTATTCCCATGTCTTTCTGCCTCATCTCCTCTTGAATGATGTACGACCTGTGAGTGAAGGCTTGCTCCAATTTTTCCGTATCGAAACTTTCGGACAGTCGTTCGTTGAAGGCGTAAACCTCCGCGGATCTATTCCAATCGAGAAAGGTGCTACGTTTCGGCTCCGGTTGTTCACCGAGCTTCCTCTTGCGTTTGGTTATTTCCTTTTGCGTTGGTGCTACAAATCTTTTGATGAATCTCTGTCCTGGCAGACACAAAAGGGTAAAAATTCGTGAAATTATAATTGCGGACAAATGTGCTTGTCAACTTTGTTCTTTAGGCCTGGTCTACAATAGCTGGAATAAGCATGGAATAAGAAGTAAGGCCTATATTCATAGTCAAGTCTTATTTAAAGATCGTCTCAAGCAATGTCTTAAGATGCTAATATGGCTCTGTGATTGGTTGATGGCATCTTAAGACAGTACTTAAGATGATCTTAAATATAAGACCCGACTATGAATACCGGCCTAAGACTAGGCGTAAAAGAGTTAATCCAGTGTAAGAAAGCTGGTGTAAAGGCGTAAGCAAAATAAATAATTTTCATCTTGTCTTACTCCTACTCCTGCTTTTCTTAACGCTCAGTCAATCACAGTGAAGAAGGAAATTACCTTACTCTTACTTCTTACTCCGTGCTTACTCCAGCTATTGTAGACCAGGCCTTAAAATAAAATTGTAGATTCTAACCTTGGTAATTCGAAGTTCGTACTCCTTTACCCAGAATAACAGTCTTAACACACGAACGTAAGGCGTTCATGTTCGAATTTGGCAATTTACTCGTTCAAATTCCTCGAGAAATCCCTCGTCAGCAAATTGCGGCCAAATAATAAACAATTTATAGCCGGAAAATTTGCCGATCTCGAATAATCTCGAATTATAAACAAGTGCGGTTTCCTCCCTGTTTCGTATTTTAGCCGCAATTTTTGGCGAGATGGCGCTAATGTACAGCGAGACTATTTCCGCCTTTTCCCATCATTTTATTCTTAATTCGCGAAAATTTGCATGGAGCCAGAGCAGCGATCTTTAGTGTTATATTTATGGATACAAATTACAACGAAAAACCGACAACAATTTTTTTACTTATCGCATTTCGATAAACGCATACGTACGACCGATAACTCGTACGTGGCATTTGGTACTCGCAAGAGTTTCCGGCAGGTGGCGACGGTGCAATTAACAATCTCGCGCGAGTCTTTTTTTCCTCTCGTCCCTCTTCTTCGACGGTCTCTCCGCTGGACCGAAAGTCGTCTCGGGATCGGGATGCTGCATAAACGCGGCAACTGTGTTAGCGGTAATTGACAGCCGCCGAAAAGCGCCGACGACGACGACGACGGCGACTCGATCGGTCGCGGCGCGCGCCCTCGAATCGGCGGAAAAAATAGACCCGTCGCGAATTAGATCTCGAATTAACGGACGGTGGGTGCATATCGAGTGATTTATCCGCGCATCTCGCGGGAGACGTCTCTCTCCCGCGCGGCTGCGCCCAGGCGCGTCGTATCGGATCGGATCGCGTCGGTCGGCATCGAGGCGACCGTGCGGCATCCCGCTGACCGCAAGAGAAAGAGAGAGAGAGAGAGAGAGAGAATTTTTTTAAAGACCCGGGCGTGTTTACAGTTCCACGCTCGCGCGTGTCGAGAGGCTTGTTCCCTGCGGAAGGCTGTGCCCGCTCTCGTCCACCTTCCGTACTTTAAACGCAGCAGAAACGGCGTCGTCGGCCCAGGTTCGATTCGGGCGTTTAAATACGGGGGATCATCGAACGCGCACGATCCTTTCAAACGCTCCGCGGAACGGGGTCGAAGTGGACACGCGCGTTCGAGGCGCCGCTGGTGATTTTTTTTTTGTTTTTGTTTTGTTTCGGTCGGGCGTCGGGGATCGAGATTTTTCTGTGCGCGCGTCGGGAGCCGAAACAAATAACGGAACATCCACGGTTCCACGCTCCGAGAGTGTACTTGGTTTTGATCTTCAAGGTGCTCGGTGAGCTCTCGGCTTTCGAGACATTTTTTTTTCTTTTTGCCCCCTCCCCGTCCCCTTTTTAGGATTCGCACAATTCGAGCAAATTGTGAAATGAAACTGGATGTTCGTAGGGAAGAGAGATTAATAGGTCTTTCTGTGCGGGAGCCTGCGACTCCGAAAGTCGGATCCGAAAGGGAAAAGATTGCAGACGGACGGTGAAAAGTGCGGCTGAAAGGGGACGAGCCTGTGCCGTCCATGTCGGACAATACGGTGCACGACGAGTGAGACGGAAATTCTCGTTGGAGGAGACGCGAAGACCTTGGTCGCGAGAGTGCAGCTCGGTCCCCTCGTTTCCTCCGAGATATGTGCCCTACGGCGCGAGGACGTAGATGCGCCCCTTTCTATCGACGCGTCGAACAACTCTGGGTAAGTGTATTCGACTTTTTTTTTTTTTTTTAAGTTATGCGTTGTGCTCCAGGAAGCCGAACCGATCGATTCGCGTGGAACAGAAAACGAAAATTGAAATTGTGAATTACAAAGTTATAATCGTACGCTCCGAATTGAAAAATTACGAACGATAGAGCCGATCGGTTTAGCCTCCTGGAAAGACTCGTATGAATTTTCAGTCGAGTAAACGTAGATCGATCGTGTGTGCGTCTGCTTATTTTGCCGTTTCAAGAAATCATCCGTTCGAGATGAACAAGTAACGTATTTTTCTGCGTAATGTTTTTTTTTTAATTTTGCATTTGCTTTACCTTTGAATGCAGAAAATGAATTTAAGTCACTCAAAACTTGTATATAAAAATCGTTGTTCAATAATCGAGGCTATTAAACAAGTATAAAATTGTATGCAATATATACTGAAATACTTTTTCTGTTACTGTCTATTGAAAAAACGTGTATAAAAGATATGTACGTGACAAAAATTCTATCCTTTATGGGTCGGTTGTTCCAACTTCTTGGTAAATTTACCTATCAGGTAAATATATGTTTGTCTTTATTTAGTTAAGAAAAGAAATGAAAATAGACACATGCTTACCTGGTAGCTAAGTTTACCAAGAAGTTGAAACAACCGACCCTAAATCTTGCTTAACTTCAAGTAACATTTTTGTGGGTTACTTAAAACGCACGAACCGTTAGGCCCTGTTAGGAGCGGTCCCTTTAGTATTTATTCTAACCGATTCTGATCGCATTTCATCTACAATCCATAGGCATTTGCCTATGCAAATAATCAAGTTTAGATCTTTTCGAATTCAACTTGTTCTTTTTGCTCTTTTTGCTCTCTACACTGAGAAAAGTGATCCGTTCAAAGGATACACTGAAAAAAAAATGCAATATATCCAATAAGATATGTTGTTGCGGACTGCCAACTACAGATATACTCAATACAATAATATATGCGATTGCAGTATCAACGTTGTACTTGCATTAATAGCAAATATTATTGTATTGAGTATTTCATGTAGTTGGCAGCCCGCAATTACATATGTTATTGGCTATATTACTTTTTTTGTCTGTGTAACAAACGGATATATATCCGATCTCTTTACCGAAAAAAATAACCGATAAAGGCCAAGATAACTAATTAAAAGTATTCAATCAAGAAGTTCCGATCGGATATTTTCCAATTGAGACTTTCCGTTTGAATGTTTTTGATCGGTCATTTAGGCTCTTATCGGTTTTTTTTTTTTTGATTAAAGAGATCGATAATGTCCGTTTGTTACTTTTTGAATGGATTTTGGTTTATTTTTCTCCCAGTGTACGCGTAGAAAAAGGCCGAGGAAAAGCAAATTGATTGTGAGCCTCTCAATTGAAGTGAAATCGATTCTTAGTCTACGCCGAAAAAGAAGGAAAAGTTTATAAGGGTAGAGCAATGCGCGTTGTCTCGTAAAATTTCGCGATCGAATGAAATTCGATGATGCTGACGGAACCGTACCGAGTGTCGCGTCACCACTTGCAATCGAGAGACCATGAGAGAGAAAGAGAGAGAGACGGAGAGAAAACATGTAAATTTCCGTCCAGTACGGAGGGACGAGATTCGCGCGTGGACGGTAGGTAGGACAGAGAAGAAAGAAGGAGAGGAGGAGAGAACGAGAAAGTGGAGTAAGAAAAAAAAAGCGCTACGTAGAGGTAAAGGGATGCACGAGGCGCGGAGGGAGGATATCGCGGTGAAGCGTGTGCGGGGCGAAGAAGGGAAGAGAAGAGAGAAAGAGAGAGAGAGAGAGAGTCGGTGTACAAGGCTTCAGTTTGGGTAGCCCCTGTGGAATGCAGCGGCCGCGTGCACGTCGCTTTACACCACGTCCCGTGTATGCGTGTATTTACGGGGCCCAACGCCGCGCCAAGATTGCATCGCGCCCCGAGCTCCCTCTCTCGCCCTCGAATCCTCTTCCGAGAGAGGGTTGTCGCTTGGTCTCGAGGTGAATAAAATTTTAAGTTCCTTATACTTTTACGCACGTAAAGGAAACGCGGGTGAGAAATTGCAGCTGCGCGCTAATGAAAAGAAGATGTTTTAGACGCGCGCATAAATGGTTCAATTACGAACGAAGAAGAGGGGAGAGGGGAGGAGATCAATTTCCATGACTCCCAATTGACTCCGAAATGTCTTTATAGGACGTCCGGGAAATGCCGCGTCCAATTAACAATTGCGAAGACGTGACTCCAATTCCGAACACACGTGACACCAATTCCGAACACGTTTCCATGCGCACACAGATATCCATACAGACGTGTACGATGCTCTTTGCGGACCTAAAGCTTCCTTCGCGCATAATTCTTCAAGCATAACAACTGCCGTTGACGTATTTGAAACAGTTACGGATTATCTACTTCCTATACTTTTTTAACGATTTGTATTTTATACAGTTTATATTGCAATCGCGAGAAAAGATCAAACAAACTGAATTCTGCTGTTCCTTTTTAAGAATTGCAGTTTTATTGATATAACGACGTAAATAGCGAAGAAACATCGAAACTACTATAAATATGCACCGCGTGACGTTGACGCAACCGGCCCTCCGAGCGGTCTGTAATCATCGGCGATTTGATCGAGACGAATCTGTCAGCTGTCGCCTCGAAGGCATCGCCGCACATCGTCTCGATGCACTCGGCGACGTTGCTCGTATATATACTCTCCCGATCTCAAGTTTTTGCTTTGATTAATACGCAATAAAAGGCTAATAGATACACCTTTTCGCACGCGAAAGAAACACGCCCGCGTGCGTGCGTGCGTTGCACTTGGGATTTTAATCATTATTGAAAGTAAAAGGTCGAGCAAAAGTCGCAGCAAGTCATTTTTGTCATGGGAAATACATGTTATACATAATATTCTTATGCCTTTCTTCAATTTATCTGAATGATCTGAATTAGAAATTATACGCAACGCCGTAGAGAGATCAAGTTAGTCGAGCCGGCATGGAGAAAAGAAAATGTCGCATACGCGTAAAACATGCGGCCTGTTGCCTCGCGAGCTATTATTCGCGTGACTGTAGCTTTGCGCGCGAGGGGGGGGGGGTAGCGGGGTGACTTTAATGACGGCGGGCCGCGATAAGTTGTCCCTTCCATCCAAATAAACGCGGGCATATTTCTCCGGGAATCTTCGACGTCCAGCTTCGCTCTTTTTTTTTCTTTTTTCTTCTTTTTTTTTGCAAAATCACTTAACGATTACCGGCTGACCCTGATTTTCTTCTGGCAAATGATAGGTTTACGCCGGGTTTACGTTCGTGCGTACGCGCCTTCGTTCGTCCCTTCCAAAGTGTATGCCCGTGTGCAAAGTATATAACCGCCCCGACGGTTAGAAAGGCAGATGCGTGGTGGAGACTCCAGTCGAGGTCAGTTAAATACACTTCGGGACACAACGCCACTTTTGGCGAGTCCGTTTACATTAAACCAGTTGCCTACGGTCGCCGCGTGCGGATTAAAATCAGTCACACCGTATACCTAGGTGGGATCCGTGAAACCGGTGTGGAATCCGTTCATCGCGCTCTAGAAAGAGCGCGCGTGATCCATTGATTAGAATTTTATAAATACACGTTAAGAAAGAAATAAAAAAAAGGACAGAGGCTCCCACCTTTCCACGTGACATAAACGGGTCTACTCCCCTCCTTCCTTGGACGAAGGGAAATAAAATTTATAACTGTATTTAACGCGCTAAGGCTCGCCTTATCCTGCCTTCTTTTTTTTTAACTTTGACGACAAGATCGCTCTTTACTTTTATTTTTAATTAACAAAACGTCAACTCTCCTCTCGCTACCCGCACGACTCTCGTTGGCTCTTGTTTGGCGTTTTACGATAAAGAATATCGGCTTCGCGACTGCCCCATCGTCATTCTGACTGTCGCATTATTACCGTGATGAAATTCGGCGAATATTACATCGATAAAGGTCCCCCCCCCCCCGAAAGCGCAGCCGGGCGAAGCGGGCACGTCATGGGGTACACTGGGTCGTCCCTCCGTCTCGAAACGCACGCTTAAGGAAGCACTTTGGGAGCTTGGCAGAGTAATTGCATACAAGAGTCCGTCAAAGCGAGCAACACGAGCGTGCACAAGCACGACACGTACGGGCCCCCGAGCGTCTCTCGGGGACGACGTGTATCGAGAGACGGGAATTTCTTTCTCATCGCGCGAGAGACGATCGCGTTTTCCACGGCGCACATCCGACAATGTATTCGAGAAGCGGGTTTTTTGTGTTTTTTGCTTATCCGATTCATTTACTTTGGATTCTCCCAATCGGTCGCCTCTCCGTCGTTATAAATAATTATAATTTATTTCTTTTTTTGATTATACACAGAAAAAAAATTACTCTCAAATTGATATTTATGTATTCAAATTAACGCGATCCTTGTTTCATATATAAGCAACAATGTATAAACTTCTTAGAAGAATTTGAAAATCTTAAATTTCAAGATATTATAATCTTATTTCAATACTATAAGTGTTATTTCAAAAATATGATATAATTGTTTTGATAATTTTATTCTAAGAAAATTATAATCTTCGATTTAAACTTGTAGTATTTTCTATCCAACATTCTTTTCTTTCCATTCAAGAAAATTATTTTCAAATAACAAGGTTCAATCATATAAAATTTTGAAATAAATCTTCATTCAAGTAAATCTTTTTGATTTAACGCGATCTCATTTCAAGATTTCCGTTTTTAAACTGGAGATATTGTCAAAACAAGAATATTCTTTTTTTCTGTGTAAGGTTGTCGTGTATGCGTAAACGAAATATTTTTTCGTACGCATATGAAACTGTAAATAATAAAGTAAAAATAATAAATAAAGCGAACTGGCAGATTAGAGATAAGCGATGTGAGTCATGTGTGTAGAATGGAAAAAATAAATTTTCACACTTTTATTCGAAGTAGACGTTGCGGAAAATATAAGCAGTTTGTAATTTCTAAAGTAAGTACGGTCCCCCTTTTCTCTTTCTCTCGATCCATTTTATACATTTTTATAAAGTTCTTTAATATTTTCTGGCTCACGAATTACGAAATCGACTTTCCGTTTTTGTTCCTTTCAACTTTCTCTTCCCCTTTTGCTTTCCTCTCTCTCTCTCTTCTTTCGAATATCTTTTTCGCTGTATTCAAATTCAAATTCACAACGAGAACCGGACACAAGATATTATTTTTTTTTAGTCGTTTTTATTTGACATCCTTTTATTTTTTTTTCTTATACAGCCTGAATAGTTGTTTTCCTTAGCGTGATAACATCTCGGCGTTAATTACTCCCCCACAATTATCCGACTCGTTAATGACCTTCGCGCTCGAGAAAGTTTCGCATAATTACTTTCTTTCGTGGATTATTTCTGCTTAGCTAGATTTCTCGTGCGAAATATGGTGAAGTTTCTGCATTATCTCGAGCGACGTGTTTGTACAACATTTCCTTTCATTCGTCAGGCTTGGAAATGCACATTGCAATGTTTTTTTCCCCCTTGTAGCGACGAGCCGACTTGTCAGGCTCGTTGACTAATAGCTGAACGACGGAGTTCTTCGTTACACTTATCTAGATTTGCGTTTAAACTCAATATATTCGCTCAACCGTGTTAACGCAAAACTAAGTGAAGGGTAAAATAAGTAAAGCGAAGTGACACCGATAAAATCAAGGAAGTGATATCGATGTAAAATGTAAAACTGACGAGTTTATATCTCTCCGCGATGCCCATGTGCGAACCTCATCTCGTTCGTTTCCAACCGTAAAAGCGAGTTAAACGACGACGACGACGACGGCGGCGGCGGCGGTGGCGATGACGATAATTACGAGGTTGATGTTTTGCAAGGCGTGTAACATGCGCGTTAATTTGCAGGTTTTTCAGCGGTGCTAGCTCCCGGAGACATTATGAATCTGGAACGGCCGACGATGGACGGCGGTTGCGGGCAGCAGCCGGCGCTCTTCCTAGGCGGCACTTCCGGCTGGAGCGGCATCTCCAGCCCTCAGCAGTCGGCCGTGCAAACCGCGAGCACTCCCACGGAGAACTACGGGGGACCACTGAGCCTGAGCATCTGCATATCCGATTCGGGTCACGAGATACTCCGTCCGAAGCCGCGACGGTAAGCGCCCTTTCCCCGCGTGTCCCGCCGCTCCCGATCCTCCCCTGCCTCTCCCAATTCCGCCCGCTCGTGATAATCACTGCCAATCTTAATGAAGATCTGATTAATGGTCGCCCGTGCGGCAGTCACGGGCCGAATGCGATAAAGGATCGATTAAAATCGGTCCGGGAGTATCGCGTCCGACCGTCGACCCCACGCGTCCCCACGGGAAATTGGAAACCGTTCAACGCGTTATTTACGCCCGTCGCAATTGCCATTTGTCATCTGTCGCCATTATACGGGAATTAAATCCACCCCAATTAACTGCCATTGTATAGGACGAAATAAACTTGGAAAATTATTACCTTAAATAAAATTTAAAACAGACGTTAAAATGTCTTTCTCCTCGTACTTTTTCAATGGATAAATGGGAGAAAAAAATATTTTCCTGGTTTTCTGGGTCAGGTCCTGTCGCCGTAAAATGGCGCGAACATAAGAGAATCTGAAAAGGAACGTCGAACACAATGGGTACGTCTACGATAGGCATCGCTGAAAAGCCAGAAGATACAAAGCCCGAAGACGTTGAGCCCGTCTAGAGACGTCTTGGTTAACCTTTCGGGTCCTCGCACCTGCGATGGTGTGCGAATTCCTGAATGTATTCGTGAGCCTCTACCGTTAAAGCAAAAAAAAAAGCAAAAGAGCGAAGCCTGTTGATCCCCGGTCGCAATATCGCATCGTTCATTCGTCGACCGTATGACGTTTCGTTTACGAGATAATTTAAACTTAGACTTTACGTAGCTTCAATAGACCGATCCCACTTTCATCTCGGACTTTCATCTGACACACTTTAGCAGCGTATCACGAGAAAAAAAGGGGAAAAAAAGTTAGAAATACTTTGATCAGTCTCATTGTTAGTCGCGATATTCGATTTGTGCGTGTGGACTTTTTAGATTTAATACATAATGACGACGAGGTGTTTAATTCGTGTTAAAGTATGTTGTGCAAGTATGAAATTTTTTTTTTGCAGAGAAGATTGATGTATTACTATAAAATATACACATATGTCGAGTCTTATTTATTTAAAAAAATACAATCAATTAATAATAGCTTATTATTTTATACAGGCTTTAATTACACCGATAAAAAAATGTGTTGTATTTGTAACTATAATTGCATAGTAGAATAATTACAGTTAGAAATATCATTTTTTAAATGATTATTACTATAATATTGATAATAATAACTATATATTTATAATAATTACTTTATGGTACAACTAACTATATATTCAAATCTTCATTTTGGTTATAGCAACCATATCGTAAGTCGCATAAATCAATATTATGGTTACGAGAATTGTAATATAGTTTAAACCAACGATAATTTACATTGTTAAATAACTGTAAAAATATTGGTTGGGTCCAAAAATGATTATAAATTATAGTGATATTATTACCACAACTATTTTTTTCTATCGGTGTATCTCAGAGATGTGCAACAAAAATCCCGTTATCTATATACATAGTAATTTACAATGATGAGTTAAGTGTCAATGAATTTTTATCAATTTAGGGATTCCATTCTCGATAATTAGCACGAATAATTGAACCGCCATGGCAGAGCGATATCCACATTCCGTGAAACTTATTTCGTGCAAAATTTTTGCGTGCAACGCGACTCATAAATTCGATACTGTTATAAAATGCCCATTGTCACGTATACGTCCCTTTGCATTTCATTATTACCCTTGCGATGCGGTGCAAGTGGCCCTATTTCTCCTTGCTTTCCGTCGCGCGGAATTAAAAAGACTGCCGGCGTCGTCGCGAGAAAGCATCCGGGCGGCGCGCGCGTGCGTAATGGGGATACAACCGAACTGCAAAACGCATCCGAATATCCGGCGTTTTACGGTACACTGGGATGCGCGTTTCGCGAATTCTCCGCGGAGCCTCGAGTGTGTTGGTGACCGACCATTGTGCGCCGCTATTGTATACGCGCCCCCTCCCCTCCCCCCGGCCATTGTGCGCCTCACGTCCCGTGTGCACTAACGCTCGTTAGCAGAAACTTTTACTCTCGGCCCCGCATCTCGTTATATTCCGCGCTCAATCGTCCGATTCATTTTTCTCGGCGGGGAATTAGGATGAAATAGAAATTAGCCTGCGCCATTATAGGCCGTGCGCGCGCGCGCGCGATCGTGCGAAGGGAGAGCTCGCTTTTAATTAGTTATCCGAAAGTCTCGGAAACTCGCGGGAAAAGCCGCGTTTTATCTGGGAACACGACGACGGGGGAGGGGAGGGGGGGGGGCGACGCGATTAAGAATGCGCACGCTTCGAGGGGAAACGCTGATTCGAGGTGAATCCGCGACGGATATTTGGGTTAATGACTCTTTCCGCCTCACTTTGCCTTTTTTTTTTCTTTCCTTCGTTGCACCTGCGTCGATCTCGACTAGCTTTTACTAGCAGCGGTGACGTCGGGAAGGGCGGGAGGGGGAGGGGGAAGGAAAGAGAGAGGTCAGAGACGAGACGCATCCATTATCTTCGCGCGTGTTAGATTGTACCACATGTTGCTACTGCAATGATTACGGCCGGAAATGAAGCAGCACACGCGGCCAGAAATATAAACAGAATCAAATAAACAGAGAGACAAAGTTTCGTTTTTATATTCATCGATTTAGGCGGCGGTCGACAGAGAGAGAGAAGCGAAGGAAGCGGAAATCCCTCCAATTATTTTGACTTCTCTCGCCGGTCACATCTTGTTTCTTCTGAAATAATCTGAAAGATTCATATGCACTGCCAATCATACGCCTTCCGTTATCACCCTGCTGTACACATACACAGAAAAAAAGATTATTCTTGTTTTGACAATATCTCCAGTTTTAAAGCGGAAATCTTGAAATGAGATGATATCGCGTTAAATCAAAAAGATTTACTTGAATGAAGATTTATTTCAAAATTTTATACAGTTTAACCAAGAAAATAATATTCTTGTTATTTAAGAAGATAATTTTATTGAATGGAAAAGAAAAAATATTGGATAGAAAATACTACATGTTTAAATCGAAGATTATAATTTTCTTAAAATAGAATTATCAAAACGATTATATCATATTTTTAAAATAATAATTATAGTATTGAAATAAGACTATAATATCTTGAAGTTCAAGATTTTCAAATTCTTCTAAGAAGATTATATATTGTTGTTTATATATGAAACAAGAATCGCGTTAATTTGGATACATAAGTTTCCATTTGAGAGTAATTTTTTTCCGTGTGTATATATATTTTTTTTGTGTAACGCTGCGGTGGAAGAAATCTGAATACATTCTGATCGAAGAAAATATCAATTTTGAAGAATTTCCCTTAATTTCTTGCGCGTTTACTCCCATTCGCGAAAACCGTTAGCCGTCAAGCACGATGGGCTTCCTAGCTTATTACTAACTATGCCCTACGCGAGGCATCCGAGAGAGAACGGGCGATTATTAAAATCCCCCCCTTCTCCCCCGACCCCCAAACGTATTATTACATTTTGATCCTCCGCCGGATATACCTCTTAGGCGAATAATTATCCACGCGAGCGATTTAACCTTTGCGACTCACGAGGCAAAGCGGGGTAACATCCTCAAGAATTCGCGACATTTCTATCGCGTCGAGTTCTGCACGCGTTTTTTTTCCCTCCTGCGTGCGTCATCGTTACGTTTGTGATCTCACGTTCGCGAGAAACTAAATTGACGGCTCCGTCCGACTTTTATGCAGGCGGATCGAAAAGGCGCACCGAGGCGGCCGCCAGCCGACGTTGCGGAACTTCCGCCTGGTGCGCTCCGTGTACTGTACGTACGCGCCACTTTCGCGTGCGGGGAAAAAACGTTTACGGGGAAAATTACAGCGCGCGCCGGCGAACACGCGGCGTGCAGATTCTAGAGAGGCCGTGTAATATTCCCCCCCCGTCTCATTCTTTGCGTCTCCTCCCGCGGAGAACCGGCTCGACGTTATTCGGCGTGAATGGAAGACGGGAACCTGGGGGACGGGGACGACGCTCCCCGAGAGAATATATTTCGGGCGCAGACACGCTTCGCTAAATAATTTAATATCCTCGTAGGAGCGCCCGCCACTGCCGCCGCCCTTGACACCGGAGTTTCGCCCCGTGAGCACGGACAATATCCGCCTTGAACTCATCCTCCTGTGCGGTCTGCCTGCTAGGGACACGTGTTGCAGATTTGCCCCATTCTTAAAAGTATATTCATTCATCAAACGTAGCCTCGGCACACGGTCACCTTGGAGGACTTTGGTTTTTCGATCCACCTCGTAGGAATATCCCGGTGCCTTTTAGCTCGGGAGGAAAAGAAATAGCAGGATTTGTTCGAACTCTCTAACTCGTGTCCCTCCATCGGAATCCATTTTCGCAATCACCGTGCGAATAAGCAGACGTTCAGTTATGTCTTTCACGTGTGTGTGCGCGCGCGCGCTTTTTTTTTTTAGAAACTCTGTTATTATCATCGTTGTTTTTATAGCCTGAATTTTAATGATTCCTCGTGTACGATGAAGTCGACTTCGATAGATAGATTTTCGACGTGCGATAAGGAATACCGGTTTATCTGGATTGTAGAAGCTGTCTGCTTTCGCGTTAATTTACGGTAATGCGAACTGAAGGTGGTCGCGATAGTTCTCGCTGTAACTGACTTTAAGGCCTTTACATACAATCCGTGCTAACGGAGAAATAGAGATAATGCATGTATGACGTATGCCGGTGCTCCGGAAGATTTATCTTTAAGGCGGAGCATTATTGTTAAATTTTACGGTCGAAAATGTTAAGAAATTTAAATTACATTTGTTACAATGTAATTAGAAAAATAAAAATATTTATCCATCACAAACGGTTTAAACGAGCTAAAGATCCGATCAAAGTTTTAAATCAGTCGATCGCTATTTAGGATACATAGACAGAAAAAAAGCATGTGTTAAATTAAGTCTTATATATTCATATAAACGCGTTCATTGTTTCATATATACGCAACAATATATAATCATCTTAGAAGAATTTGAAAATCTTGAATTTCAACAATATTACAGTCTTGTTTCAATACTATAATTATTATTTCAAGAATATAATATAATTATTTTGATAATTTTATTCTAAGGAAATTATAATCCTTGATTTGAACATACAGTATTTTCTATTCAACATTTTTTTTCTTTCCACTCAAGAAGATTATTTTTAAATAACAAGAATATTATTTTCTTGATTAAACTGTATAAAATCTTAAAATAAATCTTTATTCAAGTAAATTTGTTTGATTTAACGCAAGGTAATTTTATTTCAAGATTTTCATGTTGAAACTAAAGATATTGTCAAAATAACAATATTATCCAGTCGGAATCTGGTTCTAACAGGTTTTACCACGCTGGGTCCTCATTGACGCGCTCTTCTCTCCGAGAGAAAATACCGCGCCTGGTCGTGATGCGTTACGTTCAATTTACCCGTTCGCATTATCAATTTCGACACGCAAATTGCCTCATAAGTATTCATAATTGCGCGACATCGAGGCACTAGTTGCGTCAACGTCAGGGGAGCCCTCGCTCGCGCTATAATAATAATAATCCTCGTGGAAATAATTCCACACAACGCATACTCAACGCATGCATTCGGAGGAGGGGGAGGGAGAGGGGAAGGGACAAGCGACGCCATATAATTCTAATGGCGACGATTTTAACGCTGACCCACTTCGCTTCCTGTTTTCCGCGAGCGAGCGTCGTGCACCCCGTGTGCACAACTGTACGCATTTAATTGCTACTAGGAATACCTCCTGGGAATCTTCCTCGTACGCGGTAAAATAGTACCGGAAGGAATCAACAACCACGGCGCGGGGGGGTACTCACGGTCGACCTTCTCTGCCGATCGCGTGGACAGATTTCGCGCGATACAAAAGGTTACAGTACCGTATAAAACCGCCAGGCGTGAGATGTTATTAAGACGCGACATCCCCTTGTACCGTCATTACGCTATCTCGGAGACATCGCTGTCTTAGGAGAGGGAAGACTATTGCGTTTATCGTTGTATCTTTTATCCAGGTGTCTGCATTGATCATCAATCTTGCCCTCCCAGAAAGGATGTCTGATGCCAAGACAAAAGTATTCTTGACAAATTTAATTCCTATTACAACCTCATGTAGTATAACAGTAAAACAAGATTAAGATTAAATCAGAAATTTCGATCTTCAGATCGGTCTATTCTTAAACCCAGAATATCATAAGATTGTCACAAATTTACTAAATAAATCTAAGAAAATTAATAAGGTAGGTAATCTTTTCTGTGGGATACAGATTTTCTCGCTGTCAATGAAAGAAATTAATGAAAAAAAAAAAGAATTAACGGATAGGAGAGAATACTTTTAGAATTAAATTAGAAATGAACAGGAGCTTTAGAAAGAATATCATTAGATTTTTTAGAAAAAGGAGAGAGGGACATTTCTCTCGCAAGCGTTAAGAAGTACAAGTTTGCACTTTGAATTGTCCAGTTGCATCTTCAACTGCAGCGCTGGACGTTTAACTAAACTGAATTAAAAAAAAAAAAAAAAAGCGATGTCAGAGTCCGTCACGGACGGTGACTAGGGCGATGCGATTTGAGTACACGGCCGTAGGAAGTAGGATGGTCGCCGGAAGTCCTCCCCCGAAACATATGGTGGGGCTCTCTCTCTCTCTCTCTTTCCTATCTCTCTCTATAAAGACACATACTCGTTTGTGCTCTCCCGTTTCCTGCGGCTCGCGCAGCGAAAAGAGCATGGCAGAGCAGTTTACAAGTGGCGGCCGGCACCTATGCACGTATCGCGATCGAGTTATAGCCCGCCGAGCCAGCTCGCTCTCTCTCTCTCTCTCCCCCCGCGTGATAAGCTTCCGTGATAAAGTCTCGGTCTGGTCGCGACGACCGGGAGTTTCCGCACGCGCGAGAGTCGCACGGTCAGTCTTTTGTCAAGTCCAGCGTTGCGCGCAATTAGCGACGTATTTGATAATCACGTGATATATTCCGTTACGCTATTACGCAATTAATTGGCTTCTGTATCGGGTATGCGGGGTATATCGTAATAGCGTCTCGCGGGACCGGCGATCGAGACGGACGACGATTGGATCCCGAGCCTCGCGGGGACAATGGCGAGCGCTCCGGGCAACGTCTCCGAGCGTATATAATTTCTACGTTCGCGGCGCATGCATGCATGCACGCGGAGACGCGGGTATAATATATTTTTGCAGGCGCGGCGAGGCTATGGCTTCTTCTTTTCCCGTGATATCATAGTTACGCGCGGCGGAACAAAAGATAGAAACGGCTGGGGGGTGGGAGGGGGGGGGGGGGAAGGGGGGAGCGCACACATACGCGCACGCACACGCACGCACGGTGAAGGTAGGAAAGTGATACGGATATCTCTTCTTTTCCCCGACTCCGTGCGGTGCACCGCGCGAGGGAGGCGCGTTACACACGTTTCACCTGTGCCGATGCACACAGGAAGCCGTAGACACGTCCTCGTCGTCGTCGCCGTCGTTGTCGTTGCCGTCTCAGTCGCGTGTTTACATCGAGTGCAGCACGACATGACTGCCGCACTAATGCAGCGGAAAAGAGTAACGTTGTAATTACACGGTTCGTTCGCCGGTACAGTTTTCTTTTCCACGATCGCTCGTATTGATCCGCGATAATCCTCGCGTTTTTGGTTCGTTTGTTTCTTTGGTCGCGTTACGTATCGTCACGTGCTGTCGGGGGTAACTGCGGACTGGAAGATCGAAGCCCCCATCGTGCTGTCAGTGGTCGCAGAGTGATCGATCGTTAATAGGTGTAATTAGAATTCGACGATTGGCCCGGTCGATGAGATCTCATCCTTGCGTCAAGAAGGTGTCGTTTTTTTTTTTTTTTTTTTTCCGTTGAACCAGCGGGGAAATTTTCTGCGGCGTGAATCCCCGCTTGAAACTGGAGCGATGAACGTTATCGCGGCAGGATGTGAAACCGACATCCCCCTTCCCCGGGGCGAGAGGAAAAGTTGCGGTGGATTCTAATAATTATATTTGCTCGCGAGAGCCAGCTGAGCGAAATAAAAGTAACGTAGCGCGATAGAGGGGGGGGGGGGGAATTTGTGAAGCTACAGCGAAATGTAAGTCTGCGATACAATCGAACGGGCTGAGCTCGCGTTTGTAAACGGAGTAAGTGCGAGATCGCTATTTTTTTTTTTTTTTTTTTTTTAAACAACAGTGCGACTAACTGAAAGTCGCGACTCTGCGACGGTGAAACGTGTACAATTAAATCGGGAATTGATTCGATATACCGTCGACGGAAACCGGATCTTTCGGTCACGCTTTCACATTTTTCGGATCTGCGCGGCAGATAGGCGCGAGGATTCCGCTTTGCCGGGGGGGAGGCCGTCGACGACTGGAAGCGGCATCCTAGAGAATGACCCCCGGCCGTCGTGAATGACATGCCGTCCGCGAGACGAGCCCAGTGCACCGAGGACTGCAGGTGCGTGCTGTGCCGCGAGCTGAAGGGATGCAAGATGAGCGCCAACGGCGTACAGGTTCACCAGCAAATCGGCCACGAGGGCGCGAACTTTATATTGCGGCGGGCGATGCCCTTCTTGCCGAAACCACCCCCGGCGCGAGATGAACGGCGGGAGGTCGCGAGGTACGGCGATTACGAGAGAAGCCCGACCTTGGAGGACCAAAGTCGTGGCGGCGGCGGCGTGAACGGGAAACCGGGGAAGGACGTGGGTCACAAGACGGTCATCTACTTCGGGGATTCGAATCCGCGACAGAAGGAAGATAAAGTGAGGCAGCAGCAGTCACTAGCACCGCCTCCCCCGCCGCCACCGCCGCCGCCGCTGCCGTCGCCGGAAGCGTGCGTGCAGATGACATCAAGATGCAACGAGGATCCCGAGACGGAGGCTCGTCCGCGAGACGCGTCGGAGCGAGAAGAGGACGCCGCGATGGAGAACGGCGATCCCAAGGCCGCGCACGAGATCGTCGTGAACGTCAGCCCCAGCAGGGAGGACGTGCTGAGGATAGAGGAGGACGAGAGCCAGCTGGAGGACTATTGGTCCTTGCCGGGGGACACGAGCGGCTTCAAGGCGGATTGGAGCTTCGTGCAGCAGTGGCGACTCAGGGGGTAAATTCACGCACGCGTGCACCACGCTTGTCCGCTGACCGTGGAAGAAAAAAAAATAGATACGCTGTCCTCTCTCGCTGTTAAAACGCGATCTACTTCGTGCCGCGGGCCATGCTTGTCGTTCTAAGTCACGCGTGCTAATGAGGAAGATTGATCAAGCTCCCCAACGTTTCGTGTTTCAGAGACAAACTATTAAAATCATTTTATTAACGAAAGATCCATTACGGTTTTTTTTTACATATATGAATATTAAGTTGCTAACCATGTTTGATGATTGTAGTAAGAATATGGGCGTCAGTCGAAGGTACTCTCTAAATTTCCTAGAACTAGAAATTTCCTAGAAATTTCCTAATGAAACATTACTCTAAAAGAGTGAAAATCGAACATATCTAAGTTCGAGTGATTCGTCATCTTAATTAGAGTGAATTAGAGTGAAAATGCTCTATAAAAGTAAATTTTTACTCTAATTAGAGTAAAAATCACTCTTATAGAGTGTATTTTTACTCTAATTAGAGTGACAAATCACTCGAACTTAAATATGTTCGATTTTCACTCTTTTAGAGTAATGTTTTACTCTGGAAAATTTAGAGAGTAAAGACAATCAAATTAAAAAATAATTAAATTATTGTTCAATCGTTTCGCGATTTTTAGATGATAGCAACGTATTGAGACTGATAAAAGATCGATTAGCACTTTGCAGACGAAAATAAAGCGAAGTTTTTGCCGGCTCTCAGCCACGGTGTGATAAGGTAATGGAAATCACGCGCTCTTACATTTATCTCGCGAGGGTCGAACGCATATCCAAACATGTCACCTATTTTGCGCACTCACGAGGAGCGCTCGCCACTTTGTAATTCATGATTCACGAGCGACCAAAAGACAGCATCGCATTCGCGGAGCTCGCGTTTGAATATCTTATATCTCTCTCTCTTTCTTTCTCTTCGCGTTCATTTAATTCCCCCCCCCCCTCCCCCCGCGTGACTGACGGATGTGCGCGCGTTCGAATGAAACGTTCATCGCGCGCTGTATCGAATCGATATCGTGTAATGGGACGTGCGTGTAAATCGTCGTGTTGGGGGCCGCCTCGAATCGGTATTACGTATCGCGATTACGAGTTGTTTTAAGACTCCTAGCCGCGCGCTCGCTGATTTATTCCCCGACGTACAAACGATCCGTTCTTCGCGCTCTCCAAGGAAATTCAGATGATGCGCCACTAATGCTCGGATACCAACAGTGAGGCCTCACAAAGTGCATAATAAGTGCATTCGAGTTGAATGCCTGCGGGTGTCGTCGGTGTGCGTCTGTGTGCGCTTTTTCTTTCTCGTCACTTGCTTCCTTGGTATTCCCCTTAAAAATAGATGTTAAACTGCATATATTTTTTTTTTAGACATCGGATTAACGCTCCTTCTAAAGCGAACAAACTGATATACTTGAGATACATACGATAGCGCGAAAGGGGATATGCATGCAAAAAATTATTTTACGTATCATGCAGGGTTCTAAATAAAATGCATTACTTTTTGTAATGCATTACGGTTTTATTAAAGAATATTTTTTCAATAACCAATATAATACGAAGGTTCTTAATTACGTATTATTTTTGAAATAATTAATGCAATTTTTTTCATTACGCATTACTTTTGAAATAATTACTTATTAAAAAATTACTAAGTAATGCATTATTTTTTAATTTGCATTTTCATTACCCTGGTATCATGTTACAATTATGTGTACAAGTTATGTGTGCACACCATTTTATTATAAACTACGATAAAATGAACGTAAGAGAGACGACTATGATTTCGCCTCCGTGGTGTTGCAGTTTTGAATAAATAGCACGTTAAATGCAATTATTACTTCTTGTAACACGAATAATAATATTTTTAAGCTGACTTCCTCATTGCCGAACTGAGCCTAATCGTTTCATGTGATAACATGTCGTTTGGATAATCGCAATGTTGGTTCACGTTTCGCAAGAGTCGCGTCTAAAAAGTGAAATGAGAGGAACGAGTTAACGGTCTGTGTATACTATATATGTATATATATACATTGCGCACTTTTCGCGTAATACCGTCTATAGTTCTATACCATAACCGGGAATTGATTTGCCCGATACGCTACCTGCATTGCTGCGTTTTCTGCCTCGGTATCTCTCCCGGGCGCCAACGGGTGCCGTTTGCGCAATATCTAATGTCGGATTTGAAAGTTGTCGAAGCTAAATTCTCGACGTTCGATATCGGTCCCAACAATGGTCGCGCAATTCAACATAATAGCGTTCATGGGGATTGCGAAAACGCGCTCGTCGCATTACGGCTGCTTATTTCAGCGGAACCTTAATTGAGCAGACGCGTTATTAGTCTAAATAATTTCGGGATCGCGATACCGGCGGTTTCTTTTCGTTTTCCAACGGACGTGCGCGCGCACTGTCTCGATTCTTTTCGCAGGCGCTTTCTCTTGGGGCGCGAAACATGCATATTTATGTGCATCGCGAGGAAGCTGGCAAAATTTAAAATAATCCAACAAGATGCTTCCTGAAAATTTATTATGCACCAGGAAGTTGTACACCCACAGAAAAGATTCCTGGACCTAATGCTATTATTCTTTGATCTATCATAAAGTATTCTCTAAATTTCTTAGAGTGAAAATACTGTCCCTACAATTTTTTGAGTAATTTTCTACTCGATAAGAGTTAGAATTTACTCTAATAGAGTAAATTTTTAACTTTTATTGGAATGGAAAATCGCTTGAAAAATAACTCTTCTTGGAGTGGAAAATTTAATCTATTAGAGTAAATTTTAACTCTTATGGAGTGGAAAATGTTTATTATCAAAGGGGAGGAATATTTTATTCTTAAATGGAAAGTTCTTAAATCTATTAGAATAAAATGACTTTTGATGCTACTTTATTAATTTTCTTAGAATGATTTAGTAAATTTGTGACAATCTTATGATATTCTGGATTTAAGAATAGATCGATCTGAAGATCGAAATTTCTGATTTAATCTTAATCTTGTTTTATTATACTACATGAGGTTGTAATAAGATTAAATATGTCAAGAATATTTTTTGTTCTGATATCGGAAATCCTTTCTGAAATAGTAAAAATATCTGACGGAACGTGAGCGATTTCAAGTTATTGTGGCACGTGCCCTCGTTAACTCTCAATACGTTTTGGCGCGTTCATGGCCGAGTCTCGCGGGCGCAAGCTAATATGAATTTTTCTCCGCGATGGTGCCGCATGTATCAGCGGTAGCTCCGTGTCGCTGGAATTCTAGGGTGGAGAAACCTTTCCACGTCTAAAGAGCTTTACGGTCGTTACAACGGTTCACAAGTGACGCGAGTCTCATTAGGACAACGCGAACGCAGTTCCGTTTATCCGTTTCTTCATGGACGTTACGCGACTCTTATCTCCCGAGTGCGTCTCGAGTGCTAGGAATCAGACGCGGCAGTTAGCTGCGTAGATTACGACTTTTCGAGAGCATAACTTCCACGAGACCAGTGCCTCCGCGGAATGCACCTGTCCGGACTCCGTATTATGGGTTTGCTGCCTCGCGCGGGGGGGAGGGGGAGGAGGTTCGATAAAACGGCGCGAGCCGCTAGGATTATTCTCCTGCGACAGCTAACGAGGCGCCGACCTATCCCACGGAATATCGGGTATCGTTTCTTGGCGGTTCAGGTAGAGAAACCCGTCTACCGGGTGAGATTTTCAAGTACGCCGGCCAGGAGCTGCGTACTCTTCAAGCCAGGCTCGATCTTTAAAAATCCCGATAGCTTCCTTTAAAAAATTTCCCAACTTTTATTTCGGCGACTAAACATGAAATTAAACTCTGCCAAATAAAGAAGTCGAGTCGAGAAAAAGTTAACGTTAAATTTTTTTGTCTCATTTTATATAATGAAAATAGATCATGTGGGAGGGGAGCAATGTAAATAAACGGGGGAATAAATTATTCGCTGAACCAAGATAAAAATTCTTTTGCAGGCCGGGCGGTGGCAATAACCGCGAGATATATAGTCCCTCTTACTCTAAGAATTTCACGGAGAATTCCTCTAAAAGTGGGGTCCACGACATGGTCCATATGATACCAGAAAGAGATACGGACAGCGTGGCGCCGACACCGACCCCACAGCATCCGCGTCACTCCCAACACCACCATCTCAGTTTACACGAACTCCGTGCACTTCAGGTATATGGAAATATGTTGTTTTGCTTATCTACGGCGAGGTATTCCGGGAAATATTTAATTGCTACATTTAATTCCTAACGTTTCTTTGATTATCCTAGTAATACTTTTAATGAATGCGTACTAAGAAGATCGCGAGGAGAAATGGAAAATTCCATGACGCCCGTCGTAAAAGATCACCTACTTTTGCAGAGGCGGCCGGAATGCACCGGCAACAGCTCCTCCGATGAGAATCGATCGTCCGGACACGCGAGCATGTCGGACACCGGTGGCCACACGAGCAGCAGTTCGCCACCGCATCGTCATCACAGAACTCACAGTCCTCAGCAACTAAATGCCGTGCCTGAGGACGACCGACTCTCGGCATCGGTTACCCAAAGGAATGGCAGGAGTCGGTCCGGTCAAAACCGCAATCGGCACCGGGCTACTCCCGCTAAGGTCCGTTTACTCGATTCAACTTTTGTGTATACATATTTTAGTTACATACATTCCTACATATTTTAATTGATAGTCCAATTAAAATTATCTGAGATTTGAGACGAATAATTTTTTTATTCTCACTCTGTGATATTTTTTTGAAAATAAAACAGTACCCTCGTGTATAATATTAAAATCAAAGTAGATATTGAAGTATAAGTATTTTATCAAATATCAGTGAGTATTGATCTTTATTCTTATACAGTGTCATAAATTATCCAATCGTATCCTTAATTAAAGTCAATTAAAGTCACACTGATTCTCGACCAATTGAAGTTCTCTCGTATTACTCTATCTCTCAGAATCAATTTTCAATATTCCATTTCGCTTGCAGCTGCAGGTACCATGGTCGGGTTCTGGTTTGGAGGATATAAAATTAGCGATCCAACAGCTGACGATGCGCTCGCACAAGTCTTCGTCCACATACTCTTCGTTGAGCGGCTCAGAAAGCTCGGAACCCGCAGTGAGGAGGCTGATGCGACACTCCAGCCTGGAGACGATCAACACCAATGTGACCAGCGCCGATGAGTTCGTCTGGGTAGATTCTCACAATCGTCTGGTAGAACTGCAGCAGCTACCGTGGACTCATCACGATGTGCTGCGTGTACTTCAAAACGGTCGCACGAGGGAGCACATGGAACAAGTCTCGATGGAGACGATCCCGCGGCTTTCCTACCTTCTTCAACGCGCGCTAGTCAGGATAGGCCGCGAGACTCAGAGATTGGCGAAGCCCATAGGTCTCTGTAGTAAACACGAGGTGTACAGCGCCTTCAAAATCGTACTCTGTCCGGCTCTAGCGGATTCTTGCACCAAGGTACGTAGAATTATCTGCACGATATCAAATAATAATATCTCGTTGTTAATATCCTGATAACTGGAGCAATATATTCCAATAATAACTGATGATAATCCAATCGCGATGAACGCCAAACCTAGACATTTGATGTCCGCCTTATTTAAAGGCTTGCCTTCGAGCTGCCGCAATGTTCGCTGTATCTGGCGATCAGTTGAAACAATCGAAGGCATCCCGTTCGGGGCTGCAATTGCCAGTCGGACGTTTCTTACGTTGGATGTCCGATGTGAGACTCGGGCGGATGATTCACGAGTACGCCGCGATATATCTGACGGCCGGGATCGAGAATCTCCTAGAGGAGATACTGCTACAATGCGTGCCGACCGAACCGCATACGACCCTCACGGCGACAATGCTGGAGCACGCTATAGCCAACAGCGGCGACTTATGGGGCCTGTTACAGCCATATGCGCATCTCAATGCTGGTCGAACGGCATCGGGTTCGTACTTTTTATTAAGAAAAAATTGTTTTCAGTATCAGTTTTTCATTACATTGTCGACAGATTATTAGTTTTCTTTTATAATTTGATTTTTTTTATCCGTTTATTTAAATTTTTTAAAATTATTAAAAAAGTAATGATTGCGATTTGAAAAATTAAACGAACATATATTGAAAATTATATTTGCGTTTAATAACGTTTCGTGTAAATACTGTTTAAATGCGAATATTTTAATTAATTTAAGTTAATTATGCACTTAATCGAAATATCTTTTCCTACTTCAGGCGCTCTCGCGATGCCTCGTTGGGCAAGTGTAAGTTCTTTGAACTCGTCATCGTCGTCGCGCAGTGGACGGGACGTAACTCAGTCGGCTTTGGAACCGTCGTTGCTTACGACCTGTGTGGGATCGATGGCGGAATTGATAGATTTGATTTCTAAAGTAGCGCAAGCGGGACGCTGTCCCATACCACTGACAACGAGAGCATTACATGCCCTATTTTATTACATGAGATGCTCACAGGTATGGAATTTACTTTGAGAACTCGAATACAAATAGTGTATTGATTTTTCGACGAATAATCATTGTTATTAATCATTGTATAATATTACAAGATGTAGTATTTTAAACCGTACTTTTATGTTATTGTAAACCGTATTTTTGTATTCAAATGTTTAAGCTGGAGCACGGAGAACGTGGATCTGGAATTCAAGAATTAGCATACGAACGAGCATATGTAGTACTGCCACCGTTAGTAGAGTGGTTACGGGTAGCTGCAGCACATGCCGAGCACAGACATGGTTTGGTCGTGGATCAAGATGACATTAATCAAGCTGCCCGACTATTGTTGCCTGGAGTAGATTGTCCCGTTCGACCGATAAGGTCAGTCAGGACTTTTATTTGAATAAAATAATTTTAGTATGTAATTTTAGAAGATTTAGATATTCACATTTATTTTAATTTTTTATGATCATACTTATACCTAAAGATTTCTAACACTCTATAAGACAAGAAGTTGTTAAAGTTTGCGATATTATATGTATAGCTCTGAGGAAATCGCAGTGTGTTCAAAGCGCATCGATGATACCGAATACGTTCGATTGCTGACGATAGACATGGCCTTTAAGATGTTGCTCAGCGGACGAACGGATCTCATAGCCCAGGCAATGTCACTGCTGCCTTTGACGAAAATCAACACGGTGAATGACGCCGGATTCACGGCTCTGATGTTGGCGTGCATTAACGGCGATGAATCAGCTGTGATAACTCTACTGGACGCCGGGGCAGATTTGAACATTGAAAGCCCGCCACCCATGACAAGCTCATCGTCAAACACACCTTCCAAGATTCCACAAACGTCTGGTATATCGAACGTTAGAAATCCGATTAATCAGACAGCAATGATAACACCCAATAAAACATCGAACGCGAACGTAGCGTCTAATAGTTCCAACAGTCCTGGTGGAGTTACCTCCAGTGGCATGTGTTACGCGCAAACCGCCTTCAACGCGGAAACACAACACTGGACTGCTTTAACTTACACGGCTTTGTTGGGCCATTGCAATATCGCTAGAATATTGCTGGAAAGAGGTGCCGCGGTGGAAGGCGGTGCAAAACTCAGTGAGGATAAATGTACAGTTACGCCTTTACAAGCAGCCACAGCATCAGGAAACAATGAGATGGTAGCTCTACTCTTGGCACACGGAGCGCAGCCGTTTCTATCTACTTTAATTAAGGATTCATTCTCCTACTCTGGTTCTGTACAACGTGGTTCTTACAGGTAATTCAGTTTTTTAACACTGTTGTTTTATTATCGTAGTCAGATTTTATTGAATAATGCAATTTATTGAAAGAATCACTATAAAAACTAGTTTTCAATATTAAAAATAATACTAAAATAAATATTAGATCGGATTGCTTTTAAATTAACGAAAACTAATGTTTAATTTTGTAACCGATAAAGCGCAATCTCAGTGGCCACAGCGCATGGTCAGAGAAGCTGTCTTCATCAATTGTTATCGCACCCACTCAACTTCTCGGCCAAACGAGGAGAGAAAGAGATATTATCATTAGAAGAAATATTAGCTGAAGGTAACGCCGGTAATAATTCTCAACAGACTGCCGAAGAAAGAGGCGCTCGCAGAGAAGGCAAGGAACCAGTATTTAATAAGATACAAACGAAGGCGTTACAGGAAGCGATGTATCACAGTGCGGAAAGCAATCATTTAGGTAAGAAGATAATAGAAACTTGAGCATATAAATTATATATACAAAATAAAATATTAAAGTTTGTTTTATATTAATTATGACGATTTATTATGTTAATAGATATTACCATGGAACTTCGTGGACTAAAAGTAGGCTGGACATTGCATTGCTGGATGCACAGTCTCGCGACAGCTCATGAAATGCGACTGGATTCGGTTATAGATCAATTACTTCAAGATTTTCTCCAGGTCTGCCCGGACGATTATTCTACGCAGTTCGTGCAGGAGTGTTTGCCACTTTTATTCAATATTTTTAGATATAGTAAGGTAAATTATATTATAAAAATTAATTTCGAGATTATTTATATGTCATTGTAAATAAAATAATGCTATTTATGCCTTATATAAGATGTATATTATTTCCACAGAAGGAAGGTACGACGCTCTTGCTCGCTGATATATTTTGTACATATTTCGGATGGGAGCCGATCAAGCCAATTAGAGATACTACACTTTCGAGCGGATCAAGAATTGATCCAAAGTTTGTGAACAATCCAGAATTAAGCGATGTACAATTTAGAGTCGAAGGTCGCGTTTTCTATGGTCATAAAATTGTACTGGTTACATCTTCCCCGAGATTTAGAAATATGTTGAGCTCTAAATTATGTGAAGGCAATCCTCCCATTGTGCAGATTAATGACATAAGATATCACATATTCCAGGTATGCAATTATTATATCATAATTTATACATGTTTCACATAATAAGTGTATTATCTTTTAGTTAAAAATAATAGTATTTTTTATTCACTTGTACGTTCGAAATAATTAAGATTTATTAAGAACAAATTAAGTTATTATCGTTCTAAATATTTCAATTTTCAGATGGTTATGGAATTTCTTTATCACGGTGGTTGCACTACTTTGGAAGTTAATCAAAGTGATGTCCTGGAATTAATGGCAGCAGCCAATTTCTTTCAACTCGATGGCTTGCTCAGATACTGTGAAGCACAGTGTTCCACGATGGTGGATCTTGACAATATTGTTTCTATGTATATTCATGCAAAGGTATATTTTTATAACAACGTATTTTCATACTAATTAATTACTTTAGATTCTCATTTAATAGATTATCATGTATTTTAATTTGCAGGTATATAATGCGGCACAGCTCTTAGAATATTGTCAAGGATTTCTGTTACAAAATATGGTAGCTCTTCTGACGTATGATGATTCAGTTAAGCGTTTGTTGTTCGCAAAAAAGTTACCGAATCACGATGTTCTTGCGGGGTTACTACTCACACTGCAATCGCGAATAAAAGCCAGGCGATCTCAACAACAAAACAAAATAAAAGCTTAGGTGTCCATAGACTTCTTTGTATTACGATATACAATGACCTAGTTTACATCGTGCATTTGATACGCGTATCAAGTACTATATTTGTAACAAAATCGTACTAAATATGTAGTACACACGATGTAAACGCTGCCAGATCAACTTGGTACGAGCGTATCAAATAGGAGTATCGTACTAAACTGATACGCGTATCAAGTGATGCAAATGACGATGTAAACGCATGAAATGTAGTTTGAAGAAAATTTAACATTAAGCATAACCTCAATTAAAACTGGTTATTAAAATGTCTTGTAAAAAAGGACTGAATTGGGGAGAAGAAACGCGAACGTTTATAGAATTATGCACAGAGAAGCAAATAATTTTATTAATGGACGGGAAAAAAATACAAACATGTGGATATTTTTAATTCATTAGTTGAAGATATGGAGAAAAAAGGAAAACTGCCCAACAGATGAAATTAAAATTAAAAAATTTAAAGCTTGCCTACTTTAAATGTAAAAGAGAAAATAGTGTTAGATAAAAAATTTCTTAGATTATATAAACATAATTTTAGTAGACGTAATAAGGTTCACCGTTTTGCTCTTATCATATTTATCATTCGTTTTCTTCGAATGTATTGTAAAATTTTAAACATAAAACTTAGCCATACACTTTATTATGCGTATTTTTTCGTTGTTATTACATGAATTAAATTCGTATTATATTTTTCCCTTGGTACATTCGATGTAAACGCACTCGTACTAACGCTTTGGTGCGCACCAAACTTAACACGCGTATCAAGGTTTTGACGATGTAAACTAGGCCATTATATGTAAGAGCTGTGTAAAATAATAACTTTATATAATTTCTATCTAGAAGTACTGAGATTTAACATTATTGAGACTGGTATTAATACAAAACTGGATATTGGCCTATGTTAAAAGGTCGTGTACAAGTTTTATTGCATTTGAATAATTTTAAATAATATAATTTTGTTAGATAAAATTGTTAGAAGAACGTATTTATATATGTATATATTAATATATTAATTTAGAACGTTATAGAGCACGTATATGTGCTGTATTCATGAAGACAATATCTCTACGAGAATCGTGTCTTTCATGAATATTCCTTGTAAATAAGATTATATTAGTGTAAAACAACTTTTATGTGGATATAAATTTTTCACACATATGTCAATAGAAATCTTATAGAAATATAGAGATTTTTAACCTTTTACTGAATACGAACTTTCTGATGACAAAAGTTCTCACTACTGTAGTATGCATATATCTTGCCATAAATTTTGTTATGTTACAAATTACATAACAAAATATCTGTTATTGGACGTAAAGAGTAATAATTTTTGGTATTATTTTTCTATTAGCGACTTGGAAATTTAATAAAAATGGATATCTCCAATATGTATGTATAACTCTTCATGCACATGTGCTTTTACATGATACAACGCCGCGACAATGGGGCACTTTTAATGCATTTTTATGTATTTCTTAATACAAATCAATATATTATATAATCATATGATATATACAGGGTATAAAAAAACTTTTATTTGCAAAGAACAAAACATAATTTAATGCCTAATATTAATTTAGCACATACAAATCAACAATGATAATAAAGCTATTATACTTGATATTAAGCGTAAATATTGATATCAATATCATAGCACTATTTATTTAAATGATGTTAATGATTAGTTGTATGTACAATATTCAGATTATAATCTTAATAATTATGTACTGGATTTTTAAGATCCGGAATGCCTAATAATTATATCAGAGTAATCGTAGGAAAATGGCTGTCTCAATCATTTTTTTGTGTCTGACAGTATATAAATTTTAAATATAGGCGGCATTTTTTAAACAATTATTAAAACACAGTGATTAAATAATCTACGGCGCAATAATATCCCATTCTTAAAGAAAATTCAAGACACAATTAATACTTTGTATATATTTGTTACAATACATTACCTATAAATCATTTTTTAAATGAAATTTAATATAAATTTTAAAAAATATATAATTCTGCTATTCATAAAAATTATTTCATATAAATGTGGCATATATGAAATAATATATAATTATTATTTTTAATAATTAGCACCTGCATGTTTTATGACAAATTTCCAATAAAATTGGAATTTTATATTTATTAGATAGAATAAACATACAAATTTGAATATATAAAATATACACGCGACTTAAATGATACTGCTATTCAGAAAAACGCATAATTTTAATCTTTAATTTGCATTAACTAAGTCAAGTAATACAATTTTATTATAAGAGTTGCCACAACAATACTTTCCTAATTGATTACATACCAATATGTGCCAATTACAGTACTAATTATAATGCTCTTGTAATTTTCGTCTACTTTAGTTTGACCTTGTTTTACACAAATTTATTAATTACGATTATAGTATTCATATGTTGAATAATGTTGATTTATTCTGTTCAATAATTCGGATCAGTATATGAAATACTTGATATAACGTGATTAAAATATATGTAATTTTGTATCAATTTGATTATAATTATATGTCTTACTAATATAATTTTTTCATGTGACAATAGACATTTTACTTGTGCAGTTTCACACTCATACGCAAAACTTATTTTCTTTTACCTATTTATAAATCTGTTTATACATTTTTGTGTTTAGAATATAATTCTTTTAATTGCAACGTTAAATATGTATGGATTTTGCTAAGAAAACGCGCCAATTAAATTGATATGTAATAATATATGTTTCAAATTATAAACTTATATCAACAAATTTCTGTTACTGACGCGAATATTTTTGTATCACCATTAAAGCTGGAAGCAGTAGATAAAAAAAAATTTATGTAATAGAAAAGAAATTTTTATATAATCAATCGAATTTTGTTTTTAAAATAAGAAATTTTATTCAAATATAAAAAATTATAATATTATTTGAATAACAATTATGTAACATAAGATAGGCATGTGAGAAAAATGATGAAGGCATTATTAGCCTTTATCAATGTTCTAATAATTTATTCAATAATAATTCAACTAGACTGTAAAAACAGAATAAAAAAAGCTTATAAAAATTCATATTTTACATGTGAAATTATTATATAAATACTGTTTTATAAAATTTAAAAATGGCTGACATCTCCAAAAATAGAGGAGACAATTCCATTCATAAGCAGATATAAAATAAGTCTCTATACTCTCTTTCGTTACATCTCCAATATACAAAAACGGGCAAAATGAGATGGTCCTTGACGAAACTACTTTTCAACGACATGTGAGATAGATTGAGACAACCCTTTTCGTTTATTAGTAAGACCCGCGCACAAAGGCTAGAGTCGCTAACTTAATTTAATGACTAGAATAACAGTTAATACAATGGCAACTATAATTGCAAGTAACAACAAGATATAAACTTTCCGACGAAATTTACTTTGGTAATTACTTCCCTTCTCCAATTCCTGCGCCCCTAACTCGACATTGCCGTGCACATTTTCTATATGGTTGTCAATTGTATCTATAAAAAATCATTACATTCCATTAAGTATGTACATTTTGTAACAAAGCAAATGCCAACAAAATAAAAAACTACATTTCTAACGTTTTCTTTTTTTATGTAATAAAAAAAATTGCAACTGTTACTTTAAAGATTGCTAGCAATAAAAAGAAAGATGCTTACCAATAGTATCACCTTGTTGATGCACCAGTGCCGCGAGTTCACGCATAATTTGATTAACATCCAAAATATCGCCCTCAATACGTTTTATCCTATCCTCTCTTTCTAAGAGTAGTCCGTGTTGAAACTCGAGTGTCCTGTGCATGCCATAATATAAACAGATCACACATACAAACACACACATGGTTTTTCTAATACCTTTGTTATTGTTACTTCTTTCACAAGAGATGCATTGAAATTGACTTACCATACACATTTTCATAACTTTTCTATATTAATATAACATGTCGCGTAATTAATTAATCTTTTCACTGAAATTTTAAGTCTTTCTTTTGTCGGACATGCTATAAAATCCACAAGTTATATCGCTATCTTATCCAGAAAATCTTACAATCTCCATTAGCTGATACAATCACGATAGCTTCTATGTTTACAGCATTGTCCAAAATGTATAACCAATGAAAACCATTGTTCCAACTAAGCAAATAGGTAAGATTTTCTGCATTACTTATAGCGTACGAACATTTTATTGTTTTACGTGGAATGCCAAATATTATTTGCAAACCTTTGTGTGGTCTTGTGCTCTTGTTCCTGCGCTAGAAGTAGATGATGTGTCTCTTCAGCATCCTCCGCGTCCATTGAATTTTCTATATTAGTCATAGCTAAAATATGTCTCTTCATCTTCTCAGCAATTGACTGTAAATAATACTTTGTTATTAATATGAAGCAAAATGGATGTTTTATAATTGTAACTTAATAATTTGTCTGTAATCAAAACTACTTAAATACTCATGTCAGAGGTACATTTTATAACTTGCATACCTTCTGCATACTGGAATATCTCTGTAATGCATCCTTAAAGTCTGTCGTGAGTTTTTCAATTTGTAATTTTTGCTGCTTCTCTCCACGCCTCATCAGCATTGTCAGCCTTGCTATGTCCTTGCTCGTCTGCGTGACCATCTGATTGGTATTTGACTGTGTTATATGTCTGAAAGATGTAAATATACCAATATAAAATTCAAGTTGGACATACAATTGTTCTCAAATATCAATCCTTCACATGTGAATTATTATGGATAATACTTTTGATGGTGCTTACACTTGGTCTCTTAAATCTTGAGTATCCTTGCTTGTTCCAATGCTTTTGTAAGTTTTTTCCAAAAACCTCCAACTTGAATTAATTTTATATATATTAGCGGTAATATTTTCACAGAGATTATAAAGTTCAGTAGGACTAAATCCTATTTCAGGTACATCCATCCGTTGATCCGTAGACCCATAGTTTTGAGGACGCTGAGCCATTCTATAAAAAACATTCCATTTAGTTTTGTATAAAATATTATATATACATACATAATCCAAGAATTTTATATATCTCTATACAAGTAATTAAAAAAAAATTTGTCAAACTTTGCATACATTAGCATGATAAATCACATTGTAGGATAAAAGCATTTAATCTCCTATTAATATTAAAACTGCAAATAATCTTTTACAAAATAAGAATAACAAAACAATAAGTAAAAAAACAAATACTAAAATTATATAAAAAATATAATACTTTTTAAAAATTACACATGTAATTATTTCAAATATTATTCGACACAATTTTGTTATAACATATCAATATTTATAATGTGACTTTGTATGTTACTACATGAATTTACTACATGAATATTTAAGCTATAGATTTACATCAGCTACATGAATATGAAACGTGATTATATACAAATTTCTTAATATTTACAACTGTTGCTCATCAAAAGTATAAAAGAAAAGTTTCGTGTCCTTCTTGTGTTTCAAATATTCTATATTATACAAATCTATCAACAGAACAAAGGCCTTGTCTACAATGAAGATTTAAGCTTTAAGCCGTAAGAAATTGACCAATCACAACCGAGTATTCTTATAAAAAAACTACCGTGACTAGTCAGTTTCTTAAAGCTTAAATCCTTTATTGTAGACTAGGGGAGAGATTTATGCAGCAATTAATTCGAACAAGTGGAAAAACGGAAGAAATTATCTTCGGGAGGTCGTCGCCCGTTTCTCGCGATACTCGAACGGTTACAAGTAACCGTTCGATACGAACGTCACGATCGGGGAAGCTAAATTTACGAGACACTCTCCGCGCAACACGAGGTACACATGCACAACGAGGGATTTAACGGGGAACGGAAATCGGGGGCTAGAAAATCTCTATGGGGGAAAAAAAATCACCTAGTCCAAGGGGTTAAATTAGCGAGCAAGGACAAAGAGGCACGGCTTCCGCGGGTCGCGGGTGTCGACGGGGATTGATGACACCTCAATGACACCGAGACGAGTCCGATTACTAACCTGAATCCGCGTATCACAAGTGTCCTTAAACGTATGTAAACGTAGATCGTCCCGTGGAATCACATTTAAAAAGCGCACGAAGGATATCCACCTGCGCCCCGAGACTCCCGAGAGAAACTGACAGTTGTCGAAAACGTGTCTGGTGCACCGGCCGTGTGACAACAGACCCTTTGTATTCCCGTCCGTGAGCGCAACGGAGAGGGGTCTGCTTCACCGCCGCGGGCTGATTCCGTTCTTCCGTCGCTCCGGGCTCCGGGTTTCGCGCGATTGAGTCGGAACGGCGCCCGGGGCGAGTCCCTCTCGCTTTTCTCGCAACCACCGTGGCTCGGGCGGAGTTTAATCCCCGGCGCTATCGGGTTCTCCATTCGGATTTCCCGTGGCAACTCGGGCGCACCGCCGGAGTCAAGTCGAGGCGGAGACAGCCGACTTCCGGCCGTCGGAACGGCTGGTTCGCAATCGCGAGAGGGAAACCTCGCGACTCGATCGGAGCTCGTCAGGACAATTCGTCGCGGTGGACGCGGGCGGGACTTCCCGGGGCGGCTCGCCCGCGCGGGCGGTGGGACGTGCGCCCCGACGACGACGACCCGCGTAGTCGCGTCTGGCGCACCGTCCATCGGTATCGTCACCGACGAGTTCAAGGGTCGCGCCCGCGGACGTGCCCAAATCGGCGAGTTTTCCCCGGGGTGGGCGCGCACGGCCCGGCGAGAGAATTACCGCGGCGAATTTTCCGACCGGGCGGCGCGGGCCGCGAGCGGCGCGCGGCGCGCCCGCAGTCGCGCGACGAACGCTGGCTTGACCAGACGCGTCCCGCGGAAGTTGCCGAGCGCGACCGACAGATTGCGAAAGCAGCGGAGCCCCTCAGAAACAACAACGGTCGGGCCGTAAGTAAACGCTATTGTGATCTCTCTTGGCTTTGCGCGGCGAATTTGCGGTCGTGGAGCGCCGTGGGCGCGGCGAGGCGCGTCGCGGGCGGACGCCCGGGTCGTGGAGCGCGGCGGGCCGTCGGCCGGGCACCACCTCGGGGGCCAACGCGCGTCGAATCTTCTCGAGGCCTCCGAGAGCCGTGGCGGCCCCCCCGAGCCACACGCACGAGACCCCGTGTGCGGGCACGGTAGGTCGCGGCGCGACGCGTCATGTCGTCGGTCCACCTCGGCGAGGAGGATTTCGCGACCCGACGCTCTTCCTCTACCCTCTTCCCCGGCTCTCTTCTCTGTGAAACGTGGGGGAAAAAAAAGGGAGAGCGACTCGTCGCGAAGCGTCTCGCCGTCGCCCACGCAACTCCTACGTTTGACACCTTAACTAACGTGTGCGGCGGGGCGAGGGGTCGGGGAGGCTTTCCTCTTCTCTCTTTCTCGCGTGCGCGTGTGTAAAGAAAGAGTGTTTAAAAAAAGAAAGAGAAAAGTGCCTTCTGGAGCTGAGCTTCCGTCGCACGAGGAGGCGAGGAACAGCAGCAGCAGCGGCGGCAGCGGGAGGAGAAGGAGAAGGATCGGGGCGTTTCTCTTTGTCGCACGCACGGTTTCCTCGTGCGCGAGGCAGGCAGCAGCACGAGAGGAGAGACAGCTAGACTCCTCTCCCCGCGCCGCCGCCCCTCTCGCCTCGTCGCTCCGATGAAATTCCGGATTTAGTACGTGCGCCCGAGACGCCACGCTTCTCTCCTCGGGGACGCTCTCGTCGCTACGTGCGAGCCCTCTCGCGCCTCCTCGACGGCCTCGTTCGCGCGGTCGTGTTCCGTTAGGAGTCCCGGATTCCTCCAATAATCTGCAGTGCGTGCGTGCGTGCGTGCGTGCGTGCGGTGAGCCCCACACTCGCGTGCAATTGTCGTCCTCCAGGGTGGACAAACTCGCTCCAGACCGAACGGCGTGCTTTCCGACAGCCTCCCCCCCCCCTCCCCTATCCGTCTCCCCTCGCGTTGCGTCGCATTGTTTCGTTAACCCCTGGCGTACCGACCGTCTGGCGGCACGGGCTGAATGGAGACAAGAGGCTCGTTTCGACGAGCACCTCGAATCTGCCGAGCGTCGATTCGATCTCGGGGCTCTTTTTGAAAGATCGGGGAGAAAAAAGAAGTGTTTAAAAGGACGCGCGTGTTTGCTAACCCAAAATATCGAAGCACGTGCTTTCGGTACGCGCGTCGTTGAACCTGTGTGCCCTGCTCGACGTCGGTATTCCAGGGCTAGAGTCGCGAAATTGGTTGTTTAACCCGCGACGAGGTAGTTTTTCCTCCCCCTCTCCCCCCGGTGTACATGCGCGCGTGAGAGGAGTGACGTGCAAAGGAATTCTGAGAGCGTTGCGATTACATTTCTATTGCTTCGTCTAAACGCATTATTTTTCACTTGACCGGTGGAGATGGGAGGGGATAATAGGGAAGTGATTGTTTTCGGTTTAACAAATCGTCTGATGATTCGATTTTAATAATTTAACAACTCTACGTCCTTCCCTTCCCCTCTCCCTTCTCGCCGGTCCTCGGTATACGCGAAGGGGTTAAGGCTCGGAATATGGCGAGCGAGCGAATCCTCGCCATTACGCGTCGCCGAAAGAGAGAGAGAGAGAGAGAGAGAGAGAGAGAGAGAGAGAGAGAGAGAGAGAGAGAAAGAGGGAGAGAGACGCGATCCCCCCCCCTCCCTCTCTCTCTCTCTCTCTTTCTCTCTCTCTCTCTCTCTCTCTCTCTCTCTCTCTCTCTCTCTCTCTCTCTCTCTCTCTCTCTCCCTCCCCGGAAATTCTGCCTTCTCGGAAATGCAACGGGCACTCCTTCGTCCGCGTCGAGCGCGGTGTTCCAAGGGGCAAGCGTGTGTTGCCTCCTCGTCGATCGATGCCGACTCGACTCGACTCGAGTCGAATCGCGGAGTGCCACATGCACACACCCGACCGACTTGGCCGAGCACGAGGGCAGGCAGGCAGGCAGGCGGGTGTCACGTCGCTGACGTTTTCCAGAGAGGCCTCAACCGATAATAGGCGATTTTATTAGCTTTCGATCATGCGCTCTCGAAATAGACCCGCGCGCATACGATCCTATCGTAAAAAGAGAGCATGTCGGTTACGCGGGTGTGTAGAGAGCGAGGGCGCGAGGGGTAGAGAGTTAAGAATAGGAAAAATAATTCCGTGTATCTTTCAGCGTGCTTTCATTACCCGCTCGTTAATTGGCCGCATCGATTATTTTTACGCTTGACGCGCGCGCGCTTCTCGTTTGCAAATCTAATCAGCTTGCTCGTGTGGGATCTAATCGAGATCTATTAATATTATCCCACCCCAGGCTCGGTGGCTCGGCAGGTTCGACTCGCGGGGAATTTTTTTCTTCCTCCTTGGCCGTTGCGACGGGGAAAAATAAAGGGACGACGGCGCACAGTGGGCAATTTCGATCACCTTTTGGATAAAAATCTTGCCAGAGCTTAATTTCTCGTGAAACTGAATGCATTTTTTTTTAATACTTGTAAGGGCTTATACTTTAGGCAAGAACTGTAGAAATAGTTGTCGTTAAATCTACATTAAAGAAAAATAATCAAATGCGAGTAAACCTTTAAATTCTAAATACTTAACTCTTTGAGAGGCATATTTTTCTTATAAATAAAATATTAAAATCGTAGGTCATTTATAGATTTTTGGCGTCGTTGATTACGATTTTGACGTCAAAATTCAAATAAATAATTTCAAAAATTTATTTCGAAAAAACTAGCGTGCAGAAAATTCTGAAAAAATACATATTATAGTTTTGAGATACAGAATACATACACAAAAAATTTCGAAGCTCTAGAAATTCGCGTTTAAGAATAACCAAATTTATTCGTTTACTCGCATTTGATTATTTTTCTTTAATGTAGGTTTAACGACAACTAAGGTTGTTCCAACTTCTTGGTAAATTTACCTATCAGGTAAATATATGTTTGTCTTTATTTATTTAAGAAAAGAAATGCAGATAGACACGTACTCACCTGGTAGATAAGTTTACCAAGAAGTTGGAACAACCGACCCTAAATGTAGTTCCTGCCTAAAGTATAAAGTCTTTACAAGTATTAAAAAAAAAAAAAATACATTTAGTTTCACGAAGAATTGAACTCTGGCAAGATTTTTGTCCAAAAGTGAGCGAAATTGCTCACTGTGTGGTATCGTTCCTTCTTCGGTTTCGAAAAGAGAAAAGACGACAGTTTTTTTTTTTACTTCATTCAGATAATTCCTCTTTTTTTGCGATATTCTCGAATTTGTAATTCGTCAAGTGAGAGCGGGATCTTCGCAGTCGGATGTTCGAAGGGGGGAATTTGAGGAATGCTCGCGCAAAACACCTGGCTGGAAAACCCGTTCCGTTCCATTAAACGCGCGCGCGATTGTGTGCCGTCGGTATATCCGCCTTTAAACTGTGTGTTGCTGCCGGTGCACCTCGATCGCGCGGCCCTCTTTTGTGTTGCACGGCAGACTTGAAAACGCTTATCGGACTATGAATAGACGCTCTGAATAGATTTTCTTTCAGCCGCTCGTTCCGCGAGGCCGTATCTAGTCTATACGCTTGCGTTACGCGCATCAATGAACCGCGCGCGACGTTTTATAGATTCGAAATAAATTCTTACGCTCCGTCGCGATGTGCCTCGACATTTTTTTCCCTTCTTAACGTCTCCCGCCCGATTTCGAGTAACTCGATTAAACCAAGTTAATTGGAGTTCGATCGAAGTAAAATATCTCCACGAGGAGCTCGACTCGTGGATCCTCGTCGCGTTTACGCGATTTTCCTTCCGCTCGATTAGAAACAGCTGGAGCAGATGCCTTTTCGGGCCGGATTTAATGACGCTCTTACGACAACGTTATCGCGCGTGGCCCGTATATTTAGATGACTCAATTCTCGAGTGTTCTTCTGAAAAACGCACGGCGCGAGATAAAGACGCTTATCGACGTTATCGCGCTTCTTTTTTTTCTTCTTCTTCAGTCTACTCGACTGGCCACTCGACGTACGATTTTGCATGCGCTCCAACCGCGCAAACGTAAATTGCACGAGTATTTAAAATTCACGCGCACGTTTTTTTTCTCTTCCGTTCTCGGAAGAGATGGGAGATGGTTTTTCTATTCTCGCGTATTCGTCTCTCTTTCTATCCTTCTTTCTCACGAAATATTTCCGGGGAACATCGTCGGGCCGAGATTCCGCGTTCTTGAGAAAAGTCGCGCGACATTTCCCCCCTGTTGCCGACGCTAAATGCATTGTTCATTCAGTCGGTTCAGAGTGGCACGACGAGTCGCCCGTTCATCATTTCCATTGTCTCTTATTAGAAGTACTACGCGAAGAATTTTTTTTATTATCCCAGTTTCTCTCGTCGGTTTTGGAGGCAGCCCAAGTAATTTCGTTATCTTTTCTTGGACGGGCAACCCGCTGCTTATCTTTTTTATTAGTTTCGACGTCACTCTCGTGCGGGGCAAGGGAATCCACTCGTCCCATCTCCTCGTCGCAGTTTCTAGAAAAGTGTAAGTGGACGTTTCGCCGCTTATTTTGCCTACACTTCGTGTTAAATTCTTCCTTGGGATTTATAGCCAAAGTGTTCACTCGTCTCTTTTCTCGATATCGTACGAATTTCTCGCGTCGTTAAATTCTCCCGCTCATCATTATTTCGGTTAATTTTTTTCCCCCTCCCTGGGAAAAGGAATGCTCCTTCAAAAGGACCTTTCCATTTGCACCTGCTCGAAATGCTTTCCGGCATTGTTTCGTCGAAGGCCACTCGCTACTTTTTGTCCTCCATTGTGCTTTTTTTTTATAGGCGAATAGGCGATTAATTTGCCATGCGATTCACCTTCCCTGCTAGTCTTCCAACTCTCGTTGTTGGTTGGCAGCCCTAGCATGTCTGCAGAGAGCAGTCGTCACGGCGCATCAGTGACGTGTCACGAGGAAACGGAAAGTAATGGTGTACTCGACGAGGAGAGACCTGGGGGGGGGGGGAAGGGAGAGATGTGGAAGTTTTGCGCTCGCTCGCTCGCTCGCCTTGCGTCACTCTGTCGCTATCTCTTTGTGCGCCGTCGTCATCCACCTTGTGCATGACGATTTCTCTCAAGGACCCCGTCGGCGTGTGTCACACTGTCCGTCCGATCGCGAAAACAAATTCGTAATATATATATTTCCGTCGTTTTTTTATCTTTCCGCGCGAGAGGTCGACTACACTCCGCTCGGCGCGCTCTTCTCGGAGGTTCGAAAGGGAAACAAATATACGCACGGCGAACGTTAATTCTTACATCCGTTAAAACCAATGGCCGTCCACGCGGTTCCGATGTTGATTCTTATTCTATTTATTTTAACTTATTAATTTGTTTTCTCAACCGTTTTCTCAACTGATACTCCACGGAGAAGATTTTACAGTAAAAATTACCGTGTACGGTAGTAGTCACCGACCATGAGAAATTTCAGAGAATTATACCGTCAGTAGTATAAATACTATGATAATTTGATGGAAAACATAGTAAAAATGTACGTAATTCCTTCCTTGGTCCGCTCTTACTATTTATCCAGTAATCACAGAGAAAAATGTCAAAGTATTGAGAACCAAATATTTCTTATGACGTTTTCTTTGATATTATAAACAAATGTATTTGTGAAAACAAAATATGTATTTCTATAAAATACATCTCATTTTTCTTATTAATTGCTTTATTTTCTACAAATAAAATTTTTTTAGTAGAATAAATATCATGTCACATAAAACAATAAGTATTTTTCTCTAATAAATGGTTTTTTTTAATACGGCAAATTAAATGTTTTATTTCTAGCAAATAAATTAGTTATTTTTGCGCATACTGAATGTTATCTCTTTAAGTAACGTATATTTTACAAAATATTTTATAGAAATGTATATTTCATTTTCACAAATAATTTTTTCTATAACAATAAATATTAAGGAAAATGTCACAAGAAATATTTGATTCTGAATACTTTGACATTTTTCTCTCTGATATTAAATTTATTATTAAATTCTTTATTTGTTAACAGTACCGACGGCGATAATATCGGGAAATAGAAAACTGCTTTACGTATTCTTTTATACGACGTCCTTCGAATACGTACACTGAGAGAAAAATATCGAAGAAAATACTGAGAACCAAATATTTCTTATGACGTTTTCTTTCATATTTATTTGCCATAAAAAAATTTCTTTGTGAAAACGAAATATATATTTCTATGAGATGCTTCTTATTTTTCTTTATTAATTGGTTCATTTCCTACAAATAAAATTTTTTTTTAGTAAAACCAACATTGTCGCATAAAAAAATTGTAAGTGTTTTTCTATAATGAATGGTTGATTTAAATACGGCGAATTAAATGTCTTATTTCTAACAAGCAATTATTCGACATTTTTCTCTCAATTTTTACTATAAAATTTTTTCCGTGTTCAAATTGACAAATATTATAATAAAATTGTTAAATCCTTTGTTTGTTAATAACACCGACGGCGGTAATGTCAGAGAATAGAAACCGCTTTACGTACTCTTTTGTACGACGTCCTTCGAATACGTAAAATCTGACTTTCGTATTTTGCCAGCGGAATTAACAGTGTGAGTCCAGCTCCATTTGATTAATTCCGTTATTTCATTTGGCGATGTTAATCCGTCTGCCTAAGCAGAGAGCAAATTAATTCATCGGGGTCCGGCGCGCAAACATCGGAACAGGAAAGTCCGCATTCGCGAAATTACCGGACGATTATTCATGGTACATGGAAATACGCGATGAGAGGTAGAGAGAGAGAGAGAGAGAGAGAGAGAGAGAGAGAGAGAGAGAGAGAGAGAGAGAGAGAGAGAGAGAGAGAGAGAAAGCCTTTATCCAAAGCGCAACACAGATATATTCAAAGCGTGTACAAGGTGATCTCGTTTTCCAGAAATTGCGGATCTCGAAATACGAGGAAAACGTGTTTGCTTTAACGTCCGTAAAAAAAAAAGAGAGGGTAAAAAAAGAAATCGTCATTTGCATCGAAGACTAGTTAATCTAGCCTTTAGAATTCTCGCTCGTTACGTGTTCCCTCGGTTGAATTATTAATTGTCACTGTTTGTCCAACATTTTTTTTTATTGTTCGTTATCGCGGGTTTATCGTTACTGCGATGCATCGTTTCTGCGCTCCGACGACGTCAGGCGTGTAAATCTTCCCTCCGCCCCCCCGCCCCTCGACCGCGGCACGTTCGCGGATATATTCGCGGAATCGACATTGGCGGTTTGACTAAACTAAACTGACTAAACACCTCTCCGGGAGGGACACACGCGCGGACATCTTTTTTCGGATAATAAGCCAAAGTAACGGGTAATCTCGACTGTAAATATGCGCTCCGGAATTGTATTTGCCAAGAGAGAGACGGAGGCCACGCGCGCGCGCTTCTCCTCGCGCCGCAGCCTCCGCGTCTCCTTTCGTTTAATTATCCCGCGAATTCCGACACGTGCGTACGTCCTGTATGACCGTCGGTTCCGACCTCGCGGAACGCAATACCGACTGCAAGCTCGTCGCGTGGAAATCCCTTTTTTCCCTCCCTCTCTCTTTTTTTTATTTCTTTGTCCTTCTTTTTCCACGTGCCGCCGTCGGTTAATCGATTCTGCGTGTCGCGATTTGACGCACGAGACGTGCTTATGAAGTAAATGTAAATGAATACCTCGTGCGAAGGCTCGAAGGTCGATCGCAATTTTTTTTTTTTCTTTTACGGCGCGATCGATCGCACGTGGTGGTCTCCTCGCGACTTTCGGTCGCGCGGACCGAGAATTCAAGACGGAATCCACCCTGCGTCTATGCGTCACGTGGCGAGTGCGTGATACACGCTCCGTCGTTTCAAAGTCCGGCGCGACGAGAATTTTGCTGTGTCACGAGTATTTTTTTTTTCCCCCTTTTTTTTTCGACGTTGTATATTTGGGGCGAGCTTCCCTCGGTTTCTTTTTTTCCTTTGCATCTCCCGCACTCGGAAATTCACTCCGTTACGCTACGTTCTTGCTGCAGCAGAATGATTTCTTTTTTCTTTTATCTTCCCTCTTCTCTCTTTCTCTCCGTCCTTCCCCCCACTCTCTTTCTCTCTCTTTCTTTCTTGGTATTCAAGCTCGCGCTTGTCCGATGCGTCCGTGAGAGACCGGATATTTTCATTGCGCATTTAGCCAGGCAACGTACCAGGCCGTCAAGTTGAAACCAAATGTTTAGAGAATGCTATTTTCGTAAAACCCAGCCTTGCGCTCTCGTTATACGTTTAACGCTAAACGCGGCCGTCAATTTCTCTCTCGTTACGAGCGCCGTCGGGACGCTGCATTGACGACGAGTGCCAAGTCGCGTCAGAATTTACAATCTCATAATACAACGGAAAAATCTAATCTGTACAAAAACTGTCCGTCTACCGGGTACATCATTTTAGATTTTCGCGAGACCGTGAATTCATTTCACAAGTGGCAAATTACAATTTGTTTGCTCCTCGTGTTCTATCTTTCAAATAATTTTCTCTGTCAATGCAACACTTCAAAAAATTGTTTGCTGACATAGACCGATTTTTTGATTTATCACAGATTTGTCACAATCAAAATGTATCGTTAATTTTTGTATCGGCTAGAATTTTGACTGTCACGTACAGAATTTGAAAATTCTTTTATCTTCCCTCTATCAGCTAGATTGATTAGGTGCAATATACATATCACAATATTTGCCAATTATTAATTATTCTTAGCTAGATTTTTACACACATATTATTTTTCGTTAAAGTTGCAAGATCATTTTTTTTTTTTGTGAAGGTACCTTTGTATTACTTGTATCGCTCAATTCGCGCAGTCAGCCATTTCTTACGGATCGTTCTAATGGAGCGCTTTCAGGACACCCGGTAGACGTCCGGACAGGCACGACCTCCGAGCAGCCCGGCGAAGTCGTCCGACCTCGGCCGAACGACGGCGAGGTCCGCGAGATGATCGGTCGAGATGAAACGGGAGGGAGAAAAGGGTTCATTGACCGTCTGACCATGAGCCGCGCCCCACATACGCTCCCCTTCGACGTTCCCCTTGCCTCATGGGTTTCGATCGTTTTGTTCTCGGGCGAGCGAGCAGGCAGGCAGGCAGGCGAGCACAAGATCAAAGCCGTCTTCTTCCCCGGGGAAAGAAGGTCCTTGCCTCGTCCGCGCGGAAGGTCTTCCGAAGGCTACGGGGTGTCCCGAAACTATCGGATGCATTCCTCTCATTCACTAACGCTCGTGATGCTTCTTCCTTCGTTTCCTTAGGAGCGAAAGCTCTGCCGCTCAATCTCATTTACAATTTGATCATCGTTTCTTAAATTTTATTTTCACGGTCTTTGGAAAAGAATGTTGTGCAAAGAGTGGTCTCGGTTAATACACATTAAGCGTAACGTCCCCCAACGTCTGATGATTCTATCCTTGAACCACTTTGTTCGAGTGCGTTAACCGCGTAGGATTCGCGTGTACCATTTATTGAGCGCGCGAGTAGAGCCTAAAATTGCGCTCGCATGCGCAATTATGATTGTAAACGGCACATATGGGTCACGGTAGCGATGAAAGGAATGTCCTCGAATATTATTGAACGAGTTCATTGCAACGGCACGTCGCTGAAGCGATAGACCGTGTTTGCGATCGCTTTTATCTCTTTTAGCAAAGGAAAAGGGGGGAAAAAAAGATTGCGCTTTCGGATCACGTTTAAAACTGCGCATTTTAATTCAAGCGTTAAAAACCTTCGGGCACGCGAATCAAATTGCCAGGCGTGAGAAATAACATATATCTTTGGGATAAGTTGTAATTGAGTAATGTTTGTAAGCAATATCCGAGATAAGTGTGTGGAATAATAAATTTCACGTACGAATGCAATTTTTGCAGCTTCCTCAAGGAAGATCTGTGTGCTGTGATTTATCACTAAGGGGGCCAAAACACGCGCAACAACGGACAACCCCACAGGACCGGGGGGTGCTTCTCGTGTCTCGGGAGGAAGGTCAGGGTCCACAAAGTTACCTTGACAGTAAAAAATAACAGAAAAAAAAAACAAACGCTAGAAAGCGATTACTTATTACATCCGCACAAATCGTTGCGTTGCTACTTGTGACACTGACATTAGAAAAATTCGATGCCTTCCAGGGACGATATTCGCTCCCTATCCACTGAGCAACGCTGGATCCCTCCTTCAACTGTTAGACGCGATGCACTCACCCCAGAAAGCCGAAATGATCTCATCTTTAGAAAGGTGCGGGGTATTCTTAACAAGCTCACACCGGAAAAATTCGCAAAGCTGAGCAACGACCTGCTCAACGTTGAGCTTAATTCCCATGTGATTCTCAAGGGTGTTATTTTCTTGGTACGTACAATAACGCATAACAACACAACTACTTATACCATAAGACATAACAATTCGGTAAAATGTTAATTGATTTTTCAGATCTTCGAAAAAGCACTTGATGAACCCAAGTACAGTTCTATGTACGCACGGCTGTGCAAACAGCTGTCTGACGAAGCCGCAAACTTTGAACCCCGTAAACCGATCGATGAAAGTCAAAAAGGCCAGAGCACATTCAGAGTTCTTTTACTTAACAAGTGCAAAGACGAGTTCGAAAATCGTTCAAAAGCAAGCGAGGCATTCGAGAATCAAGATGAGCTTGGTCCCGAAGAAGAAGAGCGCCGGCAGGTGGCCAAGCGCAAGATGCTTGGTAACATCAAGTTCATTGGGGAGCTCGGCAAGCTGGGTATCGTGTCGGAGCCGATTTTACATCGTTGCATCCAGCAGTTGCTGGAGAAGAAAAGGCGAGGGGGACCCCGGGGGGACGCCGCGGAGGATATCGAATGTCTCTGCCAGATTATGCGTACCTGCGGCCGTATCCTTGACTCGGATAAGGGCCGCGGACTCATGGATCAGTATTTCAAACGTATGAACTCTCTGGCAGAGAGTAGGGAACTTCCTCTACGCATTAAATTCATGCTGCGCGATGTGATTGAATTACGCCGCGATGATTGGAAACCGCGCAAGGCCACGAGCACCGAAGGCCCGATGCCGATTAATCAGATCCGCAACGACAACGAGGAGACATCGCGGGGAAACGGTTTCCACAGAGGACGAGAGGATCGCCTCGGTGCGGAGTTTTTACGAAAAATGGGACGAGGCGGATTAGACGTGGAAATGATGGGAAGTATACCACTGACTTCCCCCTCATTCGGTATGCCACCACCACCACCATTCAGTCCGAATGGATTCGCGGGAACTCCTGGTGTTGGTTATGGCCGTCATAACCAACGTAATCAGCCAGGAGGGGGCTACTATCAAAACCAGAGTCGTCATCAGAATAATTTCGAAGGAAAACGTAATCAACCGCAACATAATTTACCGCAAAACTTTAACAACAGTGAGTATCGATTAATTCGAATGTTCCTTGTTATTAACTAATAAACAGTAACGCCAACGAACAATTCTTATGGATGTTTTTTTTTTTTGTTACAGACAGCAATAAAGAACAACTTCGATTCAACAAGAATAAGATGCTGATCGGAGGACAACCGGAAGAAGTGTCTCTAAGACCCTCGGCTAATTCGATGATGTTCAAACAAACCAACATCAACTTGAACCTACCTCTCAACAATGGTAAATATTCATATTCTTCGATATATAGTGAGAAATTACTCTTAAAAGATTGATTAATAATGTAGAATAATGAAAATTAATCGTGAAAAATTAAAAGATATGTTCCCAGGACGGGGCTCAGACATGCCTCTCTTACGTACTACCGCTCTGAAGCCCAGCTCACCTTTACTGCACAAAGAAACACCACCTGCTATTGTGATCAAACAAGGTCCTGTAGACAAACGGGAGAAGGCTAGGGACAGAAAAGACAAAGGACCGACACGGGAAGAAGTGCTGAAGAAGGTGAATGCCTTAATGGACGACCTAGCGTCCCATACAAATGTATCGGACGCAATAACAGCCTTCAAAGATCTTAAGATACCCGAACGATTCCTACGTCACGCGATTTGCACGGTGTATTCGAATACGTTGGATCGTGGAGACTCTGAACGCGAGTTAGCTGCCAAACTCGTGGTTGAGTTAAAAAAGGAAAACTTGTTGACTCTGCAGCAAGTGAACGAAGGATGGAAGGAATTAGTGGCCAGTATTTCGGAGAAGGAGAGCACCGTGCCTTTGGTAGCGTCTCACGTTGCCTTCTTGACAGCTAAGGCTATAGTGGATAATTTAATCCACTTGACGGATCTCGCCTCGGAAACAGAAAACGGTCGTCATCATCCGCTGTTTCTGCTAACGCTACAACAACTCCACAAGACCCAGGGCAAGGCGAAACTCACGCAAATCTTCAATGACAGCAAGGTGGATCTTATTAGCCAACTGCCAGAAGCGGAGAAGACAAAGGAACGTTTGGGCGAGATTTTGGAAGATCGGGAATTGACTTTCCTCTATCCTCTTCTCAGAATCCAGGGTGACATGTGGCGTCAGCTAGAAGCTGATCCGGCGCCCAACGCTCTTTACAAATGGATCAAAGAGAAGCTGGATCCCCAACATCATTCTGATCCTGCATTCATTAACGCTATGATGAATGTACTTTTTAAATACATCACTGGGGTTAGTAAACCTTATCGAATGTACTTATATTTCTTATTCTTATTTTAAATGACATTACTACTAAAATTTTTTTTATGTTATAAAATCTTAAAAATGTATTAATTTTTTTTATGTATATGTGATAGGAGACAACATTGGCACCCGGTGTTGATCCAACCGTAAATCCAGAAAAACAACTACAAGAGAAGGAAAGTGCGTTACTGGGGAAATATTCACGCTTCATTCGCACATTCCTGACCACCATCGACTCACAAGTTACGGCTCTTCATGCGCTTCAAGTATTTTGCTTCTCGCACAATTTTCCAAAAGGGCTGCTACTACGATGGTTTATAGCACTCTACAATCTTGAGGTCATCGAAGAGGAAGCATACCACAAGTGGAGAGACACCGTTACCGATGCTTATCCGGGCAAGGGCAAAGCATTGTTCCAGGTAAATAAGCAAACATTATTTTTACTTGAGATTTTGCTGTAATTAATATAGAATATAATAGTATTTAGATAAATCTTTTAACTTTGGGTTTAAATCAAACTAGTTTTATATTATAACCGTTTTAGTAAAAAAACACATTTTTTTAGCTGGTAATTGTTACGTCAATTTTTCTCAAATTCAATTCTTCTCGAGATTAAATTAAAGATATAATAGGAAATATATTTTCCATTATTTTATTTTAACATTTTCATGAAGTTTGCTTGATTAAATAATTCAGATCAAATTTAATATAATTTAGAAATTTAATAATTTAGATTTAAAATTTTATTTGAAATGTTTATTTTGTTGTTTATAGGTAAATTCCTGGCTAACTTGGCTTGCTGAAGCATCAGAGGAAGAAGAGGAAGACGACGAGGATGAGAAGAATTAATCGCAAGAGCGTTATTCAGACTATCTATGATTTGAAATAGAATTTTACTATCTATATCGCTGAATCACCGGAGGTGTTTCAGTTTTATTAATTGAGTTATCATCATCCAGAATTACAAACATCTTGTCAGTCTGTCTCAAGCCCTCACGTGGTTGGAGAAAAACGGACTTTACAATCATGTCTGAAAGGAATACGGTTTTTGTAGTCGACGAGTGGTATACGACAGACGTTTCAAGCAAGACGTTTTAGAATTTTTTTTTAGATAATTAAATATTGGTATAATTTATAAAATATAATATTGGGCCAGCAGATATAATCAAGATACTACGCCACTGTATGGTCGTCGGCGCAGAAAGCAAAAAAAAAAAAAGAAAAAAGCACGAGAAAATTAATCTGGTCATTCTTGTGTTGTCCGAGTTTTTGTCTAGTATTGTGCATGTGTCACGTTTTGTAGGTATCCTTTTTGTTCGCGGCAATAAGTGGAGTCATTTGTTATCTCTGTGTACCAAGCATTACATTTATTACGAGGAATTATTAATATGATTATTACTGATTATTAATATTATTATTATTAATTATACATAATTGATTATCAATAACCAAAATATATTTACATCTTTCTAATGAAGACAAAGAAGGAAAAATACGTCGAAATTAATCAGAAGCAAAGGGCCGATTTAGTAGTGTACGTAAATCTCAAAGAGTGAAGCACTTTTCTTTTCGAAATCCTTAGATCGCAGTTTATAGATACACCAAGTACGAGCGTTATTACTACTAAGTTAAAACGAAAGCGAGGAAAAGTGAGAAACTCGGTTTGTCCGTGTATCTACTTGCTGCGCTATTTGATTCTAATAAGTACTAATTAATTACAGTTATAATAACAACCAGCAGCCAACATCACATCCATTTAACGTAATAATTAGCGAACACTAGTGGTGACACGACTAAAACTCGTATTTAAAAGGAAAAAAAGAATAAAATATGCCTTGGTGTAATTTATTACAGATGGCCCTCTGGTTGTTACGTTGATGACCGATTACCACCACCATTACCTCACCTCACCTCACCTCACCTCACTTCACTTCACCTCACCACTTCACATTTCCTGCCTTACACACAAATACACACATACACACAATGATTTTTGATATTTCGCTCGATCACCGAATACAAAGAGATCAATGCGCGCAAAATTATCATCACGTATTTGATCGAGATAAATGGATGGAGAACAATTGTGTATCTCCCGCACCGTCGCCGAATTGCAGTTGATAATTTTCAAATCGGCTCGAGACGCCAGCAATTGAAAAAAAGCCGGAAGTTGCGTGCAATAATATGTCGCGTCGATATTTTGCGCGATCAATTTTTTTTTCTCTCTTCGTCCGAAACGAAGATACATAGCTCCTATATACTCAGCGTCTTTCGTTTTTCTTCCGTAGTAACTGGCTAGTGTTCCTATTATCAAACTTGTAAAACTAAGTGAGTGTGTAGAAACTGAATACCCGGCGCCGAGAAAATTTGGGTACGGTTTTGTTGTCGTTATAAGATATTGTACATACGTATTTCTGATTGTTCCATGGTTTCTACGTAACTTTATCGCCGGACTGGAAATGTTTCCTTCTCTCCGTACGGCGTCTCTTTAAAAAAAAAAGGAAAACAACGGAAAAAAGATGTTAGATCAAAGCGTCGGTCGGTTAAGACTCGCATCTCCGTTACTTCATCCAAATATGTCATACTGTCATACATTATTCACGAGCCAGTTTTGACGACAGCACTCGGATACACACGTGCGTCGAATGTGTTAAAACCAGAATTTTTCTTCGCAACCGAAGCGGCGTATAAATAAGTAGGTCCTAATGTGACAACACTCAATTCGTCGGAGAGATTGGCGATAGGATGGTAGCGTATTATTCGCGACACGTCCTCATTTCTACCTTGATCCAAGGAATGTTAAAATTGGATCGATTTCCCATTCGTAGCGATTTCGAGAGGCACACGCCGGCCACGTTGCCTGCGACGGGGGGAGAAAAAAGTCCCTTCGCACGCGTGGGAGAATAAAAAGAAAATGTAACACCATTATAATATGTTAGCGGATTACATTCGTACATTCATTATGTTTCCCGTCGACCAACGTTCATGTCTATTTACCGAATTACAAACGCATATATGTGGGTACATCTCGTCGCCGTTTCGCAAGAGAGTAACTGTGTGCGTGTATGCATGCGTGTACCTGGACATCGTTAATTTACTTTCTCACGCGTAACTACGCCGCCGATCAGCCTTTTTTTTGATCGAGCGTAGTTATAATCGCATACCGATTGATCCATGTGTAATGTCTCCAATATTATTTCGCGAATAATCGAGCCACATTATGTAGAATCTTAGTGTGTTTCGCTCCCCCTCCCTCTCCCAGATATTAAAACGCATTTAATATTAACTTCCCCCTCCCCGATTTTAAAAACGCATCTCTTTTATTTCTATCAATAAAAACTGTTCCTAGGACCATTCGTTGTGTGTCTTCGCAATAATTGCCGTCGCACCTCTCGCGCCTTTGAAAAAAGAAAGCGAGTTGCAGTAGCAACAAAATGATGTTCCCCCTTATCTCTAGAGTGACTGAATTATTTTATCTTATTGCGCGGAATCCGTGCTACTCGATCACGTGTGATACCAGATAATCGAGCGATCAGATACCAGAAATCGATCGAATAGATACCAAACAGAATAACAAGACTTCGTCACGCGATCACGAGGAAGTACTCGGGATAACGTGCACTTACCGTACTTACGGTTTGCGAATCGTCCAGACACGCGCGTATCGTCTCCGATTACGTAATTGGGCATGCGTCACGCAAAAACATGATATCGCGGCGACTCGCGTGAATGAGGTACATGCATTTACGATTCGGATAAACAAGAAATCAATTTTATTATTCATTCACGGAAAACCAGAGTATCGAGACTTCGTGAAACGTTGTAAAGGTCTCGCGTGTTCTCAGAACATCGATCTCTTTTTTTTTTGTTCCTTTTTTCTTCCAGATCGAACGAGCATCAAGCATTCGCGCCGCAGAATCTGCTGCATTGGATGATATTATTGAAACGGCATAAAAAGTCTGACTGAAAATGCGTGAATGCCGGTGGCAGACGATTAAAGAGAGCGTGTACCACATGCCGTTTCCATCGAATGATAGAAAAAAAAAAGATGTCAAAATCAAATTCGGAGGCGTTTAGCTCCGTAAAAAATGTAATTCAAACAGAATGCTACCGGATAAGCGGCTCGAGTTCTAACGATCTTTCTTTTTCTCGCTCTCTCTCCTGCGGTTCAATTTAACAGGCCAATCGATAATCCTTGAAGTTTTTGAGATCAGCGAGCAAAAATAAACACTAAAATATCGTTTTAATTCTTTTAATCTTTAAATCTCGCAGCATCTCGCGGTTCTGCACGAATGGTTTTTCCTTGACAATAGTATCTCGTTAGAATTCGACCTGCTTATCTCGATCTCCCAGGCAAGGCTCGGCGAATTGGTTGTAAGTAAATATACCAGATACCATCATTTCATTTCTTTTTGTCCAAATGAAATTTTTATTAAACACGGTTCTTCTGTAACATCGAGGACGAATTATAACATAAATAATCATCGTCGATCAGTATCACTTTTTCGCGCTCAACAATGAGTCTATTAGTAACACTGGAAGATAGTAGACTTGTGGGAATTCGAGGGCGGGGAACGGGGGGGGGGGGGGGTGGCGACGGCAGCGGTTTCTCTGCTCCCTCTGCCAAGTGCATCTTTCTCTCGCTCTCACACATCTCTTTTATTCTCTCTCTCTCTCTCTTTCTCGCAATCTCTCACATGTACTCGAATAATTACCGTTCATTCAGCTACACGAGGTTTTGGTATACAACAATACCTAACCTAGGTCTAGCCTAAATTGTAATTATCGTAGCGTGAAGCATCATGGTGGTATATACATACATTGCACGCGCGCACAACTATAATTAAAATCTCTGTCTCTTTCACATTTTCTTTTCTCTCCCTCTCGCCCTTTCTCTCGCAGTTTTCCGATACAGAGTATTCGACATATCGTACATATATATTAAAATATACAACGGACAAAAATATAAAGGGAAGAAGGGTAGTTGGCGGTAAAATGTGTCTAGCGTGCTTGCATTCTTCCGAGCGTAATGTGATGATGTAAAGATTCTCCTCCCCCCCCTCCTAAAAAAAAGAAGAGGCAAATGAACCACCACCACCGCTCCCCGGCTCACTCGCGCATAGTTCGTTTCCTTTTTTTTTTAATTTAAAACGACGTGAGTTTTCCGAAAAAATTACAATTTCTCTTCCATGTTAGCGATCGCTCGTTCTTTGGTCGAAACAGCTATTGTTGTTTCCGATGTAATCTCGAGGGATATGTATACAGGTGCATTTCCAGGACGAGAGCGGCGGTTCTTTGGACACCGTTGTTGAATTATCAATTATTTTTTTCCTCAAATAACAAGATTTTGTCAACTTAACGATTTCGAAATTCTCTTCCTCTCTCTTCGCCAGAAATACACCTGTATCGTTGAGCTTGTTTGCATCTTTCTTAGATAGAGAATACTGCGCAGTCGAAAGTGGCAAGCGGGCGCTCTGGTTCCATATTTTGGATTTGACTTTCTTTTTTTTTCCTCTTTTGTATTCAAATGTGACGAACGTGAGGAGAGGTGGTGATTTATCAAAAAGCCGTGTGCGCACAAGGGATCCGATTGTCAGCTCCCAAAAGACTATCCGTCCCAGGACGACACACGGTTCCGTCTACCGGCTGCTGCTGCCGCCGCACGTGAGGTATCTGTGCACGTGTGACCGGTTAATTTTGAAGACTGCGACACAGCGCGGGCCACAACTATTTTCCTGAATTTTGTCGTCAAACGCCCGCTCGCCTATACTGAACGAACTTAATATGGAATGTACAAATTATCCTCCGTTTATATGTCACTATCAGCGTATATATAACTTCTCTCGGATGATCATTAATTTCGCCATTATACAGTATGTGTATATTCGCTCTTTCTTTCTTTGTGTTATTATGTGTGTACTGATGTGCTTGCTGGTACATACGTACGGTATCCGGTTTTACATAAGCTTCACATATACTCGTTACTCCATTGACATACGATGACGTTTCTCTCATGCGATGGAAAATAATGCCAAATTGAATTAAAATCGCGAACTAATCGGACGTCGGCCGCTGGCCTTTGCGGCTTTGAGCCCGGTTAGGCGAATCTCATCTACCGCGTAACGTATCGTTGTCTATGAATAACTGTGAAAATGTGAAATCCCGTCGTGTCCAGCAGCCTCTCTCAAATTGACTTAATACTATCATGTGTACCTGTTGATCAACTACTCACATTCATACTTTTTTTATCTTTTTTTCCTTTTTACTGAAGTTTCATTCATATCACGTCATTCTTTATCTAATAATTTCTAGTTGCACAATCTCCGTTCATGCGAGATCTTGTCCGGTACATTCTCACTCTTTCATACGCGCGCGCGCACACAACACACACACACACACGCACACACACGCGCGCGCGCGCACACACACATACACACACTCAATCTTTCTTCCTCTCTTCTTTTTTTCTGTTATATTACGCCGTTTTACCACACGCGCAATTTGCGTGTCGCTTATTCTTACATATTTCTATTCCGATGATATAATTTCGTTTCTTTAGAGTTTTCTTTTGCTCTTTTGTGTGATTCCTATATCGCGTACCTGCCGGTTGCATTTATAATATTTTTATATTATATATAATTGTGCTAAATATTCTTTTATCAATAACATATTTTTCCTTTATACACTCAGTAGAGCCGATTACTTTAACTGGTAATTCAATGTACTAAGCTATAAATGATTACTATACAGTGAAAGAGAAATGTTCGACAATGGGATTAACACAGGAGATCTTTTCTCTAAATATGAATATGTATTTCCCTGTCGATCTTTGCTTTTCCACGCTTCCTCTTGTTTTTTTCCCGCTATACATTCGCTTCTTCGTACACCATAGCGTTGATGTCGCGAAATTAAAAAAAAAATTGGCCGCATTTCTCAACAATCGCAACACCTTCAATATAATCATGCAATCCGTGTGACAATGTGTGGCGTGGTTAAATGTCCGTACGCTAAATCTCGATGGATCTTGTTCCTTTTTGAATATGATATTAGAGGGGTACGCGCAGAGATGAGCCGAGATGGTAATTAGGTATGCATGGAGTAACGTGATTAAGTAAAATATGTTCGAAACAAGTTTTGCAGCATAATAGTAGACGGGGAGCGCTGTTGGTTGCAGGCGACATGTCTTGCATGGAACCATGGCAGGTAGTAGGATGCCGCTACTGACCATTTACTTGGTGTACAGGTAGATGGCGACGATCAGGCCGTAGAGACCCAATACTTCGGCGAAGATTAGAATCAAGATCATGCCGACGAACAGACGAGGCTGCTGAGCAGTACCTCTCACTCCGGCATCACCCACAATGCCGATAGCAAATCCGGCTGCTAGACCGGAAAAGCCTACAGCTAAACCAGCACCCAAATGGGTGAAACCACTATCGAGCGAAACAAAAATATCATTGTTAATTATACAATCATTTTTTCCATAAGTTGCAAGCGTTTTATATTCTTTTGTCTCAGAATGTGATTAAAACATTAAAATACTTCATTATAATCACATGACAAGTTGTAAAACGCTGCTTAATGATATAGATTTAAACATATATTAATAGATTTAGATATATAAGTGATACATACTTGTACAGGTCGTATTTAGGAGGTCTGCCCAGAGAGCCGGCAATGAGTACAGCCACTACAAGACCATAAATGGCAATAATACCTGCCATGACAACGGGAATGATGGATTTCATAATTAACTCTGGCCTCATGACAGACATCGCTGCAATTCCTGTGCCAGCCTTTGCTGTGCCATACGCTGCTCCCAGAGCTGTAAAATAAAAGTAATTCGTTACAAGTAATTCACACAATTACGGTGAGAATTAAATTATTAAAAATTATATTCTTTACACACACACACACACACACACACACACACACACACACACACACACACATACACGCGCGCGCGTAAAATAATCAGATATAAAATATCTTAAAAATCTTTAACTTAAAAAATATAATGTTAAATAAAATTCAACGTTAAATATAATAAATCAACAGTGCACCTATAATAATAAGATAAGAAGTATTTTAAATGTTAAACATTCCTTTCAAAGTTTCCTTCCATAATAAAAAGGGAATATAACAAATTGTCTATAAAATAGTAATTGAACTTTGTCACAAAAGAGGTACGTATCGAGTGAATCACATCGAGTGAATCACGTGCTCTCTGCTTCCTCTACTATTAATCGCTTCATAAATTTATTAAAAATTTATTCATTAATAAACGAGATAATTTCCTCTGAAGTATTCAAAGGGGATTATTCAGTTGTTCAAGACAATACAGGTGATCTCTTAATTGTCAATGAACATGAATGAATTCCGTCGTGGAGAAGAGCCTTGTGAAAAAACAAGAAAAAAAAAAGAAGCAAATTATAAACCACGCGCCGTTTCCGTATGCACGTTTTTTTTCCGGACGCGCGTTATATCTCTTGGCGAATTCAGCCGAGCGTGCCACGAGGATTATCGATCGAGCTCATTTGTGACAGTCCCAATGGAGAAGCGACGAAAATAAATTTTTCCGTCCCGAGTCATTCATTTTCCGTTTCTCCTCTCATTGGCGTCGATCCGCACCTGAGAATCGGTCGGGGAACCCGCAGGTGTACATACACCCGTAACACCGGGTACCCAGCCCAGCTGGAAATCACAGTCACATGATTCTCACGTTGGCAGTCACATGACAATCGCACAAGTCCCATCTCGTGAGTAGGGGGGCGTGGCTGAGAGAGGCGATCGTGTCATTTCTTCTTTTTTTTCCCCCCTCTCTTTCTCTCGCGCTCTCCGCCCTCGTGTGCACGTATAGTACCTTCGGCCCTAACGCGCTTCCTGCTCCACTTACACGGTGTGGGCATTTAATCGCCGTTACCGCGAGGCTTATCGTGCGCGAGCATATGCGCGGCCTTATCGTGTATAAATAAACACCTCTCGGGCGCTCGTGGCCAGTCGATTGCGTTCGGCTTGCACGAGGCGCAGATCAAACAAGTGGGCTACCTTCTCGCGTTTCAGGATTCGTCCGCTCGCGCGAAGGGAAAACATCGAGCGCGAGCGAGCGATCGAAAACGGGATTCCTTTCGCGGCACGCGCAAGCAGGACGCGATTACCGAATCGGCGCCCACGAGCAATTTGTATGCTTCCGTCGTAGCGCACGTCAGCTCCTCGTATAAGTCGGCTCGAGGGACAAACCCGGGGGGAGAAAGTAGCGAGCGATCGATCTCGGACAATGGAAGAAACATCTCGATGAGTTTTCTCGATCGGCACCGATGCCGCACGGGGGAAGAGAGGAGAATCGCGACTGCGATCTTGCGTTTCCGTCGACGGAAAGGCCGAGAGAGCGCACACGGGAAAGGTACATTCGTATTGATCTTCCCGACGGGTAAAAGCGACCGCACGCTGCTCACGGTGGTGGTAGCGGCGGCGGCGGCGGTCCCCCGGGGGTCACCGTTTACCGTGAATTCGGGGAAAATCATTAATTGCGAATCGATACGCGCGAGCCGGGGAGCACGCTCGATTTCGCGCGAGGAAAAAGTGCGAGGAGCTGCACCTTCCTCGCGTCTCCTCTCGAACTCCCCGAGGTGCTCGCGCGTCCTCCGGCGAGGCGCGAGGGAGAGGCGTATCGATTCGCGTCGCGACGTCGAAAGCTTTTTCGAAAACTAACGCGAGAAAGAGCGAGGAGTGCAGGTGAGGTGCAGGTAAGGTGCAGGTGGCGCGGCGCGGCGCGGCGGGGAAACGCGCGTCTCGTGACACGCACGAGGCGCACGCCCGACGGCCGCTCGCGCGTACACTCCGTTCTGTCCCCCGTTCGCCTCTTTTCCGTCGCTTTTCACGTGAGGCTCGCTAAAATTCTAGCGGCGTGCCGCCACCGCCGAGGTCAGCATTACGAAATAGCTGCGCCCGGTCCGGCCGCGGCTATTCCGCGCTGATTCGCGAATAAAACGCCGCGGTCCCCTCCCCCTCTCCCCCCTCGCAAGAGCGAAACGCTGGGCCGAACGCGATTCCTTGGAACTTGCCAAAACTCGCTGACCGTGCGAGCGCGAAGAGAACGTACTTTTTTTTGTTTTCAAAGAGGAAAACGAGAGCGAAGATGGGACGAGGGGGGAAATTCTTCGAGATAAGATAACGCGGCTAAAATTTGACGCAGCCTCGTCGATTGCGGATGGAACATCGCCGAATCGCCGCCGCCGCCGAGACTCGTCACGCGTCTCGCGGCACATGACGTCGTCATCGCCGCGTACGCCCCGTGCGAAAGCGAGCTTCTCCCCCGCGTTTCTTCTTCGCAGGGAGGATCGATAATCCGCGCGCACCGCGCTCTTCGCACGCGTCCAGTCGAAAATTGGCGTTTGTCTTACGCTGCATGAGAAAATGGCGTGAGACGATACGTCGGCGCTCCGGTGTCCACGGCGACGACGTCGACATCGACGTCGACGTCGACGTATATGTATATATATATGTATGTGTATATATGTACATATATATATATAATTTATATATATACAGTATATATACAACGGTGTCGACGATGAGCAACGTCGCGATGAGCGAACGTCGACGAGCACCGAGAAAGTGCACAAAGGCGCAAAACGCGGCGCCTCTCGTCGCCGACGTCGCCGCGAACGGGCGCACGTACGGGCGAGCGTGATCACGAGGTTGGCGATGGGCAAACAGTCGAGACTCACCAGAAAATACGATGGCAGAGGCGGCGCCCATAACGCCGAAGAACGGCGAGTATATCGGTGCTTCTTCTGTAGCACTCATTGTGGCCTGATTTGTCGGGTCTCGACGTCGAGTCGACTCGCGGATGTATTTACAGGTTGTACAGGGGGATCGGTCGCGCGAGCTCGTCGAACGTGGAGCGATCTTCACGTCACTCACGTCGCTAAACTAGTGGGCCCACTGTCAAATATGGCCTACCGGAGTCCAGTGGCGCGGGTCATGTGATGAGTGACGAGCGATCAACGCGCACGGTGGAAGGTGGCCGCCGCCGCGGCGTGTCGCGTCAGTCGCGCGGCGATTGGCCGGCGTTACAGCCGGCCGGCCAATCGCGCGCCGCGTCTCATCCCCAGCCGGTTGACGTTGGACCGCGCGATTGGCCACGTCCGACCGCGCAACGGTCACGCGCAGCCATGCGCCGCCACCGGGGCGCCTGACGTCGCGAGCGCGTGACACGCGCGCGGCGTTTTCCGCTAAACTTCCCGCACCCGTGGTGTAGAGATTTCTCTTCGGAACGATCCTGTTGCTACGAAATGTCGCGCGAACCGTTTTTCGGGATCGCGCGATATTCGATCGGCGGTGTCGCCGAATCTGAGAGCGACTTTTCCAAACGGGTTTGTCGTTTACGCATGATGAGGCACATGACCGAGTGTTTGAATTGTCAGCTGAGTCGCTGCCTATCGCGTAATTTCAAAGAGTAGGGTAAACGACGAACTCGTAAGTAGCGATATAATCATAGAGATAACGAACCGGAAAGAGATTACGCATTTCTCTTTATGCTTTATGATAAAAAAACTTCCATTGATATATTCTACGTCAGCCACTATTGTATTGTTCAGCTCTCACCAAAAATTGTATCGCGGCCCTGACCTAATTGCATACGTCATTTTACGTAGAAACTTTCAACTTCAATCGAACTACTAGATTTCTGCGCATAAAAATATTTTAGTGGATTTAAATTATATGATTTATAAATAAATAATTAAATTGATTCAATAATTAAGTTGATTAAAGATTAAAACAATTGATAATCAATAGATAAAAGAGAACCTATATACTTTATGTGTACTTTGACAATTTTTAATAATTTGTTACCGTGCTCTATTAACTTTTAAACTTAAAATTATAGGAATTTTTTGAAATTGCAATTCTAGAAATTTAGGATTATATATCTTTTATTCCAACATTTTGTAAATTTATAAGTTTTTTACGATTTTATTTGAGATCGCAGTGCTCAGAATTTTAATTAGTGTTACCTATTAGTTGATAATATTCTTCTGGAATTTTATCGATTTGAATCTTTTCTATACAAATTATCAGAGGTTTATCTATATATTTTATAATATATTATATATTTTTTGTAGCCTCAACCGTCATCTAAGCAACCACTTACGATAGCATTAGATAATACAAAATTGAAAGCTCCACAACTGTTAATAAAAAATCAAAATATAAAATATGAATCTAAATATGAGGACGTGGAAGACGAGAAATTAGAAACCAAATTGGAAGAGTTGAAGCAAAAGCTTAAGGAACATGAAGGAACAAGAAGAACGCCGTGTGTACAATTGTACCAAGTCTCATTTGTTCTGTTCTTTTTAGCTGCACTATTACAGTGGTGCAATAAGTTAAAGTAAGACAAGTATATTTTTTCTCATTTTAACTTATTGCATCAGTGCAACAGTGTAGCTAAAAAGAACAGACCATCTGATTAGTTGTCGACAAGTACAAGTGGGGAATATTCTTTGTTATTCACTAAAAGTTTCAGTTTTGCCAACTTAATCATTGTCGCTCAAATGTTTCGTAAACTGCGTAAACCTTAGTAAGTGCGTATGCACGTGGATTCGATTTATATTTGATATTAATGAAGGAAAGATGAAATTCTCATATAAGGTAAAATCTTTTTTGTTTTAAAAGTTAGAACTTATTTATTTTATTGTTCTATAAATTAAATTATTTAAATTGCGTGCATACAACGTTTCTAACCTATAACGTCTATATATACATTTTATACGTTTATAAATCTATAAACTCTCATATTTATACTTTTTTTATTTACGATTATAAAAGATATAAAAATAGAAGGCTTTGATAAATGTTATATTGTACATTAATTGTGATAATAGACTAATAATTCTTATTAGTCTATTTACTAATAATCATATGTAAATAAAGAACACATTGTGTAGAAATTTTAAATATGTACAGGTTTATATTTATAAATTACAATTATGTTTTCTATTTCTCTGTTATAGTTCAGCAATTTACTCGGCACAGTTTATCGTAAAGGAGATTTACTCTTTTCTCCAGATGGATCGACAGTTATTAGCCCTGTGGGCAATAGAATTACAATATTTGACTTAAAAAAGTAAGTAATTGTAAAAGTATTGATTATAATATGTTTCAAAATGTTTAGAAGTTTCATAGAACTTATAAATTTTATATGGCAATAATTAGAACAAGTTTTTTATATGCAAAAATGTTTTTTTTAAGCAACAAATCTATGACCCTTTCCGTGGAAAGTAGATTTAATTATACAACTATTGATATATCACCAAATGGTAGTATGTTAATTGCGATTAACACAGGTAAGATTTCTTTTTATATACACATATGTATATTTGTAAAAATTAGTTATTTAATATTTGTAAAGGAGCACTTTTAAAAGAAAAAATGATTTTATGATATATTTACAGATGGCGAAGCTCATATTATTAGTTTAATAAGCAAAGTAATTTTACATAAGTATAGATTTAAAGGACATCCTAAGCGTGTAAAGTTTTCTCCAGATGGAAAGCATTTTGCAGTTTGTAAAGGAGGTGGTGGTAAGTATTTACTGCTATAAACTTGTGGGAACATACATACGAAAGACATGTAATAATTATCTAAAATTTTACGTTTCAGTTTTTGTTTTTAATGCACCTGGCTTACAAACGGGGGATTACAATCCATTTATTATGGAACGTGCGTTTCACGGAGCTACCGCTGAGACAACATGTGTTAGTTGGTCCTTTGACTCGAAACTGTTAGCGGTCGGTTCAAAGGATACCACTGTAAAAATATATAGTTTACAAAAATGGGCGAACTTTAGGTGGATTACATTAGGTGGTCACTCTGATGTAATTATAGCGTGTTTCTTTGAAGCAAATCAATATGATATGTATACTATTAGCAAGTAAGCGACGCAGTTTAAAATATTTATATTATTACTTTTAAATATCAAGTTTAAATTTATTTTATAATTATTTTTACTAGTAGGCAAGAATTTTTTTGTATAGACATTTAAATTTGTTTATTGTACATTTTTGGGGATTTTTTTGTAGAAATGGTCGGGTTTGTGTCTGGGAATGTACACTTGAACCAGACGATTGGATTGAATGGGAACCACCTTTAAAAAAAGAAAAATCTAAAGATAGTGATAGCGAAGATGATATTGATATAGAAAGAATTGTAGAGAAAACAGAGAGGCAAAAGGCCCATGCTGAACGTAAATTATTAGGTTCTGATGATTTGCCGCAAGATAATGAAGAAGAAGTATCTACAGAAACGGAAAATAAGGAAATTAAAATGTTAGGATATAAAAAGCAAGCTACCTTTTATTTGGCAAACGAAGTTCAAAAACAAACTAAAGATGCGAAACTTACTGCAGCTGCTTATCATCAAAAGACTCATATATTGGTTATTGGATTTAATAATGGTTCATTTTATTTGTATGAAATGCCGCATGCTAATTTGATTCATTCATTAAGGTACTCTAGCATTTTAATTATAAAACATAATACTTATATTTTATTATATTATATAACACATGTGAGATATTAGAGAATAATTACACTACTTGTGATTTTCAGTATTTCTCGACAGCGTATTTCGTCGATTGCATTAAATTCTAATGGAGATTGGATAGCTATAGGATGCTCCCATGCTGGTCAACTCTTGGTTTGGGAATGGCAAAGTGAAACATATGCTATGAAACAGCAAGGGCACAGAACTAACATGAACTGTTTGGCGTACAGCCCCGACGGTCAATACATCGTAACAGGTGGCGATGATGGAAAAGTCAAATTGTGGAATACACTAACTGGATTTTGTACGCTCACGTTTCATGAGCATACTTCATCGATATCTAGTGTTCTCTTTAGTCACAATCGTAAATTCATCGTGTCTGCCTCGTTAGATGGAACGGCACGAGCGTACGATCTAGCGAGGTACAGAAATTTTCGTACTCTCACTTCGCCACGTCCGGTACAATTTTCTTGCTTGGCGATCGACGCGAGCGACGAGTTTCTCGCTGCGGGTGGTCAAGATTTCTTTGACGTATACCTGTGGAGTATGAAACTCGGAACTCTTTTAGAGGTGTGTATCATGTCTTCTTTTGTTTGTCTTTGATCTTAATTTGCATGATTCTAAATTTTATGCAGTGTGAATTGGTATATATCTATTGCAGTATGTAATGTATATTGTAAGTTGCGGTCAAAATAATGTAATAAAATACGCAATTTCAGATACTAAGTGGTCACGAAGGTCCTATTGCAAGTTTGGCATTTAATCCCAATCCCGCCAGTACAGAATTGGTATCCGCATCTTGGGATAAAACGTTAAAAATATGGAATGCTATTGAAAACGGATCTGCACACGAGACTATACAATTGACAGCTGATGCACTATGTGTAATTTACAAACTAAACGGAGAAGAAGTTGCTGTTGCTACTCTGGACGGACAGATTACATTTTTTGAATGTAAAACGGCAAGACAGACGGGTTTTATTGAAGGCAGAACAGATTTAGGTGCTGGTAGGTCTAAAACAGACCTTATCACGGCGAAAAAAAATTTGAAGTCCAAGTAAGTAGCTTAGTTCAAGAAATATCTGGTAAAAATCATGTATGTCTAAACAATATGCATCATTAAATTTTATTTTTTAGAGCTTTCACTACGTTATGTTACTCGGCTGATGGTACGTGCATATTAGCTGGCGGTCGTTCAAAGAATGTGTGTATCTATAACGTTCAAGAATCGATATTGTTGAAAAAGTATGAGATCACTCAGAATAGATCTTTGGATGGTGTGGATGTAAGTAAAAATAATATATATTGTAGAAAATACTTTAAGTTTTGCTTTCTTTATTGGTCTCAAGTGCAGATCACAAAGTGATCTAGTGTTTTTATATTTAAAGTAATTTCTATTTCGGCAGGATGTTATAAACAGGAAGTATATGAGTGAATTTGGAAACAGAGCTTTAATTGAGCACCGCGAAGGCGGAAATATATCATTACGATTGCCAGGCGTTAAAAGTGGAGACATGGCAAGCAGAAGAGTCAAACCGGAAGTGAGAGTGTTTTGTTTACAATTTTCTCCCACAGGTACAGACGAATGATTTGTTAATTATATATTTTATTTAAAACAAATGTACTTAAATACATTGTAAAATAGGACAAGCATGGGCTGCAGCGACAACAGAAGGTTTATTGATATATTCTTTGGATGTTGGATTGATGTTCGATCCATTTCAATTGGAGCTTGGAGTTACTCCAGATACCGTGAGAGAAACACTTGAAAAACAAGACTACGCAAAAGGTATAGACATCTCTTTATACTAGAATTCGTAATACTTCAATTGACAAATAAATGCAATTGTTTTAGCATTAATGATGTCATTGAAGTTAAATGAGAAGCTATTAACACAACAAGTTATAGAGACCATTCCTTATAAAGAAAGTGAGTTCTTACATATATATCTTTTAATTAAATATATTGTGATGATTATAATGGTTTAATATATAATAAATACTTATTTTATTCCTCGTTATTACAGTTGAATTAATAATGACGAGTATACCAGATGTTTATATCGAAAAGCTTCTGAAATTTATAGCATCCGAATTGGAATTAACGAGGCATATACATTTCTATCTCTTATGGGTGGAAACAATCTTAACGAAATACGGATCACGGATCAATACTGCGCTTCAGATGCCAGTATTGTTAATGTTGCAGAAGAATATGCAAAAGAAATATGACGATCTTAGTAAAATGTAAGTTACTCTGTATTTTTTTATTTATATATACATATGCATATATGTATAAACTTGGAAATAATTGAAAACATATTTTTACAGATGCGATTATAATCAATACACGATAAATTATATACTGAAGATAGGAGACTTAAAATCTGCAAAAAATATAATGAAACATTCTGTAATAAAGATAGAGGACGAGTCTGATCTTTCCGTAGAGGAAATAGATTAAATCTTGTTTAAAAATTATTATAAGATTAAGATTTTTGTATATATAATATTTATGAAAGTACTGTATAAAAAATAAATACATACCGAAAGAAGAAATATATTTCTCTATTGCACGCAAACTTGTGATATATTTTAAAATACTAATCGATGATAGCTTTAACTTGCTCAAATTTCAAATGTGAGAAATGTCGATTACTTATATGTATAAAATACTAGTTAAAAGGTTCAAAAGAATTTATATTATTTTGTTTCAGCGCTTTTAAGCAATATTATCGGCCAATATAGAACGACAAAAAGCAGAAAGATAATAGGAAACACAATTCTGCTATAGCAATCTATTTTTTGAGAACGTGTTTTGTGTGTTTGCTGTATCTGGCATTCGGGATCTTGCCACAGAGTTGGTAGTAGATGTTTATTGGTAGGCTTATTCTTCGGTATGTTTGCATGAACGAATTCGTCGTTCCAAATGCTTTCTTTCTTTACCATCGTCATTAATTGCTAAAAAAATTCAACAAATAAAATACACAGTTTTTTTAGAATCACCGATGAAATTACTATATTTAGAAACAAACCGAGAACGAGTGAAATTCCATGGAACTATGCGAATCATTTTTTATGTGTCGCAAGTCGAGTACCTTGACTACGACGAATTCGCCCAAAGCTGCGAACACAAACATCATACAGCCAGCCATCCAGACGTCCAGTGCCTGCGAGAGCAAATTTATATTTTTATATCAGAAAAGATGGATATCAATATGAGGTACATTATACAGAAAATTCGTTTGCGTTATCTAAAAAATTTAATAATAGATACATAAAACAAAAGCCTTAGTATATATTGACCAATTTACTTTGATATATGCCACTGGCGGAATATCGCTCTTAAGTCCAGTGAACATCGTCACCAGTGTAAGCATACTCGTCACCAGAAGAGCCACTCGACCAGGAATCGCGTCCAGATCCAGCCAGAAGCTGAACCAGGAGAGCATCACCACCAGAGTCGACGGTGCAAACGTTTGTATCAAATGATGACCGATCTGCCTCTCGAAGCGAAAGAAGACTACCAGTCGCGAAAAATTTCCTGTAAGAATTGTGCAAATTCATTATTCTTTATTTTGCATGTAATCTCTTAATTTTTAAATTATACTAGAGTTTGATTTAATATATTTAATTCAATGTCTTATAATAATTGGAAATTAATAATGACAAGGAAATCAAGATATTCATTAAATTTCAGATTTTAGATAAAAAAATACATAAATTTTAATGTACCATTTTTCTCGTGCATATAATCTATAGTTTCTTCGAGTACCACGGGCTTTCCAAAGTCGTATTGCAGAAGCTTTAATTCAGGATTTACCGTAACACCGTCCGTGCCCCATTTTAAACGCAACTTTTTTCTGTTATAGGAAACTATAACAAATAATTCGGATTGTATAACAGTTATACATTGTCGGTTGCTTTTTGCATTTGCATGATACAAGCTCACTTACAGCTCTCTATATAAATTGGGCAGATTTGAATATCCATCGGGTACAATCGAAATTCCATTTGACAGGCGACAATAGCATTAATTCGTGCAGAATATTTAATAGTTTTATTTCGATATAGTGTAACCAATGAAAATTTATGGCTTAAAGTCGCGATCTCTGAAAAATTATCACGTAAATCAGTACGAAAAATTTATCAGTACGCGAGTCATCTTTATTGTTTACGCTTACCGGAAACCTTCGAATTTAAAAAATACGGATCTGGTTGCCAAAGTTTATCCAAAAATTCGGAGGGAAGTATGACATAATCGTCGTCCTCCTCGAAAATATCTTGAGGTGTATTAAGCCGAGATTCTATCCAACTTTGACTGACGAACATGTCTACACTAAATGTAAATATAGATACTTGTAATTTTACAGTCTTTTCCATCTAAATTTTTTACTTTAAATTAAGATGAGGATTAAATATATCTTGGCATTTTAATTAAATTATATATTTTTTACATGTGTAAATTTATTTGAATTATTTCCGACAAAGAAGAAATCTCTGTCATTTTAGCCTACCGAAAATCCATATCTTCAACGTTGATAGAGTTAATGTCGACCACTAAAATGTTGAAGTTCACCACTACAGGCGCATCCGACGACGGTCTAATTTCTGCAGAGAGTTTTATCTTTTATATCATCTACATATGGTTTATTCTTATTATTAGCGCGAGAAATACAAGTGCCAACACGTCTCTTCAGCAAATTGCGTATTACCTTTGACATAATCTGGCAGAATTAGCCTCGACGTCATGGTGCAATTGTTGGCATCTTCGCTGAACAAACTGCGAAAGAAAAAATCCCGTCTCTCATTAATCATAAAAATTCTTTTATTCGTCATCGTTAACGCAATTTGTTTATTCAACAGTGTCAACGATCGTCGTTTTATTTGCATTTTTGTATTGCATTTTTCACCACTGACTCATCGGGAAGTCTCGTTAAACGCGGGAGAATATTTTGGTCTTATAAGGCACTACGTACGCCGGGGATAAAGGAATGTTTATCTTTTCGGTTAGGTAACTTATTTAATCGCACGAGAAAGAGAGGTTGTTAATAGCGAACGACTTAATATTGCATTTCTGCGGAGAAGCGAGAGGACGGAGTTGTAGAACTCGTTTCTCTCTCCCAGCGGGAAGTCGGCAAGGGTCTGCAATTCGAGCGCGTTACAAAAGCGCATCAAATTAAACATCGAGTAACGCAAACACTGATCAACATTAATCATCATACGATTTCTCGTTGGATCTGCCGCGTTCAATCGGCTTTAAATCGTCACTATCCGCCGGCCTCTGGGAAACAGCATCTCGCTTTATCCACTTGCGGCCCGTTTCTTTCCGACAACGGATAATATGGAAAGAAAAAAAAAAACTCCAGATTAATCGCGCAAGCTCGGACCCACCACCTCCCTCCCACGCGTCAGACGGAAAATTGCCGTGCGCGCGATTTTTTGTCTTTTCTTCGCCGCGACATTTCGAAAGCGACAAAAGAGACGCCGGCCGCGGTTTGTCGCGCGTAATGCGGCGAAAATGACTTTTGGAAGGAGCACGAAGCTGTTTACCTCGAGGAACATACTTCCGGGAGAGAATTCCACCATAGGTGAAGCAAAACCATTGGAAGCACGCGCCTCATCTCAGCCGGACGTGGTCAACTGACTCCGGGCATCCCTCGCGACGTCCAGGGCGCCGCGGCAATTAATCAATTATCAATCATTTACCGTTGCAATCTAGCCTAATTGCAGGTATCGTCATCCGCTTTTGTCGCAATTGTCCGTCGCAAATTGCGTAACGATTTACTGTTCCGCGTAGATGGTGCTTATTCGTATCACGCGGTTCGAAACGCGGCTCGCGCGATGAATATTTGTCCGTGTATCATTTCTTAACGCCGTTTTTAACACCGGCCCGCTAATGAGACGTATCGACAATGATCTGCATCCTCCTCCCCTTCCCCCCCTTTTTTTTTGTTTGCAGACACGTGTGCCGCTTCTCCGCTCGCGCGTTTCATCTTTGAAACTCAATTATCATAATCGCGCGTTGCCCGTAACCGTTAGCCTCGCGGTTCCAATATTTTGGCAGTCTCTTTCCCCCTCCCCCCCCCCTTTCCTTTTATCTTCTCAATCTCGAGTAGCTGTATTTGCACGCGCAGATATAGTCAACTGTGGAATGTGTGTGTGCGCCTATCTTATCATTTCGATAACGGGCGCGAGAAGGCAGAGCCGCTGTTGAGAGGAGAAAATCTAAAAGGCGGCAGAGGGAAAGAGAAAGGTGAGAGTGAGAGTGGGTCAGTATAGGCGTCTGGTCCGGGTTACGGATAGCAGGTACCGATGCAGACTCCACGGATGATCGGAGAGGAGGGAACTCGCGAGATTGCGGTCCGCCACGGCGACGAGTGTCCTTCTCTTCCTCCTAGTTGCGTCCTGAGCAACGGTACCGTTCATTTAGACGTCACGCGAGTCTAAAACCCGACCTCGATCGTCGGCCTCGATGAGACCTCCCGCATTCCCCCCTCCCCCCCTCCCTCTCCTCTTCGCTTTTAGCTCTCTTCTCCAAGGGCGGAGGGAGCCGGCGCTTTCAGATCCAAGAGGCGGAAAAGCTACTTGTGATTTATTTTCGATTGTGCATTATTTATGCAAAAGCGTAGAGCTGAAAAGGTATGATTAATAAGAGAGAGTCTTCCCCCTCACACCTTCAATTATCTTCAGATCTATCTTGAGATGATTTTACAAAATGGAAAATCACGCTGTAATTCCATTAGAGAGAATTTATCGTGTGTTAATACGCGCGGTAAAACACTTTGGGACACAGGATTCGTGCAGAATCATCTTGGAAAATGAATGCGAAATATTTTTCTACACAATGTAATTAATTTTGTTTTTACAAACGAATCTTGTACTTCGAGTCTAAGAAATTCATAATTACACGTCTTTGCTCTTCTTTGTCAGCTTCCAGCCACTTTTTTCCAGTTGTTTGCGTGGCGCAAACAATTGGCAAGTGTTTCTTTGAATGCGAATAATCCCAGACTATTCCTGCCGGAAGAGTGATCACTTAACAGATTATTGGTCATTTTATCTCAAAAGAATCATGTTTTCATGTGTCTGCGTTAGAAGGAAAACTATTGAACTTTGAAAGGGCAGTTTAGATATAAAATATAAGAATAGGATTAAAATAACTGTTAAATTGACTAATTTTTTCGACTCGATTAAATTTCTTCGGTTCAAGTATTCATGCATTTAACTTAAATACATAGAATACTTGAGCATAAATAGCTGAACTGAAGAAATTTAATCAAGTTGAAAGATTTAGTCGAATCAACAAACTTTTTTTCCTCAGTGTAAGAACGCGACTAAAGAGGTATATAGAAAAATTGGGTCCAAACTCCAGTTAACTTCAGCAGTTTGTCCCTCGATATTGATCATCGCTGCTCAACCGAGAGAAAAAAAAAACAACCAAGAATAATCCGCACTTCGTTGCGAATGTAGGCTATACTGTTACCATCGGAAGGATCTCGCACCGCGCGTGGGTGGACCGGCGAACAGTAAAGCGGATACTAAACAATAAGTGAGGCGCGATGAGAAAGATGGAACGCGCAACAGAAAGTCGTCTTGCACATCTATTTCCATATCGTTCCCGTTACTCTCTCCCGGCAGATACACATTCCGCCTCACTTGGCCCCGGCTTAAGCTGAGGTGGAAAGGAATGAAATTTATTTCCGCGAGTGAAGATTGCCCGTCATCGGCCGGCTATGATATCCAAGTCGAGTTTACACCTAGGACGTCGAATCCCCGATAATCCCCGATTTCTCGCGCGTCGCTGATGGCAATCAGCGTTGCAAGGACGCAGGCCGTTCCGTCTGAGGGAATCCCCCGTGTACACGGGGGTGCAGGCACCCCTGTTGTAGGGTTGTATTGATTTCTATGATGGCGGCCGGCCGGCGCCTGCACCCACCGCGATCGGAGGGATGGCCAGGGAGCGTTGCTCCGTAGTGTTTTTCTATTCGCCGACGGGGCCGGGAAAAACCAGGTGACGAGAGAGGGATACCGAGGGTGAGGTGATGCCGCGAGGCGCGTGAAAGCTAATTATTATCCCGCTCGGCGGAAACGGCGGGATCGCGGTCGGCCGCACGTTGTCACTTTCGATTCCGTCCCCGCGGGGGGTTTTCCCCGGGACCGCCAGGGCGAGGGTCCCCTCCCCTTCCCCTCCGCTCGCGGGTGATGGTAACCGTGCTCGCGTACGGGGTGGCGAACGACCGCGCCGCTTCGCCGAGACCGCCGGCGTGCAGCTGGTGCAGCCGTCGCCGAGGGACGGATCCTCTCGAACGAGAGCTCTCTCGCGCGTATCCCGAGGGGATACTCCGCGGACGCTACTCGCCGTAATCGCCATCGGAGCCCAAAAAGAAGGTCGTCGCCGCCGCGAAGTGAGGAGAGGTCACGCGTGATCGTCTTTGATCACGCCGGAGGAGAAATCAACGGGGGAAAACGATACTCTCGGGTAAGAGATTACCCCGGCGTAGCCTTCACCTGTAGCTGGGCGACAGAAGTAAGAATTTCGCAGGGATTATCCGGTGGCGTGCCAATTTCTCGTAAAACACGCGACCCCGAGTGATAATATAACAGCCTCTTTATGTCTTCGCCGGCTCTCTGGCCGAGAAGTGAGGCGTACGACGGTTCGTCAGGTCGAATCGGATGAATCGGCGGGCCGAACGATCGTACGTTATCGTTATCTACCGAGGATCAAAATTGAAAGAGAAGCTTTTTTTTTTTTTTTTTTGAATTGTCGTACATGCCGCCGCGTGATCCGGCGAGGAAATCCCAGTTTGCTCGAGCCGCCATACGTCACGCGTAATTTTTATATATTTTTAATACAGCGTATATCGATTTCCAGCTTGATAACATACGTGGTACATATAACCGCTCCTTCGTGGAAATGGTGCTTTCGCGTTGCGTGGAATTGATCGGTTTAATAATACTCTTTCGGGACTGGGCTTCTCCTTGTAAACCGCCATACTCGCGATACTCGCTCGAGTTTTAATTGCTGTCGCCCACCCATTTTACGGCGCGGCCCCGCGGAGAAAGTGTTTTCGCGCGGACGACGAAATCCATTTTACGCTACTCTCGCCCCGTGTGACTTCGAGGCCGCTGGGCTAAATTCGTCCGTTCGATTTGTGTCAATTAAATCGCAACGCGCAACTCCTCGCGGTTGTCAAACGGTAACTGCACGTAAAGACTATGCCGCAATTGTCACCCGTCACCCGCTTTACGCGAATGACTCGTTACGCAGCTATAGTTTACGCTCTATCGACCGACTTATATCCCCTTTTCGTCACTTGTGTGTGTCTTACTTCTAATATCTCGGTCATCGACTCATTACCGCCGCGTTACGTGCCCGATTCGCGCGATTCCAGAGAAGGCGGAGGAAAAAATTCTCGACCGACGTCGATTTGACGTCGAATTGTCCATCGAGAACCGATCGAAGTGCTCATCGATTTCGATTCGATTGTGGTCACGGTTTCGATGACTAGCATCGAAACGATAACGAATCGATAAAATTTCGATGTCTTAGAAAAAAAAGTGTCAAACTTACTTATTTAACGTCCTAATACCAAATGCTTATTGTAAATAATGTGTATCTTCAAAAACCTTTATATTAAAAAACTCATCGAAACCCACTGTCATTTCGAGTGCTATTTCGATTCGATGAAATATCGATGACTTCGACGTCGAATCGACGTCGATTCGATGGGTCGTTTCTCACTGGGAAAAGAATAATGATCGCGAAATTTCCGCGGGTCCGCAGGGTTGCTAAATTAATTGCGCGTTGCCATTCCTAATCTGATTAATGCGAGACGAGGAGTCGTACAACGTTTTAGCCGGTCGGCCGACGAGCGGGGCTAATGACAATCGTTCGGCGCGGATTGCGGAGCGTTGCAGCGCGCGCGCGCGCGCGCGGGAGGGAGGAACCGCGATGATCGACGATTTCGAACAAAAGAATTGCGAGCGGCCGGCGGCTCGATTGAGGCCGCGCGTTCAGTAATTCGCATAAACACCAATTTTCTTGTTTAATATGCTGTTTGACGAATCGCGGGAAGAGGCGCGAGGCCGGTTTCGAGCGCGGCCAATCGCGTCATCCCGCGGCATTTAACGAGACAACAACGACGACGACGGCGACGACGACGACGAGACCGCGTTCGAACGCGGTCAATCGCGCACTTAGTCATGTGACATGTGACAGTAGAAAGCATCGCACCGCGAATCGCCGCGATTCAGCCGCGGCCCGATGTTAGCAGCTGGGATCGAAACCGCCACGCTCGCGTCCACCCACATCCGAGGACCCAAGGCGTCGTTTCCCTCCAATTCGTATAAAGACCCCGCTTGTTTTTCTTTTTTATTCGACTTTTAAATCCGGTTTAATCGAAATCCGCGTTTTTCCCACTGGACTCTTAGCGGAAGGTGTACCTTGTTTATTTTTGAGTAACAGGCAAGAGGCACGCGGCGCTTTTCCTCGCGTGGAATTCCTCGAAAGGTGCAATCGCTCCGCGCGTATTACGCCATTAACACCGTAAAATCGCGTGCGGGGACGCTCACCGTGTCCGAGGGGGTCTTTTACTTTCGCTTCTTCTTCATTTGTCAGACGCACCGCGGGGGGATACCGGCCGCGCTGCGTGGATACGGAGAAATCACCGTGGCCGAAAGAAACATCTAACACTCGGCGTTACGAGATCGACGCAGTTCCGTCCGTGGTTCGCCGATCCGCGTTCTGTTAGGTGAAACTCCGTTTGTACATCTGTGACACGCGCGATTAATTCGTTTCAGCGAGAACAACGGAAATAAAAAGGGCAATTAAATCGCAATGTCCCTGTTATAATTATAACCCGATGTCGTTTCGTTTTTCTGTTACCCGACACCTTCGCTTTCAAACCACTTTGTTTTCGGGCCTCTCGAACGGCAATTAAAATCGACAATCAGAGATATGAAAATCAAATGTGAAAATAGGAGTAGGCGCGAGTAATTAGTATGCAATTTCTTTAAATGAATATAATTCCTTGATGCGAAATTACATTACGAAAGCACAATTAGACACGTTACGAAAACACAATTTAGGCAGTTACATTACGAAAGTACAATTAGAAAAGATAATTAGACGTCAAGTCATAATGGCATACGAGCTATGTCATCCGTCAAACGCGAATAAAAGAGAAATGTCAATCCCGTTATTTGCAATCCGCACGGGTCCCACGCGCCGTTGGCTGGGTGGAATCAAAGGGACTGTTTGCATTTCCGAGATTGCAACAAACAAGCGGCACCGCAATACGTATGTATTCAACGCAATCGATCTTTGCGGCCGTATAATTAAAATAATCGGTGAAGACACAGTCGAGAAATCGTGAAATGTGCCAATAAATAAGTCAGGAACACAAGGGGGAGGAGCCACTTATTTGGACACCGTCAATACTTCAAGTGAACGACAAACGAATAAAATTATTAACAAAATGGAATCATTTCCCCCCCTCCCCCGCGCTCTTCACGTCGCTCCAAACGTATAAGAAAATTTCGCGTGCCGTATATCAATCCGATGAAGGAAAGTTGCGCCTATGCAAAAGGAATCGCATCTCTCTCTCTCTCTCTCTAGGTGTATGTACGTATACACCAGGCCTAGACATTGACCTCGAAAGCGAGGTGATCATAGTCGACGGTATCGAAGAAAGTGCGCCGATCAGCCTCCAACCGGTTTGCGTCTTACGTGTATCACTATGATCGAACGTTTTACAGCCGGTTGCCTCCCTCGGGGAATTCTCTTCAGCCGATCAATCGAGTCGACGATCGGTTGCGCGACGGACGTCACGTTCAGAAAAATATGTATTCGAATAATGCATACGTTCGGATAATGTATATAGCTATTAAACTTTTATGAGTATAATGAGGGGACCAACAAATACATTATAATTATGACAGCGGAGCTAAAAGCAGCACAAATTTAAATTTACAGGAGTGACAAAATATTTTTAAAAGCTGTAATATAATTTATTATATATGATTAGTTTTTTATTACTTAAAGTACGGTATCTTTTTTTAAAAATAATTCGTCGTTGTTCTTCAACTTGTGCGTACGTAAGGAACACAATAAACGATAATAAAAGAAGTCGGCTTCTACGTTTAAATATCATGGTTATCATTACAATTACGCTCTCTTCATTAATTTTCTTCGTTTTGATTAGCGGAAGTGCCATTTAGGGAAACGGTGATTGCAGAACTTCAGTGGAAAAACAATCGCTTTCACTTTGTTTTTGAGAAATAACAGCCGTATGTCGTTTAGCTCCTTTTCCTGATTGTCTCTACGCGACGCACCGATGTTGCGGCTCGGACGATTACATTCGTTTTCTGGATTAGGACCCGAGATTCCTGGCGGTATCACGCAGGCGGTCCGCGCGTTACATCTGCGGTTTACGTAGAAAGCGAAACTTAATGGCCACAAGTATACTATAATATATAATAAAAAGGCTGCAGTGAAACCAATCATCAGATCGATATTATCTCTCCTCTACCGCGAACGGTACGCGCTACGCGATATGACCGGTATATCCCTGTATGTAACATTTCACTTTTCGTACGACGCCAGAGTCTATTGCTGTCCTAGAAATTATAAACTTTCTCGAATTTAAAGAACGAAAACGGCACATACTGTGGAAACATCTCGTTAGCGTCGAGACAAAAAATTAATAAGATTTGCGCGATGAGAACTATCGCAATTAATTGGACAGTGTGCATGCGCGTCTCTCTCGAGGGAAGCGGGGGGAGGGGAGAAAAGGAGGAAGAAACAATTTGTTAACGTTCACAAAATACAGACCCTAGAGCGCGGGACATTGATCGCGTCGGATGTCTCGAGGATGAATTGGGTTTTTCTGATTACCGTGCTGTTTTAGTTAGGAATGTCAATAATTACAATAGATCCTGCCTCCACTCGATGCAGGAGAAAGGAAATGCAGCCACTCTCTGTCGGACAACTTTTCCCTTCTTTTCAAGCAGGCGTTAACTATAGACTGGTTATCGCAAGAACAAACACGTCGAAAGTAGTTTCACTTATTAGAATTGTCAGCGTTTTGCATCGCGGATGACAATACCAATCGCGCAGGGAAGGCACGAGTTTAAAATTTTCAACGGCCGTTGCGCCAAAAAAAGAAAAATTTTTTTTTCTGCCGTAAGAGAAATGATCACCGACTATTTTCCTTTTATAGTCAGTCTTTTCAATTTGGATGGTTATTTTATACTCTTTAAGCCGTTTAATAATTTCAAACCAAAAGTTATATATAATTAAATTGGTATAATTTTGTATTCTTGCGGGACAATAACGTATCGATTATTTGTAGCTTCCTGAACAGAGTCTTAAATCACGTCTGAAAGAACACCGTGCCTACTGTACGTCTTTACGACATGTTCGAAACACTTATCTCTTCGAGTCGCGACGTATTTTACAGCTACTTGCGATCTATTCTCTCTTACGAGAACTAACGTTGAATAAGATTTACAATATATGTATTTTATCCGTTTTGGTGTTATCGGTTAATTTTAATTGTACGGTTGGCATCAATATTATGTCAGATCACAGCAGCAATTACTTTGTACGTGCAAGCAGGTGATTTGACTAAGTGACACAGTGGCGGGGAATAGAATTTCTTTCTCCATTCAATGCACAGCGTGTCGAAATGCTTGATCCTGAGCGACGAGTTCGCCGCGGATTTAGGTTTCAGGTTGGATGCACTACTATTTTACCTGCGGGAAGGTTACGTGGCTTGAATGACAAGGGGAATTTGAATCTTGCAAGTCTAAGATATGTTGATATTTAACGTGCGACGAGTTCTCGGAAGATCTACAACGGCCGCGCGGCAAATATTTAAAGAGACGCCAAATATTATTTCTTAAATTCGTGGTTGAGTAACGTCTCGCATATTTCCGCAAGAGGTGCCAAAGTGTGTCAGCTATCATTTTCCCAGGAAGTATGCGACATTAAAAATCTGCCGCGTGACGTTTCGCGAAGTTTATTTTCTCTGTCGTGCGAAATTGCGTTTGCCGAGATAGACGGTGCGCGTTTAAGGCACCGCCGCGCATTGCAACACATGTATATAGGCTGCGTACCGATATTCACTGCCAGTACTGAAATTCTACAGTGTACGTGACGTAAACTATAGACCTTCCGTACTGGCAGTGAATATCGGTACGCAGCCATAGTTACCGTATCGGAACGCGGGATCATTTCGAAGCTTTAAAAGTAATGAGATTAAAGAGAGATCATCATCGGGGCATTGTTAAAAGTTTCCTTTTCCAATGGCCGGGCGTTCCTTTGCACATAATGAATGTGTAGGCATAGTCGTTTATCTATTAGGTAATTTATTACATAGTTTATCGGGGAATAAGACAAATGGCTCTTAATACTTTCTATCGGAATATAAATTTTTGAAATAAATCAGGAAATCTCAATTAAGTCAGATACCAACATAATTACAGTATCGATCGTTGTATTAATTATATGAATATTAATCATATGAAATAACAAGAAATATTGTTTTTATGCAGGAATAAATTTTTATCTTATAGTTTTTTTTTCTCTTTTGATTTATTTTGAAATAAATCAGGAAATTAATAAATAACATTAACATTATTTACGCATTCATTAGAAACACAATAATCTGACGTACGGAACACAAAGGTATCAATCAATTTTGCTAGGAGTCGTAAATATAAGTGTGCAGTTAAAATCAGCATTCATGAAGCTTTCAAACGCTATAAACATTTTTTATCGTATAATACGTAAAACGCGGCCGTTAAGGAGCGAGAATGTAATGTATCTCCTTATTACATTCTTAAAACGTTCTTAAAAATCGTGTAGCGTACTATTCCAAGGGGACACAAATAAATCTAGTTTTTTTTGTTTCATTAATCGCTGTCAGTCGCTTGTAAAATAGAGAGTGTAAAGTTGTCGCCGCGCTAAGTCGCAAAGCGACGAACGAGGTCGTACAACATGTGGCATTCTGTCTTTTTTTTTCTCTCTCTGCTTAAGAGAGATGTCCACTGCTTGAAGCGCTGTTTATTCATGAGGAGGCGACACATTCGTCTACGGAGATGATTTGGAGAAATTTACTGGAGTACTTTGTGCGTATAACGTGCCCTAGATAGGCCCTAGGCGTGCAGGACTTAAAAACAGCTACGAAGAATTTCTGGAATTAGTAGATCATACCTATTCAACTTCTCCGTCGCGAGCGATAAGTCTTACAATTAGCCTACTTCCGTTTATTAGGATAGAAAATATTTAAATTATTAAATTGAAGTAAAAATTGACAACAGCAATGTTAATGCCGCTTAATGATGTATTGCTAATAATAATAGTAGTGCATTAATACTAATGTATTATACAGTTAATAATATTATAAAGTTAATACCTTACATTTAGGAATGTAATTGCTTACGTGATTGCTATTTGATCGCGCTGCTCGAAACGTTATAATGATCGATATTTCATCGAGAGAAGTGGGTCGATACCTATTAAGCGTTCTGTTATCAAATGCCTGAAGATCCCGGCAAAAAGATCCCGTTATAATTCAAGCACGTGCATTAAACCTAAGTCCGTACGTAAGCGATAGTGATAAGCCCCATTTGCTGTGCTTCTACGGCGGATCGTTAAAATAATTTGTTGCAATAATTATTTTTGTTTAGAGTATTCTTTGCCGCGTAATAAATGATACGGCGCAATAAATAATATGTTCAACGCGCGATTGAATGTATCTAGAATACATGGATATAAAATACCTCATTATCATGATGACATACCGGTTCAATTGCCGAAGTGTGACACTTTCGAAATACCTATGAGATGTTCATATAAATGTTCTAAACTTCTCTGAAGTGTCAAGAGTTTTATTCAACCAGACAACCGATATGAAACGTCACTGGCAAATTGAGATCGTTATTTTATTAATACAGTTGTCAATTTTATTTAAAAAATATCGAAAGACATTCTACATTGCATGCAGAATTACTGTTTCTGTCAGATAATTGACTTTCACAGTTTTGATTAATTAAAAGTCGGTATTTCATTAATGCACACTAAAATTAACATGAATTTGTACGTTGTTAAGATGACACGTCTGATACATATTTTATAGACTTATGTAATCCAATGCAAAGTTTAGAATAGAGGAAAGATTTATTTGTCATGGCTTATGTTATAAGAAAGATTATATCTAATTTTTTTCTGCTGTGTCATGTAATATAGTTGTATAGCAAATTGTTCAGAATTGGAATAAAACGTTCGTGTATTATAAAAAAACCGATAAAAAAAATACTAATTATAGATATGTTTATAAATTTATTTTGCACGTTTTGTTAAATTTTTTTAAATAAGAAATGACTTATTTTGCGATAATTCCATTTCTTTAACCATTCTATGCATAATTTTATTTTCAACTTGTTTTGCACACGTTATGCATATACGCTTTATAAATCAAAGACTGCATAAAAATTACGGCGGTAATATTTCTGGAAAAATAACAGGGGACTTTTCGACGTCGCTTCCGTTTAATTACATAATTATGTCATTTAAAAGGTGATACCAAGAACATCTCACGTGCCTCGCAAACTTGTTTTATCTTCGAAGATTCCAATCGGTAGTCCTTCCTTTTGGCGCAGAGCCAACCGAAATGTACGCTCGAACGAAAGTTTGCTTCGGGGGACATATTAGCCAGATTTCTTTTGGACACACATGGATTTATGTTATTAAACATTAAATATGAAACATTTATTACAATCACGTACTCAATATTTAACTTGTAATTAATAATCTAAAATATTTTACTATATATTTTCGGGAAAAAATGTTTTATATAAAAACATATATAAATATTATATATACAAAATATGTCCATATGTTTATACTAGATTTTTATCTTTTGTAAAATTTCTGTTTGATGTAAAAAAATAATAGTCATGCTGAAAAGACAGAAACTAATTTAAGAAATAATTTTTGCATTGCTTCTTTAAAAAAAAATTAAGTATGAAAAATTGTCCATATACAATCATATATATTCTGGAATGCGTATGATTATATATTCTGGACAATTTTTCATACTCAGCTATTTTAAAAGAAGCAATGCGAAAATTATTTTTTTAATTAGTTTCTGTTCTTTCAGTATAATTTATTTTCTTACATCAAACAAAAATTTTACAAAAGAAAGGAAACTAGTATAAACATATATGGGCATATTTTATTTATACTTATATGTATGAAACGTTTTTTCCCGGGTTTACAGGTGTTTAATATCAAAATCTAATATTCCTCGTCAGATATTTTTACGTGAGCATCTATGCATATTAAAAAATTAGTAAAATTAAAAAATGTTATAATACAGTAGACTTATAATATAGTATTATAATATTTTTTTAATTTACTCATTTTTTAATCTAATAAAAATAAATCAAAGACTAATAATTTGTTTTAATTTCTAAACTTGTCGATTAAAGTTAGTCGAAACAGTGGCTCGTTCAATGAATAAACCTTTGCCTCTTGACCAAGACCGAACTCGCTAATTTGTAACGGTACATGCTTTACCGCCTGTCCTGCCCGTCGTTCGGAATTAAATTGGTCACAGAGATCCTCGCTGAAAGCGAGTGATAAGTGATTCGCTTTCCTCCTCCGTCAATCCGATTCCGGGTGACCTTTTTCCTTCGGTCCATCTTTGGTGCGCTTCTGCCTCGATGAAGAAAGCAATTCGGTGACAAATTGCTGACAGGACCAGTACTCGTTTAACTTGATATGGAGATACCGTGATGGTCATCGGTACCCAGTAACCCACCTTTATACCACAATTATCTCACCTGCTGATGCTGATCCGGGCCTCCGTCGGCCCACTAAGCGAATCCGAGAGATCACGTGAAGCAGGTTTCATTTTACTTCCTTTTTTTTTAATTATTATTTTGCCGAGGCTCGTCTTTTTAGCCAAAACGTTAAATTAGAATATTTAGATCAAGACACCAATTATTCTTTAATTTTTTAACTCGGTGTTATTAAAATTGCGCGTGGGGCGTGTAAATTAGCGTCAGATAACTGTCACGTATCAAACGTTATCGAGGCACGTGAGTTATTGACAGGTGTTTTCTGTGTGCTTTTATGAACGTGATTGAGAGATGCGAGGGAAGCTTGTAAATTAATTGAAATGTCGCTTCGTTAAATACAAAGAAAACTGTACGATCGAATGTTTCCGGCGATTCGTCGTAATTATTTCCAATTAATAACTCGATTAAATATTCGCTTCGTAATTGTCTTACAGAAGGTAATTTACTCTTACGTCCCTTCTCGAAAGGCGGGAAATACGTAATGACAGCTCGCGAAGAGGAGGAGGTCGTCAGGGTCGTTAAATTTTCTGGCGCTACTACGACGAAACGGTCATTTACACATCGTGCGCGGACGTGACGAAACCACTTAGCTTTTCTCCGTGGACGTCTTCCAAGGTCTCTCGCGTAGCGGAGATCCTTACGCAATCCGTTTCTGTTTCTTATCGGTCGGGGTTTCCGGATAAAAAATTTCGGGAGGAAGCGGCTCGCTTTCCGGTATAACCCAGAAGAAAAGCCTCCTCCTCTCCGCGAGTCGCGCGAATCGATTATCGAGACCGGACAGAACGGACGTATAGGCTTTTTTGCCTCGAGACAGTTTTTACCGGCGGTGCCGGTGAAATCTGTGCGAATTCACAGATAAGTGCCGCCGGTCCATTTAAGCGTAAATGGTAAATCATGACTAGGTGAAAGGTAAATAGGAACCGATAGAAACCTCCGGTGCGTGGACCAAAACTATTTGGATTTTGGAACCGTGCTACACAGTTGGCGAGCGGTCCATTGACCCGTTTCAATTCACCGGATTATCGTTGACATAGGTTTTGTGCCTTCCTCCATCGCTTTCTCCTTGATCGCCGTTTTTCTTTTCGTGCCACGTTTACCGAAGCCACGTAGGAAAAAAAAATGAGTCTCTTTTCGTCGCGTCGGACGAGGAAACATCCGACCGATCGTCGCGCTTATTCTACATTTCAGAGCCAATGAAACGAGAGGCACAACTTACACGTGCACGCGGAAAAAAAGCAAGTGTCAAATTAACTTTTCATTGTTTCATGTATACGCAAAAATGTACATAATCTTCTTAGAAAAATTTGAAAACCTTAAAGTTCAACAATTATAGTCTTATTTTAATACTATAATTGTTATTTCAAGAATATAATATAATTATTCTGATAATTTGATTCTAAGTATTTTCTATCCAACATTTTTCTCTTTTCCGTTCGACGAAAATTATTCTTAAATAACAAGAATATAATTTTCTTGATTAAACTATAACATATAAAATTTTTAAGTAAATCCTCATTCAAGCACATCTTCTTTTATTTAACGCATATAATGTTATTTCAAGGTTTTCATTTTGAAACTAAAGATATTGTCGAAATAACAATATTATTTTTTTTCTGTGCATTAAAAAAAAAAACCCAGCGTTAAACAAATTTCTCTCGTAAAAAACTAAGGCACCTAATTTGATTCGCTGAGATTAACTGCAGGTTCTCTTGTATTTGCGCTTCTATCATTCTTTTACGATACGCGTCAATTTTACCTGTACCGTTTGGAGATCGCCGGGTTAACGAGAGGGAATCTCGATATTTCTCGCGCGTTTCTTCGTCCTTGCCGCGACGCCCCAGCGCCCACTTTTCTGACACGAGGCTCCCGAGCTGCAGAAACTCGCAAGAGGAGGCCTCGTGGTGAACGCGCCGCGAACGACGATGCTGTACGACTCTCGCCTGGGAAAACGAGGCTACAACAGCAAACGTGTAGCCAGTGGCACCTACGTGGCGGCATTCCGCCATCATCGGCCCGAGAGACGAATCGCTCCGCGCACATTTTTATTCGACGGATTCTCCCGAGATGGTTATCACCGTTGTGCGATCGGGGACTATCTCATGTAATGATCGATGATCGATCGTAATATCGACGTCAACGTAATAGCAAAATAGATTTCTGAGACAGAGTGTCCTCTTTTTTTTTTTTAAAGGAGATTATTGCAAGCACGATTCGATCGGATTGATATGGCTTATTTCGACAACGGCAAGGCAAAGCATGATGAAATCATTAAGCTTTGTTTGTCGATTTGTTGAGTGCAGAAGGAATTCGCTGTCATGGTCTATTTGTTGAAATTTACAGGCGATGTTTGCGCGATTCTAACGGGGAATATAATTTCTGCGAGTGCACGAGCCCAATGTCGGAAATGAAAATTCCGTTAAGAAGTATGAAGGTAGAATTTTTACGTTTACCGGTTGAATTATATCTCTGCCGTTGTCAAGTATACATTGTCCTTACTGAATCGTAATTTTTGTAAAAATGTGTTTAGACTGGCTTCCTAATACCACGTCTTTTTCGTAATGCTACGTCTCAAAGTTAAGTTTCGTTTAGCATTACATAGTAGCACTAAAAATCACTGTAAATTGTAATTTAGAAGATTTTTTTTATAATTAACAAAATAAGATTAGAACTTTACAAAAGGTAATAAAGTTGAAATATTTAACTCCAAGATAAATGGTGCATCCCGCTGTTTATAAGTAAAATTACAAACATTTTTGATAAATATTAATAAAAATATACATACGAAAAGGCAGTGGTTACACAAATTTTACTTTGCACTCGACGAATTTATTTTACGTATTTTTTGTATCAGATAAATCACATAAAAATAAAATCAACGATTATAAAGAACACCGAAAAAAATTGTATTCTAAGAACCAAGAGGATATTCTAAAAATAAAAGGAAAAGCCTAAATTCGAGAATAGCTACTTAATTTTATTATAATTTTAATTTTAACTTTAGAATTTTTCTTTTATTTTTAGAGTATCTCCTCCTTGGTTCCTAGAAGACAATTTTTTTAGTGAATACATTCGTTACGAAGCTTTAGAAATTATCCGAAGAAAAAAAAAATCTCACGGGTATAGCTCGAAGAAGTGAAAACTGGAATGTACCGGAATGGCGATTCTTCTCTCGTGCCTTATTTATCTTATTTCGCGGGGCCCAATCCGCGCGCGGAAAATAGCCTCGGACAGATTCGAGTTCGTCAAACTGCACGGGCGGAAGTAGAAATCGTAGAGTCGAAGCGCAGAGCCCCGCGGGGCCCGTCGGCAGCAGATCCGGGCAGATCGGACCGAGATCGGCAACGTAGGGGGGCAACAGATCGGGAGGCGACGCGACGGTCAGAGGGTGGGATCCCTGCGGAGGGGAATCCCCGATCCTACCTCGCGCTTCGCCTTGACCGATCCTCGGCCTGATCTATCCCCACGATCGATTTCCCACCACGGCGATCCACGGGCCGCGCGGTTTTGGCCTCGTTTGCGTTTACATCGCTTACACACGCTCGCGGAAGATACCACCTCCGACGTGCCGATCGACCACCACCTTCGCCACGGGTGGCGGAGGATACCGTGGCACCAAAGTTATAAAGCGAACCGGCTAAGCTGGCGCGCGGCGCTGCCACTTTGTCGAGCGACCACGACGTGCCACGGTTTGCCGCCCGCTTTCGTGTAAGAGAAGAGGAGAGGCATTATTTTTTTTTTTTTCCCCTCCGGGCGGACGGACACCTGTCTCGTCGCGGTGTCATCCTCTGAGGTGCACGGACGTCGGGCCATGTCATTTTGACAGTGGAGTCGCGGGTGCGATTGTAACAACTCCCGGAAACGATCCCTGGCACGCCACTACGCAACCCCCACACGCAACGAGGTGAACGAGGACCCGAGCTCGCGGCACAAGGTACTCTTGACTAAAGAACCGCGCCAGGTAAGGAGAGACCTTTTCACCCCTAACGAGAACGAAAACCTCCTTTTCCCGAGTCGGGCGAGGCTTTGTAATAGGAAACTTGATCGGCAAGTTTTTTTCTGATTTTGTTCAGTTAGCGCAGTACAAGGTACACACACACACACACACACGTATATCGGTAAATTATGGAGAGATCTTTTCTTAAAACTGTGACACAACTGAGTCAGCCTATATTGCAAAGTAGAACAGAGAGGCAAGAGTAACATCAGTTTTTAGATTAACATAAATCACTTCGATTCATAAAAGTTACTCCCAATTAATAAAAATATCCAAAATTTAAATCCGACTTTAATGTTAACAAAAAAAAAAATTAGAAAGTGGAACAATGAGAGAATACAAACTGAGGTATTTAAATTAAGACAATTATATATCTTGAAGAAAAACACTTAAAATAAATGTTCTGTTATACACTGAGAAAAAAAAGTAATTGATTTAAAATTGATTTGTTGCGGGCTGTCAACAAAAGACATACTCAATACGATAATACATGGTATTGCAATATAGTTCAATCAAGAACCGTTGTAGGTGCATTAACAGCAGATATTATTATATTAAGTATTTATTTTGTTGGCAGCCCGGGTTTTGTTGAATCATTTACATTTGTTTTTAGTGTAATAATATTCTTTACACAAAAATGTTCCGTCATTAGAGAATCGATAAATGTTGTATACTCTAAAGAGGGGTAAATAATAGTAAGATAAAGTTTCGGGAAAAAAAGGCTTTTTAATATTATATAGTGTTACTACAATTACTTACAGTTTTTTGTATAATGTTAACAGTTTTTAAAGTAAAATTACATGACTTTTTAATGTAATATAATTTTTTAATTTATTCAACATATAATATTCATATAGAGTAATAAAAAACTCAATATTCTATACATTATTCTAAAATATAAAATATTGCACTTTATTTAAATTTTAAATATTAAAAATATTAAAGTAAGATTTTAGAAAATTATTTTTTCTAACTTTTTTAAAAATACTTTTATGTACAATAATAAAATTAATTTGTTGGTGTACCTAAAGAAAACACACGTTACAAACATAGTTACTTTTCAAAAGAATTATGCATTTAATATGTAAATCATCATATATCATATATCTTCTTTTCCAAGCAACTGTGCGTTTTCTTTATATTAATTGACTTAACTTATTATTTTGTATATAAAAATATTAAGATAATTATCAAAAAATTAATAGTTTATGAAATATTTACATTTTATATTAAAATATGATAAAATGAAGAATAAAGTATCTTATAAACTATTAATTTTTTGATAACTTTAACTTAATACTTTATATGTAAAATAATTATAAAAATCATATTATGTAAAAAATTATACAATTCTATTAAAAAATGGCAATTATCCTTAAGCAATTCTAAATAAACTAAGAAAAATCGATTTTTTAAATATTAATTTTATCTTTTTTTTTCTTTTAAATTATAATTTTTGTCTAAAACACGTTTTTGGTACCTTCTTAAAACATTATTCTCAATTTAAATATCTTAGTTTATATATACCATATCATAATATAAATAATTGTTTATATTGATTTTCTGTCGCAACGTCACGTCTGCATATGTGTAATATACTTACATTGTCGTACAAATGTACTTATAAATTCTCAAAAATCATAGGTAAGCATTTAATTATTTTGCAATGCAAAGATATTTAAATTTCGTTTTAAGTGTGGTCATATTAGTTACGTAATTCTTTTCACGATGAACGATTATCAAGAAATGTCAGTAATAAAATATTTTATCATAATACTGTTATTAAGTTAAATATTTAGTTAAACGTTAAAAGAACACACTTATACTACTTTGCAGTATACAAAAAGAAAATGTATTGAAATATTTAAAATATTTAAAAAATCAAAAGTAAAGAAAGTATTTGAATTGTATTGATAGAATGTTTATAAATTTGACAAATATAATATTGACATATAAATTGTATTTTTTTTAAGTATTAAAATAAATGTATAATAAGAATTATGTTATATAATTAAAAATAAATTTATTATTTTAATTGATTAGTAATATAAGAAAATTAAACATTTAAATAATAGTATAAATGAATGAAAATTAACAGCTCAGTTAGCAGCATTCAAGTAATTTAAAAAGGTAAAACTTTATTAATTAAATATTTTATTAATATAAAGCATTTGTTAAAAAAAATATGTATAATTTTTAAAAAGGTATTTATAATTTTTCTCATTACTTTCTCGTCAATTTTATAAATAAATTTTTTATTGCTATAAATAAATGTTATGCACGGACGTTGTATTTTCTCCCTTTTCTTCATGCTTTCTCTATCTTTTATAAAAAACATTTTATAAAGAAGTTGCGTTTATTAATAAGCTTCTTATAGATTTATTAAAATTATTAATATGGTTTTATATTTACATCGGTCTATAGATTTAACTTTCGCTAAATCTGTATTGTTCATCTGTTTCGCGAAGCTACATCTGTCAAGCAAGACATACTTGAATATACTTTAACAAAGAATTTTAAAGATTTCTCTTATTTCTTTATGCTTATCTATGCCTCTTGATTCAAAATGAAAGTGCAGTTTTCACATTGTCACGTATCATACGGTACTTAATGACCGTATTGATAATTATATTGCGATGAAGATTCTAAGTAATCATATTAAATGAATAATCGCATTTCTCGTTATTAATAGTTGTATAATGTAAATTATTTTTGTAGCAATTAATAGATCATTATCGTTAGCATTGTCATTAACATGTTCGTTCATTCGGCTCGCGTGTTGAAGGAGAAACGCTGCATCATGAGTTATTGGGAGTTCAAATGGTTTTAATCAAGAATGTTGCAATTTTCCCCCGTTATTTGTTAAAGAGCTTTCACATCTTCTCTCAATTTATCATCTGTAAAGGGACGAAGATCTCGAAGATCCCTGACTGTTTTATCACTTATTCCTTTTTGTATGAATAATAATTAATCTAAACATTTAAATAATCAAATTTTGTTAGGAATACCATCTCCCTCAGTGATGTTAATATCAAATATTTAATATTTGTCGTAATATTCAGGAAAAAATTGTATATTCGGTTTGAAGCGTACCTTACAATACATACGAATACATATATTCGCGTTTGCTGACATATGCATAATGATGTATTGGTAAATGATATGTTGCAGTGAAGTAACAATTTGTTACGCACCGTAACTTTCACAGCTGAAACTTTTGCAGAATGTATTCCTTTTTTTTTTCTTTTTCCCCGAGGAAATCTTTCTGTACATAGAGAGATAAGAAATACATCTCATTTCTCTATGAGATAGAGACTCATCTTTAAACAAAAGAGAAAATCTCTTTTGTCATTCTGCGAAGTAATTACTTTGACTGTCGTTGCGAGACAGATCGCGAGGGAGAAACAGCTTAATTCCCCCTTTTTTTAAACGCGCGGCTCACCTTCAAAATTGTAATAATCGCGAGTTCAATGCGAAATCGCTCGCTCTATAGGAAAGTAACTTTCCTTAAAGGATATGGTAGTTGATGGATCGTCGACTTGACAACAAGCTGCATGGGAGAAGGATAGAGAGAAGAAAAAAAAACAGAAAGAAACAAGTGTTCGCGTCGGGACACGTTCATAGCGACTTCGGGAGATAGCGGTAATAGTTTCTTCGGAGCGTGAAAGTTATGTTCCGCGGTACATACGGCGAGTGAACGACCGGATGATGTGCATCGAGGAAATAGCTATTAAGAACTAATTGCAAGCTGATGCACGTATAGCATGTTTCGTTTAGCCGATCGACGCTGCGTCGATCTCTCGTGTATGTGTATAATGCATCACGCGCGTGTAAACGTAACGATTTACTCGCTCGAGCGCGTATACTTTCTTCTGCACGTTAAAATATATTTTTAAAGATATTTCTTTTCGGGGGGAAGCTATTCGATTGGGAAATTACTCGAGATAGGAGAGCTCGGTGCTCGTTATGTCTCAAGCCAAATCATTTTATACGTATGTACATCGGCATGCGGTGTGCCAATTATTTTTCGCGAGGTGGCAATTTTCAGCCGCGCGTTTATCCAACTTGCTACGTCAGTATAAAAAGAAATGTATGTCAGCGATAAAATGCACCAAATGCAAAACGATGAGAAATTTTGCCTTACTTGCCTTCTCGTTTAAAAGTCTCAATGCAGTCAAACTGAACTCTAGAAGTCAAATTAGATAATTATGTACTATCTCGTTCTGAACATAAGCTCAATCAAAGGAAACAAACTCAATTGCTCATTCCCGAGTGTTATTAGAATAATAGTTATGCAATTTTTTTTTTTTACAGGAAATGGCGAACTTCATTAATTCAACAGCACAATTCTTCAACGATGCATATGACTACTACCTCTGGACGCTATCCCTCGCGGGTAATCCATTATAGAAATTTCGTTACGTTAGATTATTATAGAAGTTCTGTGATACTCGGCAATATTAAATTGTTTGCTCTTAAACAAAAGTTATCTTGTAGTGTCGTTTAGGAGTTGAAGGAACTTCAATTTACATAACATTATGACGATACAAATTTATTTTTAATTATATATTACATAAAATATATAAATTTATTTATAAAAAATAGGAATCGATTTAATTATTACCGCGGCTATTTAGTATTATAAACAAATAAAATATATCAAAGAAAATGTTTACAATATCGTGACGCGGTCCGATTTCCAGATGAGAGGACGAGGGGATGGTTATTGGTTGACTCGCCGAAACCAACGTTAATTTATACGATGCTGTATCTCCTCATCGTCTGGGCGGGTCCTAAGGTCATGAGGAAACGAAAAGCCTTCAAATTAACGTGGGCATTGGTGCCCTACAACCTTGCCATGGCCTGTCTCAACGCTTATATTGCCATTCAGGTGAATATCATTTCGTGGCCTCGATGATGGGGAAAATATTACGGAACTTATCTTCATTCTTCTTATTTATCTCTATGCAGAGTCACTTTCACTCGAAAGTGGGTTTCCATCACTTATCCATCTCTTTATATCCTTTACAGTTGTTCGTAGCTTCCACAAGGTTACGGTATAGTTACGTGTGCCAGCCAATAAGGCATATCACGCGTCCCGATGAAATTCAGGTAAGATAATCGTAAACTAAAATATTTAAAGGTCTTTTTCCTCTTTCTTTTTCTGTGTTTTAGCTTAAAAAAGATTCCCCCTAAAAAAAATCCTCTCTCTTATTTTGTCGTGCTAAAATTAAGACAATGTGTCTAAAAAAAGAGAATTAATTTATTGGTATTTTAGATTGGTATGCAAGATGCAAGAATATGCTAAGAAATTGCTAAGAGAAGCATATTCGAACTAATTAAATATTAATTAACAAGTTTTTCCAAGCGTTGCGAATAAAGAGAAAAAAAAAATTTGATAAACTTTTATGTTCAGATCGCTCACGCGGTTTGGTGGTACTACTTTAGCAAGCTTCTGGAATTTTGTGACACGTTCTTCTTCATTTTGCGGAAGAAGGACAACCAGCTGAGCTTCCTTCACGTCTATCATCACTCCACCATGTTCTCGTTATGGTGGATTGGGATTAAATGGGTACCGAGCGGATCCAGTAAGTGTTTCTACACTTCGATATTAATTCCACAGTGTGCGATTAATTATTTTCTTAAGTTGACTTATTACAGCTAGTTGGCCGAGCCAAGTTAGTCGAGTTATTGACACACGGAGAGAATTTTCTCTAAAAAATTACCGTGAAAATCGTGGTAATTGTGAGACAAAATTTATTAAATTTTAATAAAATCTAGCAAAGTTTTAGTAAATTTTGTTAGAAGTATAATTTACAAAATTTTACTAAATTTTATTAAAATTTTAGTAAATTTTGTCAAAAGTATAGTAAAATTCTTCAAGGTTTACGTTGTCCCACAATTACCACAATTTTCAGGGTAATTTTTAAGAGAGAATTCTTTCCGTGCAGCAATAAGCTTTAGATAAATGTTAATAGTCGAAAATTCGTGCAGTGAAAATACGTAAAGGCCATTGTATACGCTTTTCTTGTTGACAAAATTCTCCGATAATTATTAAAATTCATTATTATGGACGATTATTTAAATTTATCATAAAAAGATAATAAGGCTCACCCGACAAGGTTCTTAAATTTACGCTTTATACTTGCAGCTTTCCTGCCAGCGATGGTAAACAGCTTTATTCACGTGCTAATGTACTCGTATTACGGACTCGCCGCGTTAGGGCCTTCGGTAAGCAAATACCTCTGGTGGAAGAAGTACTTGACGATCCTTCAGCTCATTCAGTTCACGACCGCCTTGATTCTGGGAATCAACGGCATCCGTTCGGGATGCGACTTTCCCCTCTGGATGCAGTACGCCCTCGTCATCTACATGCTCTCCTTCATCGTCCTGTTCGGGAACTTCTACGCCAAAGCTTACATCGCGAAGGTCAGAATTTTCACGCGGAAAACGCCAGGGCCGTTGTCCCGCGCCCGCGCGCTCGTCGGTCGGGTGACTGATGGCGTTTTGCTTGCAGGGTAAACAGGTCTACGCGGAGAAGCGGCTCGAGAGGCTAAGAGCCGCTGGGAAGAACTCGTCGGCGAGCCCGACGCAGCTCGGCGGCGCGGTCAGCAACGGGAAGATCGCGAACGGGCACGCGAACGGGCACGCGAACGGCTACACGAACGAGACGTCCAAGAAGAAGTCTCAATGAGAGTATTCCCATGTTGGGAGACTCGATCCCCACGACGCACGACGAAGAAGGTGTAGTCACGGACATTAGTCGGCGTCGGGCAGTGCGCTGTGTCGGGGGTAGTTTAACGTAAAAAGGAAAAGGATAAATAAATAAATAAAAAAAAAGGATAAGAAGGGGAGAGGGAAGAAGTGGAGTTCTCAATTTTTTGGATTCCCGCACGTCGTCGGGTTTTTGTGCTTTTGCAAGGCGAAAATCAGCATCGTGATTCCAAAGGTTATCCAGGATCAGCAAATTTGTATATTCGCGGCGCCACGCTGATTCCAGCAACTGTACATAATTATTAACGATTATACCCTAAGGAGAAGGTCTAGAACCGAGTGCGTTTTGTAGCAATTAGCGCGATGGGCCTGTAAGGATGAGAGAGCTTTCGTACATAAAATATAATATTAAGCCGAAGCATGGAAGGATTTATATATTGTATGATAATCCAGGTAAATATCAAAATAGCATCAAAAAAAAAAAAACAGAAAAAGCAAATCGATCTTTCTTTCAGAGAGCAAGTCAGAGTAGGCGAGTAAGTTTTTCTTTTCTCTAAAATGTAATATCATCTGGAAAAAATAGTCGCGTAACGGGAAGGAGGGAAACGGGCGTATGTGCGCGTGTATAATAGATAGATAAAAACAAATAAACGAATCGTCAAAGAAAAAAAAAGAGGGAACGAGAAGACGCGAGAGAAATTTGTAGTAACGAAGAGTCTACACAAGGGAAGGTTGTCGCAGGAGGGTCGAGGTTCCTTAGAAAGAGAACGTTTAGAATTCAGTGCAACCCCACACTTTGTAAAAATTTCATAACAAAATGTATGTATGTGTGTGTGCGTATAATACAGGGCAATTGACTCGCATCAAACTTCGCAAGTGCCGTTTCGCGAAAACGAACAGCAGTACGAATTAATATTCAGAGGTTCCGATCCGGGAAGCCTATCACGCAGCTAATATTCCTGATCGATTCGCATAAAAACAGGGGATGCACTTTTCGTCCGCTTTCGTCAAAACGTACGAATGTAACAATTTTATCTATTTTAGATTTCTATTTGTTTTAAGTATAACAGATTTCGATAACGAAAAAAGAAAAAGAAAAAGAAAAAAAGGAAGTATCGATTCGAAGGTTTTTGTACCGGCGCTTTTTCTACAACAAATTATTCAGACGCGTACATACAAGTCGCGTATTTTTGTCGCAATAAAGACTATGCAGCAATAAAAATTGTATCAATGAAAGAAAAAAATGCAACAGAGAAAACGTTCGCTGCATTTGATTCCATTTGATAAATATAAATCACGGAAGTCTGCTCTTTATCCAGCGTACACAATTTGTATTCTTATCTCGAAATTTACGAACGGTAACTGACAACTGAATAAATTACAAAGTAATTATGGATCACGTTTATTTGCGCGGGAATCGTGTGTTTCCTCCTATTTCTCTTAGGCAATTATATTGTTAATGTGTTTATATAAAAATACATATATCATTATAATATAACGGATGCAATTGTTATAGAAATGGCATTGCTGCGCAATGCTTAGAGCAAAAGAATGCATTGTGTTAATTATTCACGGCTTACATTTATTTACGTCCTTTTTAAATTTGTTTTTTCTGATTAACCATCTGACTTTTAATTAATTGTTAGATACGAAATATCATGTATAATTTTTTCCGTGTTATTTTATTGTATATACCTTGAAAATAATAAAATTACTTTGAAGCAAGCAATATTGTACAATATTGGACATTAATAGCCTGCATCAGACACGTAAGTGGCTACACAATAAATCATAATCTTTCACGACGTAACAATTTATGTATGGTAAAATAAAATATTGAGAACGATCTGATGGTTTTCAATATATATGAACTTTTAAAATATATTTAATTTTATTTACATATACATTATACATATATATTGTCCTTCTTTTTTTATTAATTTACATTACATTTTTTATCATGTAAATTTGTAAACTATTTATTTATTCTTTGGGAGACAGTCTTTCTCACTTGCATTGTGATTAAATAATCTAATATTTTAAATATCTGCTTAGCTCTTAAGCAATTAAAAAAGAACCAGATATGAATTTCTGGCTTCGAAGTGAGAAATTTATATCGATGGGAAGGGAAAGCAATTGAACGTGTCGCGATTAACCGCGACTCCGTAAAACTGCTAGAGCCAGCCACATCGAGCACGTCTTGCCAGCGTACCGTTGCACGTGGCAAACGAGAGCAAATTCGACGGGGCCCGTGATATCGTGGACCTTCGTCGCGGCTACTTGCTCCGCCAGCTCGTCGGGGGAGGTCTGACGCAGGTTCAGGAGGAAACCGTGCGTGTGATAAGCCCTGTACAATTGCTTCAGATCCCTCTTGTCCACCTGGCGCGTCACGTCGTTCGGAATGTCGGAGACGAAGCCCCGCAGAATGCTGACCGCGTGACGATTGAATATCGTCGTTAAGCCGAGAGCGCTACGCCAGCCGGACAACTTGTCGCGCAGGTATTGCTCCACTTCCGGCGCGTCTTCCTTCGCCCGCGCGTCTTCCTCGGGTATCTGCAGCACCGTCGGCTCCAACGTCTGAGCGGAACGGCCGCTGACCGACGTGGCGGCGAGCGGCCGCCAATCCTTGCTAATCGTCACGTTGTATTTCAAATTGTGAGGCAGAACGGACTTCTGCATGTTCTCCCATATCTACAGTGAAACATTCTTATGTAAGTGCAGGAATAAAAAATGGGGGAAATAATTAAATAGGACAGGGGATTCGCTCGCAAGAAATGAATCCAATTTGTTTTTGTACTAACGCCCGAGTGACTGACCAAGCGGTGTACTTTCATTAGCGAACAGCGACTGTCGCTCAGCTTACAATGGTCCCCGATCTCGGGATCCCAGAGGACGACGTCGTTTCCGTCGACGCTTAAAACAAACGCGGTCCATCGGCTTGTCTGCGAGGAGCCTGTGAATATATAACGTTCCAAGTGTATTTCGTAAATGAAATTCACGTCACCCCGGAGGGCGAACGATAGCTCGCGTACCTAACAAAACATACGACTGCAAACCGAGAGCGTGCAGCAGCGTCGCCAGCAGGGCCGCTCTGCCGTAGTGGTCCACCTTGTTGACGTTTAGGGCCTGGCGCGGTGGGACCGGGCCGTATTGCATCGGCAGGGACGGCAGGAGCATGGCGAGCCGCGCAGCGTCGTCGGGAGTCTCCACCCCGGGTACGCGGTAGGCCGTCGCCAGGCAGCGTTGGATTCCCTTTAACAAAGCATCGATGGCGTTAGCCTCCAGGGACTTCGCCGGCTGCTCCAGCCTCATCAGTATGTAGATCCGGGTGTGCGAGCGGCCCGGGCTGGCTTGGACGTAGCCGAACGACAGTACGGGACTGTAAAGGGGCGACAGGGCGACCCAGCGCTCCAGCTCCTGATAATTCCGATGGCTCTCCAAAGGCACCCTCGCCTCGCCGAGCCACTGCTGGCCCCAGACCGGGTGCTGGTCGTACAGGCGGAACTTCACGCAGTTCTCGCCGTTCTGCCTTGGCAGCTCGAAGTGCACGGTCTGCTGCCAGACCGGCGCCGGTCCCTCCGCCGTCGCGGTCGCGCGGACGATGTTGCCCCACTGCACCTCCAGCAGCGGGGCCACCAGCGCCGACTCCTCCCTCACCGGTATCTCCACCCCTCGCAGGATGGTGACGGAGAGGATCGTTCTACCTACGGGATGGCGCTTACGGCCGCTCGACGACGGCCTGAGCGGCCGGCTGGCCTGGAGCAGATTCTTCAGGGACACGTCCAGCAGGGAGAACGCGGACTGCTCGGCCACGACGATGTCCGGCGGCTTCGACTCGCCGCGCGGTGACGGTACCTCGCGCGCGACAACACCGGCCGCGTCCGGGTCGAGGACCAGGGCCGGCTCCGTCAGCAGGAAGTACTTGACGTCCCTCCTGCTGGCGGAACGTTGTTGGTGAGATCGCGACAGGGTGAGGCTGTTATGCGGATCGTTCGGGTCGTTGCTCGGTCTGTAAAGGCACGCGCCACCCTCCTCCGGGGGATGATCCCCGCTGTCGCTGCCGCCGTACGCCGACGAGGAAACGGTGCAGACGACGGTGCCGGCGTATATCCCGCCCGTGCTGCCGGCGATCGCGAAGTCCACGTCGACCCTGTGATCCCGGACGCTACGCCGTGGCAGCGGTAACGGCAGCACGCCGGACGCCGCGTGTCGCGCGTGCACCTGCATCGAGAGGCCGTGGCTGGATCCCGATTCATTTCGCAACAGCAATCTGTACAGCTTCCGATTGAACGGCCCGTTCGCCGTGCATACTGGCCGTCCCCCGAACAGCAGGCCGACCGAGACGATCTCGGGGACGTCGTCCGCGGTCCCCGTCAACCGCTGTTCGTCGCGCGGCGCGTGAACGCGCACGTCCCGCACCGCGACCTCGACGAGCCTGCCGCGGAAGCGCGGCCGGGACGACTCGTACTCCAGCGGCCTGACGTCGTCGAGCCGATAGGGCTTGACCAGCTTGTCGGTGAACGGACTCGGGGAAACGTAGAGCCCGTCCTCGGCCGCCGACGACGACGACGCGCTTCTGCGGTCCGACGCTCGCGAGGCTCTCTCGACCCTCGCGAGCACCCCGCCCGTCTCCCGATCGTCGTCGATCACCGGATACGCGTAGCACAGGCTAAAATCCCCCTCGGTCTGGTGGTCCTGCGAGCCTCCCGCGAATCCGGTTACGAAATCGACGTGCGAGGAGGACATCGTCGCGGTTACGGAGAAGGGAAAACGTGAGGATTTTACTCCGAGAGGATTTTTTTACGCGCTTCCCTACGCGATTTGTGCCTACCCGGATATAGCTGTTATTTATTGTTTAACTTTCAGTAAATAAGGTCGAATTTCTAAAAGTCTTTCTAACAAGTTACGTTCGCGCGTTTCATTTCTCTCGCCGCGAGCAGGTGTGAAACTGCTGCAGGCGTAAGCGGGCGCGGTAAAGGTCTCGTGTGTGTCACGCGGGAACCAAAGTTGACGTTTGTTTTGGCGTCCTCGGTTTCCATGGCAACGCGAGGTTCGTGACAGGTGAGATCATCGATCAGACAAGCGGCGACATCTCGTTGTCCCGAGAACGGACCTGAGAGAGAGAGGACCGCGGATCACTCCGTCGATAAAGTTGCCGCGCGTCTCGGGCGAACAGAGAAAAACACGAAAATATAACCTTCAACTCGTGGCGGCAGATCACGGCAGATCAACAATTTTGAAGTCGGAGCGATTTTGTGAACTTAATCCGCTGTTTGCAAGGTCGATTCACGAAGAAAATGGACGAGGAGATGGATACTTTGAACGAGGAAGCTTCTCTTGGAGAAACGCCAGATGAGGAAGAGATGGTTATGAGCGAAACGGAGGAGACAGCCGACAAGGAAGCAGTGGAGATTGAATCCGAGAACGATGATGATGATGATGATGATGATGATGATGATGACAATGACGAGGATGTTAACGAAGCGGAGGTAAAAGCTCTGGAAGCTTCCCTGTCGACGAACCCGTATGACTATACTAGTCACGTAGCCTTGATCAACAAATTGCACACGATGGGCGACCTCGACCGCCTGCGAGCCGCCAGGAATAATATGAGCAATGTTTATCCGCTGACCCCAGAGCTCTGGCTCGTTTGGATAAACGACGAGATCAACTTGGCGACTACCGACGAGCAGAAATCCGAAATAGTCGAGTTATGCGAGCGAGCTTTGAAGGATTACGTATGTAAGTCTTTTCTCAGTTGTCTCCGATTGTAGGTTTGAGACGATTATTCATGCGGATAAGATCATTGCGATATGTACTTTCAGCTGTGGAAATATGGTTGGAGTATCTGCAGTTCAGTATTGGATACATAGGCAGAGATGAGGAAAGTATAGAAAAAGTTCGTCAACTCTTTGAACGTGCGCTGACTGTTGTTGGAACACATATCACGAAAGGGGCAATAATATGGGAAGCTTATCGTGAATATGAGAATGTGATACTCAGTTCTCTATTGCCATTGGTAAGAGTTTGAGTAGAGACAGTTGAATAGATACAAATTCTTCCATGGATATTGCCTATTTTTCTTTTTTCCTATACAATTATTTTTTAATTTTTAGGAAATCAATACTAAAGATACAAGAAAGCAGGCTCAATTGGAACGCATTGTCAGTCTATTTAAACGTCAATTATCTCATCCTCTTTTAGACATGGATAAGACATACGAGGAATATCAATTATGGTTTACACAGTACAGTACAGAAATGGAACCTGATAGATCCATTTTAAAATACTATGAACGGAATTTTGAAAAATTAAAGTCATACCTTCCTTATGAAGAGAAACTTATCTCTGCGCAAGGTCAAAGTGAATTGCTTGATGCTTACAAAGGATATTTATTGTACATAAAACAAAAGAATCCAGATCTTGTTAAAATTCTATATGAAAGGGCAATAATTGATCTAAGCATAGAGGCATCCATTTGGTTGGATTATCTCACTTATCTAGAAAATGAATCACGACTTGAGCATGTATTAAATTCAATTTATCAAAGAGCGTCAAGGAACATTCCTTGGTGCTCAACAGTTTGGCAAAAGTGGATAAGATCGTATGAGTATTGGGACAAACATATATCGGAAATACAAACGATATTTGAGAATGCTTTAGCCATTGGTTTTTCAACGGCTGATGATTATCGCAATCTATGGATTACATATCTTGAGTGTTTGCGGCGGAAAATGGCGCAATATCCCAAGAATGAAAGGGAAACACATGTAGAGGTTGTACGTAAAACATTTAACAGAGCATGTGAGCATCTGGCAAAGTATTTTGGCCTGGATGGCGATCCCAATTGCGTTATTTTGCAATTTTGGGCAAGATTTGAAGCAATTTATGCACATAATATGGAACAAACTAGACGGTTGTGGGCTGACATTCTTTCACAAGAGCATTCTGCATCAGCTTCTTACTGGTTGGAATATATAGCACTAGAAAAGTAATTACATTTAAATAATGATAATTTTTCTATTCAATAATTTATATTTAACTCTGTTTTGATTTTTCAATAATTTATTTATAGATATTATGGAGATTCAAAGCATCTAAGGAAACTGTATCAGAAAGCTTTGAATGCCACACAAGATTGGCCAGAAAGTATAGCAAATTCATGGATAGATTTTGAACGTGATAAAGGAACTTTAGAGCAAATGGAATTTTGTGAAGCGAAAACGAAGGAGAAACTTGATCAAATTATGATAGAAAGACAAAAAGCACAAGTTTTTTCTCAAAGTGAATCGTCTACACAAGATAAGAAAACAAGTAAGAGAAAGGTGGATGAAGGTGGAAAATGGAAAAATTTAGGAAGTTCTCCACCGAAAATGGTGAAAACTGACGTGCGAGTAAAACCAAAATTACGAGAAAGTAAATTAAATATTGACAGCGAAACGGTAAATGATCGAGAGAAGTTAAAACCAAAAGTCGCTCCACCACCTGGTTATAAAATGACCGAGGATAAAGATACAGATGATAAAGATAGTCAGCATGAGGTAGACGATAATATTACAGTTTTTGTGAGTAATTTAGATTATACAACGACCGAAGACGAAGTAAGAGAGGCTCTAAGATCTGTTGGACCGATAACATTATTCAGAATGGTTACAGATTACAAAGGACGTAGCAAAGGATTCTGCTATGTACAATTAAGTAGCGTAGTACGTATACTTTATATTGCTTAACAAATAAACAAAAATTTAAATAAAAATGCGATTTTTAGAGGGGAAAGTAAAACAATCGTTGAAAATAGACGCGTATAAATGATCATGCTACACATTTAATTTAATATGATTTTCAAATTTTTAAACATTTAAGTAAAGATATAAAATATTTAATTACTTACTATTTTACAGGAAGCTGTGAAACAAGCTTTAAAATTAGATAGAACGCCTGTAAAAGGACGTCCTATGTATGTTTCAAAGTGCGAGTCTAACAAGAGTACCAGAGGTTCATCATTTAAATATAGTTGTACACTTGAAAAGAACAAACTCTTCGTTAAAGGTATGTTTATGTAAATCATGCAATAATTGTAAAATTGTTTTTTTTTTACACAACTCTCTGCTTAGATTATATATTGTTAAATTATATATTCTCAAATTTTCCCAATAATTTTCTGATAATATCACGTTTACACATCTAATATTATATTTAAGGACTTCCACTTACGACGACAAAAGAGGAGTTGGAAGAGATATTTAAAGTCCATGGAGACCTGAAAGAAGTTCGCCTAGTTACTTACCGTAATGGTCACTCAAAGGGCTTGGCCTATGTTGAGTATCACGACGAAGCGACTGCTGCAAAAGCTCTTTTGAGCACGGATGGTATGAAGATTCAGGACAAAATAATCAGCGTTGCGATAAGTCAACCACCTGATCGTAAAAAAACTCAAATAGAAGAAACAATGGAACAGACAAAGTCGCTAGGCGGATCGTCAACGAGCCGTACAGCATTTGGTGTGCCCAAGACTTTATTGTCTATGATTCCTCGTAATGTTAAAACAAGTAGCAGCAATGGCAGTGCAGCTCCAGATAAAAATGCACAATCGATGAGTAATCAGGATTTCAGGAATATGCTTCTCAATAAAAAATAACTTGCATCATATAATCATATCTTTTCACGGTTATCTATTAATGTCACATTAATTTTAAAACTTATATTGGTTATGCCGGTATAAAATGTGAAAACTTATATGTTAGTAATACTATGTGAATGAATCTACTGTTAAAGATTCATCTGGCAAAAGTGCGTTGTGTTACGATATACATGTGGCGTTAAAAAATTAAATGTGCAGTAACTACAAAATACTATACGTTAAAAATTTTAACGTATAAATTGTACTGAATTATGTATTTATATTTTGGTACTCTATTTTTCAAACTTTTTCTACACATATGTAAACATAGGTCATTTTTTAATAAAAGATCTTATGTTCTAGGATAACCTAGGAGATGCCACAATCCATAGAGATAGACAATTACATAATTCAGTATTAGTTGATTTAAACTGTTGGTACAAATCACTTTCCATTTCATATTAAGATGTATATAAAGGAAAAAATATATCACAAGATAAGTGATTATATAAAATAAATACTTTTAATACATATATATATAAAATTATTGATGTATATATACAAGAAAGAGTATGTGCTGAGTATGAAGATATATCGCTTGAAATACAGTCTGTTCTTGACCGAACGTTATTTACGCGTCTGCGTCATGTTCGAATGTCAGGCTTTAGAGTTAGGACAAAATGTACTTCATATGATGATATCACACGTCCATTGAATCGGAAAAATCCTTTCGAGCTATCTATTTTCCAGAATGCAATACTGTTAATTTAATACAGAATTCTACAGCTGAAGCTGAGTGTTCGATACGTGATGATGTCTTTTGTGCCTCGGCGGGGCAACTGGTGGTGGGGTCTCCTGCACCAGGAGCCTCCTCGCCATGAGCCACTTTTTGGCTCTACCGGCGTGATAGTAGTACGTGTAAAGCAATGCCATAGCGGCCAGCACCACCAACAGGCACGTACCAGCGATGACAATGCTGAACAACCAATACGGCCCGGATTTCGGCAACGGGCTCGCATCCGTCGGCAATCTGTCCGTGGGTGTAAAGCTGGTGGTTGGCTGCTTCGGTAGTCTTGGTGGTAACGTCACCTCGTTGTCACCAATGACGATATCGGCACAAGCTCGAAACTCTTCCTGAGGACCACATCCCACCGCTCCTAAACATCCATGTGACTTTGTAAAAATTTGACGTTTTGCGAAATTCTATCCGAAATTTTACTTAATTTTGTCCTATAATAAAAATTGTTTTCAGATATTCAGCTTATCCTAAAATTATAACGAATTATTAGTGTGCCAATTATTTACATGGAGTAAATGCGCTTTGCCTTACTAAATGAAGCCATCAAATAAAAGCCATGGCGATATTATGCAAGAAGAGGTGAAATTCTTGAGTCATTCTTATTATGTAGGATAAAGTAATAGCACTTTCTATTACTCCGATAGAATTGTAATGACGTATGGCAGGATTATTGATTGTTACGTCACATATGTATGGTATTTAAAATTAAAATATACAAGTTAAGAATATAAAATAAAAGTCTTGAAAAAGTATTTAGATTACTTGCGTTACAGCAAAATAATCCTATCATGGTCTTGCATCTCTCGCGCGAGAATTTTATATACCGTCATTGTGTATAAGGGATTGTCCCAGATCGTCTTTCATTTGTGAACTCTGACCCACTTTGAGTTTATTCTGTTACCATTTTCTCTGTTACCGTTATAAATTTAACAATACTTTATTTTTTCCAGAGCTTACACGCGCTTAATAACAGATAGCGTCTTTAAAGCTACAGCAGTTTGTAATATATATTTTACATTGTGACGTCGCATATGCATTCCGTAATCGAATACATACCTGTACCATTGCCACAGTCACCCCAGTTATTCCCTGCGATATATCGCCACTGGAAGACGCATTGGGCGCAGGTCAAATCCTCTGGTAATTTGTAATAGCCTTCGAAGACCCGGTTGCCGGGACCAGGGTAATAACGAGTGGATCCATTTTCGGCGTGCAGCAGGTGTTGGTCCAGGCATTCCTGGGTGACTTCTCGGTCACGATAGGTCATGGCGCAGGTGCGGAACTCGAAGTAACCGTGATGGTTCGCCGTCAGCTCCACGCGGACAGGTATGACCGATCCGGTCCGATAACGCCGGACAATCACGCCGTTCCCATACTTGCCGCCCGTCTCGTGAACACGTGGCTAAAAAAAAAAAGCATAAAATGGAAACTAGAATATTTGCTGCACGTATTTTCTTTTCACGTTATATTCACTATATTCATTATATTTATTACATTATGTATTTCTTATGTATTATACTGTTAGAATATTTCTCTTTCGGGGCATCATTTATATGTAACCAGGAAGAGAATAACATGAATATTGAGAGAGAAAGAGGAAAACAGATTTCACTTCTGTTTCGGGCTACTTTCGTCCGTATCCGATATCAAGTGTACGTATCAAGGCCAAGCATCCCGCATAAAACGTCCCGCAACGAAATGCGAACGGCAGATTACAGGGACACGAGACTGGCTCACGGAAGTAATGAAAGGTACGAGATTAGTAATCGCCGTCATTTTCTTCTTTCTTTTTTAAACGTGCACGAATTCTGCAGCCTATCCCGTGCATAATCAAAGCGAAAGCACAATTCTAGGTCTATAATTTTCTATGTTGTAACTCGATGATTTAATTGGTGATTAAATCCAGAGAGAACGAAATCTATTGTTTAACATCCTACTTGAATAAAGGTATCTTTCAACAATCTGTAATTCGAGATAAAATTCTGCATTTTAACTCTTGTACAAAAAATATTTAGAATTAAAAAGAATTAGATTTATAGACAATTAAAAGATCATACACTTTTCTGCTTCTTTTTCTTTCACATACACCTGGAAAGAACAATTTTGCTGAAATAAATATCTTGGAAAATTTTTAACTAGATATAGATTTAGCTAAAAATGAATGAAAAAACTTTTATCGGATTATTAAAATAATTATAAAGGATATTAAAGTATAATGAGCACTGCTGCAAATTGTTTTAAAATTCCAACAACCAGTTTGCATTCTACATAGTTATTTTCTAACAAATGATCCAACAAAATTATTTTCAGGTGCTACCAGTTAAATTTTTAACAAAACGGTTCATTGTGCATGATTTCGTTGTGTGCTCGAGTTCATGATTCATTAAAGCAAACAATGTATCAATAATCGTTCACGATTGCAAAGCCGCTCTATTATGCAGCGAGGAGAATAATTACGTCTTTCTCTTGTGTCACGAGCCATTGAACGTCGTTTAATTCAGAGTAATAAACCGCGCTTCGCAGCAAAGTGCATTTCACTTTCATTAGGGATAGAAAGGGAGAAATGAACAAATGTCTAATAGTAGCGTCGAAAATGTTGTTAGCATAGCCGGTAGCACTTTCCTTCGAAACGTGAAAACGCCTGATGAAAGTTTTTCCCGGTTAAGAATTATGAGAATTAGACAATCAACAATCGCGAGTCGACCGAATAATTATTTCGTGTTAATCATGCTATTTATTCCATCGGAACATTTGCTTCGAGCTCTGACACTCGCTTTCTCATCCGAGTGACTTTTTTTCCCCGTGTAAATTTCGGTTTTATGTCGTCAATATTTAGATCGCAGGTAAAAGAATCGCTCCACAAGATCTCCCACATTCGTACCATATAATTTTGGAAAAAACGTGTCGGCATTACGGCGGTATTGTGTGGTACTCCACGGTCAACGGAGCGAAGAATCGCGCGTAATGGTGTGTGGTCGGTGTTGCAAGAGGAAACGTCGGCAAGTAACTGTATGTGTAGCCCTGGCCTATCATCTTTGACTCGCTAAAAACTACCTTTGCTGACTTTTCATTGTCACTCATTACAATCAAGTCTGGCGGATCCATATTAATGGGCAAGGCCGCATTGTGCGACGAAAGAGAGACCTGTATTAAAGCATAGCGTTGATACTATATGTTGACTCTAAGCTTCTTGTTTCGGAAAACAAACAGAATTCGCTAATGCGTGCCAATTTATAATTTTCTCTAACGTTCGATTTTTTAGGAAGACTCACCGTTGGAGAATCCCAGGGATCGCCGCAGACGCCGCATTTCCCTTTGTTCCGTTGCCACTGCCGGGTGAAGCCGCCGCAATAGCACTCGTGGTCGTTGTAATCGTGAGGTGTGTCGAAGCCGTACCTCCACATGGAGGCCCTCGAGGGTGGCTCTATCAGTCTTCCATGGGCAGAGACCCTTCTAACGACTAGCAGGCTTACGATTAATGTTAGACCAAGCGCGAGGAGACGCATGTCGGTCACGGAAACGAGCCGGCCTCTGTAAAAGATCGTCGAGTTGTCAGTTAAATGTCAAACGAACGATCGCCAGTGCAATGCAATCGTGACGCGATTTGTATGTGTACTCGGACGTCGCGCATTTGAATTAGAAATTTTTTTTTTTTCATTGTGCCGTGGATCGTTAGATGTACCCGCACCAATGATTCACGCTACATTAACGTCGTTCGAAGCTATGCTAATCACTTTATCTGAAGGCAAGAGAATGCATCGTTTCCTTTAATAATTACTTTATTATATCTTATGCATCAATCTGTTTCGCACCCGTACTCAACATCAGTTGTTACATTTAGCAGACTTTTATTGCTACACGTTTGATTTTAATATTATGCGTTCTGACATACATACACACAATTGATTACATCAATCTGTTATTATTTCAAGCAAAGCAGAATTAATTCGCAGTGTTTCGAATACTGTTACAGGCAAAACAAAATTAATATGCTACTCTTTCAACATTGTTACGGGCAAAAGAGTAATGATTAATACAGCAATGTGTTTGCAGATGAACAACCACATATGGAAATAACCGAGCGGAGGTTTGATGACCTCTCTCAACGCGCGCCACTATCGAGCGTTTCGCTCGAAAAGTAACGGAGGATAACGCACACGCGAATTACAACGACAACGATTAGCGGCACGAAAGTCGGCGCAGCGTACCTTAGAGATCACAAGAATGAGAATTAATCAAGGTCAAAAGTGGAGTTTCCACATTTTCCGTCCGTAATACGAACGCCGTGGAGTATTTTTTACGCTGGACGTAAGCATGAACTTCATTACTTAATCGATATCGCCGTCTGCACGCCCGACCAATACTAAAAGGAGTCACGAAACTGCATAAAGTTGGCGTTTAAATGTCGACATTCGAAAGCTACGCGAAAGAGAAAGAGAGATACAATGACGAAGGGAACCACTGAACCGGTTATTACACCGACACTCCACGCGCATGATATCCCAGATATCGTGAGATAAATTCGTCAAGGTAAAAACCTAGAAAACGTATAAATATGTTTAATCGAGATAAGGATACGAATAGTTGTAGGTTGAAAAAAAAGAAAATTAATTATGATCCTTTGCTACATTCTCCCGCAAGGACTCTCATCTTAGATTTAAATAGTTCGCTTTTAATCATTTATGTATGTTGATATAATTCCTCTTTACTCCATCACGGAAACATTCGCGAATATTTCAAGATAGAAACGTAAATGTATACCTAAAAAATGTAATATTCAATATTAAAAAAGATGTGGCGAATGTGGGCGGCCTTCCGTGACATCCTTGACGTGAAAATTTTTTATCTTGGATTTAAATAACGAATCCGGTTTTAATTCTCGTGAAAATATTAATAATAAGATAAAGTAAAGATAAAATAGAATTGAATTTCTTGTTCAAATTTTAAATGTGTCTTCAAATCTGGAAACTAGTCGCTAGTTATAAAATTGCTTTCCTTGCTTTCTTCATAAAATCAGACATTTATTATTGTGTGTAAACAATCAAGCATTGTGAGATAATGAAAGTAAATAATAAAGCATATGTGAATCTGTGAACAAAGAGAGAAGTGCAGAGAAAATTCAGCAACTCTATAATTTTTAATGATTTAATGCATCTTTCACCAATATGTATGTCAATAAAAAAATTCTAAAGTTATGGATCCTTTAACGTTAATTTTTCCACAACGGAATTGCCAAGAGTTCTCTAATAATTAATGAATAAAAATGAAAAATACTTTTCTCGAGACAGTAACTATGACAAAATGTAAAAAGATTATGGTTTCAGTAATTCGATGATAAGTGATAAGATAAGAATTATTCTACAGAGAACTTGATATGAACAACAGAAACGTTATTTAAACCTTTATTTAACAGCGATTTTTCTAACTTATTAATAGATTAACTATTCCTCGTGCTTACCTGTTCGTGGGAAAGAAGCGAAGGCTCCGCTTTCCGGCGGCACTACTCTCGCATCGGCCACGATAGTGAGTCAGACCCGTGCGGCGAACAGGGGCCCGGACCTCGGAACCGGTCGCTAGACGACTGAACCCGACTTGGGACTCGAGGGACCAAGCGAGCACTCCGACCGTTCGGCGGTGTGGGAGTAGGTTATTAGAACGAGGCGTTTGTCCACATTCACGGCACGCTCCGGCGAAGGTGATACAGATGGTCCTAAGCGTTTTTTTTTACCGTTGAGATTCACGAGTTTAAATCACCATTTGGCACTTTCAAAAGTATGCAGTTTTCTTATTAGACGCTTATATTAAGAATCTTTTTTGCAATTATGTACAATGTATATCAGCATTCGGAATTGTTACGAGATTATAAATTGTTTAATTTATTTCCATTTATTTTAATTTCGTTTTTCACTCTTTTTATTTATTTCAGAGATATTTTGATCAAATACTTAGAATTATATTTAGAAAAATTTATTTAGAAATTAGATCTAAAATAATTCATTACCAAGATATTTTATATTGCAACGACTCACTAATAATTAACAAACTGTAATTAATAATACTACTTCTGAAATTCAAACATCAGGATATAAAATTTTGCTATTTAATTTTCTAGAATACACTAGCTGCATAAATTGGAAACTGCCTTAGGCACGTCCCGACATGCTCGATGAAACGTTCAGGTGAAAACTGAGTTCAGCGATCGATAGCTTCTTTCTATAACAAACCATGGAATTATAAGATAATATAATGTATAAAGTAAAAGAAAGAATTGGCAATGACATACTCTTTTCAACATATCTGAAAAATCTACCTTAGAAAAAGATCTGATTTTTTTATGAATTATTGAAATATTGATCTTTTGATAATCTCAATAAGTTTCTGAAGAGGCGACAAGAGAGGACCACCTTAATCGGCATACGATTCCTAGCTGGGATGTTAGGAGATTAGAATTTTTCACACATATACCGTCTATAATTAGCATCCAGTTGACACGCATCTCACGCGTCTAGGCCATTAGGTGGATAGGAATAATAGACGAGGAGGAGGTTCTTCCATTTCTCAATGAAAGACCAGTGCCTTTCACGGACTTCTCTTCCTGTCACGTCGCCACAACGAAAGCGTTCACGCACGCATATGCGCCCGTCGTGTTTCGATCTGCACTTTCGCGAGACACCGTTTGAAACGAGACGGAAAATGTTTCCAGCATTTCGCACTATGCGACGAAGCCAGCAAAGCGGCAAGACCACCAAGGAGGAAGATACAAATCGTGTAGACGCGTCGTGTCCACTCTCGCTCCTTCCCGCAGGATTCTCTATTCTAGTTTCCGGCCAGCAACTCGACACGCTTCTCGAACATCCGCTTCCTGCTTTTGTAGGCGCTCAGAAATTTCATCACTACACAGCGGTCCAACGTTATTGCCTAAAATATTTTTTTATAGAAGACGTAGACAATAATAATTTCCAATTTTCCAAATCATCTTTTGTGAGTTATATCATGCTTATAACTATAATATTCATTTTATAACATTCATATATCAGTTATAATTATATATTTTATAATTATAATATTTATTTACATTTACACTTATAATTATAAGGATATTTAGACATTTTTACCTATGACTTATTATCCTTTCGAAGAATTGTAGATCACGTATTTCGTTGGATTGGAAGGTAGTCGAGCGACACGGGATGAATATTGCAATCCGCGGCGCACAGCTCATCGTTGCGCGTGGATACATCTGTATCACAACCGGAATAAGAATACTTTCCCACGGACAACAGTGGAAATTGAGCGGAAAGCGCCGCCCGCTGTAACGGCCCGCCGAAGTGCAAATGTCCTGAAAAGAGGAAGTGCGAGGACCTTTTCTCGCCGGGATTGCCCGTTCTACAGTGATTTCTATAAATTTCTAATCGACGAGCAGATCCGCACGGCTCACCACTGATACGCTCTTCGAACGTACATTCGACACGCGGAAATTATTGCCAGCTAATTTTTTTCTCGCTATTCAATTAACTACGCGAACTGGCGGACTAAAACATCTTGGAAAGTCCTAGACGATTTTGAAACTTTTAATTATATTTATATTGATGCATAACAATCTCTCGCAAACTGGAGTTTTAATTGCCCGACGCAACAGATTTTCCACGAAAAAAAAGCGCGCATTATGGTGAGTCACCAGAAATTTTAATTTAAAATTTTATTACGAAAGCATAATGTTAAGAGTTAGAAAGCAGTAGTGTCGCTAATGACAACTTTCCTCGACATTTCCGTTAAGGGAAAAAATTCTAAATTAGCCAGGAGCCATAATTAAAAAGGCGCCCAGTAATTCCGGGACACTCTGTAATATCTGGTTAATTATAATTGTAATTAATGACAATTCGTTAGAGGAAGCTTTGCATGCCTATGCGATTGGTCAAGTTCGCGATGCACGGGCATTAATATTCATCGATCGAACCTAATGTTGCAGGAAGATCGTCACGAGTGCGCATTGAATGCACATTGTGTGAACGCTGTTGTCTATCGGCCCTAACGCGAGAAGAGAATTCCGCCGTAGGTGAGGTCTACAACCTTCGCTCCTATTTGAAGTCTTTCCTTGATCCGCGCGCGGAATAACCGGTCTTCGCTCGGGTCCACCTACGAGGTCAAATCCAACTTGCAACATCTCTCGCGTGCAGCATATTTCCTAGGACGGATCATTGTATCCGAATGTATGCGCTCTAGTTGATGAATCGGACAAACCGGGGGACAAATACTTTTGTTTTTTGTAGTGAAAGGCTTCTGACGGTTTTTTTCTATCTGGCGAATCTTTCCTTATTCCCTTCTTTCCGAGAGAGTGTGTGTGTGTTCAAAATAGTCCGAGCTCTTTGAGAAGCACTCCGTAGGCGTTACGTGGGAAAATAAGTAATTGATTAGGCTCCTGCTTGATTCATCTGACTGCGTACGTGACATTTTAAGCAAGGTCTACCTTCTCTAGTCAAAGTGAAACAGAAATTTGCGATTTTTTCCTCGCAAAAAAATGCAAAAAATTATGTATCGCTTATTCTATTCAAACCATAATTATATTGGGATCGTAATAGTAGAAAATAATAGACTCTCAGAAGATTGTTAAGTAATAACAATTTATTATGTAATAATACGATAAATACCTAAAAAGATACAGTTTTCGTTTTCACAGGTTGTAATTTTAATACTTGTTAATATACATTGAAATTTTGAGCAATTGCATATAGATTATTAATTGAATAATAATTGATCATTTTAATATTTTTGTATCTCGCAATTGCACGTACACTCTATTCCAGTACGTTAAGTGATTATAACGCGAATAAATTCATTTAAATAAAAATTTTGAAATAATAAATTGTGTTCAAATATATATTATAATATATATTATAATAATTATAATTATGAATATATAAATATACATATATTATATTTTTTACATGTTGAATATCTTCTAAAGAATGTAATGATATTTACTATTTTCTATCCGTGAACATCTTCAATTAAATTCCAAAATACTGTAAATCAATATGTCGAACAATACCCATTTCGATTTACGATCTTAACTGTACTGGAATTATAATTGTACAATAGATATATTTCTGATTTTAGTGAATAAATTGAACAATGTACTATCAAATAATTAATTGTACCTATACGTGCAGCATGCAATGAATATAATGGTTGTACGCATTAGTTATTAGCAAATATGTGTACAAGATGTTTATTTCAGGAACATATACGTAAAATCACATGTAAACAGAAGTATTTACATATACTGAAGGTGATATACATTTGCATCTCTCGAGCATACCAAAATTTGTATCATAAGAAATTTTTTGTTTTTTAGAAAGTAATTTTTAATTTTGGAAAAATAAGATCTTGAATATCAGATGACTTCTAGAGTAAAAACATACAATAAACCTAAATCTAATGTGAGATATTACAAGAACCAGTTACCTTAAAAATTTCTTGTTTAATTTATATAATCACTTACGTCGATTATTTGTTTTAATAAAAGGCAGTCATGAATCTTGGAAATGTGATAAAAATTGTCGTATATTGTGTTCAAAAAGAGATTTAAACATGTGATATGTGTAGATTTCGGAAAGAAACAAATCGGGAGCAATTTCTTTCCGGCGAAACGAATGAGCATTTATTGTTAATTGACCAAAATTTTGGCACATTTTTAATGTGTTTCAGACCATTTTTCTCTTAAAACTATTTTATGTCATTATATTATTAACAAACAATAGGCTATCTAAACGGCTTAACAAGTTATATAATATTGAAGGATAAAATTGAGGGTGCGTAATCACTTAATAAAATCGTAATTAATTAAAAATTGCGCATTATGTGTCTCTACATTACTTTAAAGAGATGGTAATATGTATCAAATTAAGTTGTATTGAAAAATAGTGAATGCGTAAGATTCCAGTGCTAGAGGGGATACATATTCTCTCTCTCTATTCCGTAATATGTATCTAATATTTTGGATAAAAGTTATGAGAGATTGTACGACGATTAACTTGTATTACGATTAACAAGCGGAGTGCAAAAGTTAACATTCCTCCTATTTTTGATGCTAGGTATGTCCTTGATTAATCGCAATATAAAAAGTCGATCCTAGTAAATAATGCGAGTCACTGAGTATCACAATGTTCTCTCTCGACGTAAATAGTATTGACTTCGAGGAGTTTCCTACGAGACACATCAAATGCATGTAAAAGAAAACATATATAAATCAATAGCAATTTTTTGATTATGAAACTCAGTTACTCCATTTGTGATAATTTGTCTTACATTAAATTACTCCATTTATCAATGATAAATAAAGATGATAGCGCTGCTGAGATCCGCACAGTGAACCGATATATTGGTAGAAATAATATTACATATTACAATATTCATGTTTAACATGAGATAGTTTATTATGCACAAGCATTTTCTGAATAAAAAAAAGAGAAGACACTTTTTTCCGATTCATCAGACTTCTCGAAAGTACATTAGAGTAAGTTATAGTTACAGATTAATGTATAATAGTCGTACATCTAATTCCGAGATATTAAATGCGCATCTATGAGATCTTAAGGCAATAGTGTTTTCCATTCTCTCCATTTTTCAATGCTAGTTTATACATTTTTACTCCCCGCGTTCATACTACATTCATTTTCTGTAAATTAGAAAATATTGAAAACACTCCATATTATAAGAGAGAACACTAAGCGTGCTAAGAACCCATAAGCATTTGTGTGTATTCAAAAATCTGTGAGAGTTTTCAGAATTTCTGTTACAGTTGTCCATAATGTGCTTTTCAGTTAAGTATGTGTATATATGTATATCTTACTATATAAATTGCATCCAGGAAAAATTTATTAATTTTATGCAAAAGAAAATAAATAATTGTATATGCATCTATTAAAGCCATATATAATAATTAACTTATTTATATTAATATATTTTAGTTCACTGATTTGAAGAACCTATTCACATTTTGCCTGCACTTTAAACAGATTTTATCTTAAAATATAAACGCGACAGACAAACATTCTATATTTTTATTTAAATAATATATAATATTCTATATTTCTGATTTAAACATACAAAAATATTTTATATTTAAGCAATTTAATTTTTTTATATTATATAAAATAAGAAAGTGCTAAGCTACGCACGTCACTAAATAATACGTGCCAGTGAATTATACTTATTGTTAGTCACTTTTATAATGAAAGATTAATTTATTCTGTATCACAATAATGATAAATAAAAATACAGATGCAAATATATTGATTATCGGGCCTTAATCGATGTAAATGCCACACATAAGCATGATATTATATCATGTGTAAACTCATTTAATTATATAATAATTGTGTGTAATATAGACGTTAACAATAGTATCGAATAATAATATAGAATGTTATACTATAACCATTTAACATTGCTTTACATTTTTGAGGTGCTGAAATTTCTCGAGAATTTGCCAAAATGAATATTTTTGAAAGTGTAAATATTTAACTTGCCTAAAGCTAGATGTGTATACGCACAAAGATGATCATGCTAAGCTTGTATTTTCTAATCCCAGTGTCTCATAAAGCTTTTTGATTGGAAAATAAATTTTTTCGTAACCATTGTCCTCAAAATGGTGTGGAAATATATATACAGATAAATCTAATGATAATGAAAAATACACAAATGTCGCTCTTTAGCCATTCAGTTGATGCACTACTAAAAAGATTTTATATCATCATTCAAAGATCAAACGTATTGTTACGTATTGTCCATTAACGTGATTGAATAACAAACAGGGCTCTGTGTGTAATATAGACAATGTTAATTCAAATATGAAAGATTATTTCGATATTATACTTTCAACATATCAGCATACCTATATTGGCCCCATCGCCACACTTAAGGCAAAATAAGTTATTTGTCGAGAATACCCTTAGAGTTTGGAATGCCAATTCTATTTTTCAGCCCATCTCAATTTCCATGTCTTAAAAATTGTCTAATATTCAGAAACAATATTATAGAATATAATAAATATAATTTTGAATTTACTATAATAAAATTTGGATTCTGAATTCCTTCAGCAAATGTTAAGTTATATTTCAACCACTCAGATTTTCGTTTCTCTCCGAGTTATGGGTCGTATCGCTGTTTGCAATTTATTGTACTGTATTACGAGTATAAACAAAAAGTTCCACTGAACTGGTGATTACTTAAATTTCAACTCGCATCTCGTGAAAAATACGCGCATTAAAAAAAAAAAGAGAAAAAAGGTATTGGAACCATACAATAAATCTTGCTCTTATTTCAGTTGCGGTGACTTGTTCCCTACAATCTTGTTGCGCAATAAATTAAAGTGTCCGTGCACCTGTGTAAGCTGAGCTCTAAGTGAATTAGAAAGCTGTTTTTGTAACTGTTGAACCTCCAAAATTTCTTGACGGAGATTTTGATAATCTTTCGTAACCTGATGGACAGAATGTAATAGCCGAAGCACAGACATCTGGGAAGCACAAAATGAAAAGCTGATTTGATGATTGAAGGTCCGAAAACATCGCAAACAGTAAAAAGTGCATACGAAATAATTCACGAAAACGTGATGTCACACAGGACATATTGTAATGCTAAGTAAAACGGATCACCCTGGCTTTAAGCAGGAATTGTCCGACAAACGCAATAAACATCATGGTTTATTTAGTACACTGTCACATAGGACTGTACAGACATGATACATTTGTTCCTTTCAATTATACTTTTTACAGTTATTTTCTTTCTGCTTTTGTCTAGCATTTTGTAATCATAAAATATGCAGATTATCACAGATCAATTGTCAACTTTTCTTTGACAAATTTAAAATTTACTTTTGCCAAGTACATTTTTAGTTTTCTGATCTTGAATGAGGTCTTTATTAAGAACTATAAAGGAGAATTCTAATTTTTCATGATTAAACTTCTAATGTTCAGTAGCCTGATTTATTTTGTATTGAGCAAATTGTACAAGGTACAGCTAAAAGGAACAATGTGATCAAACAATAATATGCGATTGATACGTGATCAAGTAATTTCTACTGATAAAAGCGGAAAAGCGAATTCCTACCTCGTCCTCCGGGTCCTCGAAGGCCTTCTCAAACTCGTCTATCTGCCATGCAATCATGTCCAGCTTTCCGTCGGCTTTCTGTACCTGAAGCATGAGAAAACAAAGTAAATTTGACAGGCAAGCAAAACGTTAGACGTTTCACAAACAGACAACACCGCGATCGTTACATCGTCGTTTGAATCGTAAATTAATCTCTCACGTAGGAAATACGATGATATATACTCACACTCTCCTCGAGATGTCCGATCGCGGATTCCATATTTTACTTTCTTGGCGTAATCAGCTTCGTCCAAGATTGAGAAAATAACTCCGGGATTCCCGGGGCGTTCAGGAGAGCAGCCGTTAATGTGCCGAGACTGTCGAAGATCGATTTGTCTGGTTTGAAAAGCTGAAAAATAATTGTATATTCTGCCGTGTAACGGCAGCACTATCCACTGAATGGGATACGAGATTAATTTGGGTTTGAATCTCTGCTGTGTTAGTGAAGATTCGAATCTAGTTAGCGGAAACTCAAAATTGTCGACTGTTAATGTTATAAATATGTAGAGTATAATTTGATCATTTTACTATCGAGATGGCATTGTAAATAAAACCTTCCTTCTCGACCTCTTCGGAAAGTTGACGAAGTGCTTCGGAACAATCGAAATACCCGAAATACTTCAGGAAGTTCAGAGAGTATTTGGTCTTTATTGCAAATGTGTGTTTCTCAGAACTTTTGCTTTTAGATTAAGAAAAAAAGAAGGAAGAGATCCAAAACAACGATCGCTGTCTTGTATGTAAATTAGTATTTAAGCGATGTACAAATCAAATCAGGAACCAGATATACCTGCAGCATTGGGTTTGTTGTCTCATCTGGATAACGATGAGCTGAAAGAATTGTTAAATGACGACGGGAAATTTGAAGATATCGTGAAAGATATAAAACAGGTAGGACGGATACACAAAAAATAGCAATATTACTTATATGTCAAATACAAAAGAAAGCTATAAATATATACCACTTATATTTAAAAGTTTCATAGATTCTCCTAAATACATATCTTTTCCTTTGTGTACAGTCATTAGCTTGTAAAAAAGGTATATATTATACATCAATTATGCATTGTTTGTATTATTAAAATAAAACCATCTTGATGTAATAAAATATTAGTTTAAGGATTTTGAAACTGAAAAGGAGATGTTAATGGCAAGCAATAGATCTTTGGCAGAGTTTAATTTGGCCAAACAACCTGAATTGGAAGATGGCAAACAGGTCTTGAAGGAACTAAGCGAACAGGCCAATCAATTGTGCACCAGTGTCAAGAATAAGTTAGATGAAATGCGTAAGTTGTGCATATCGATAATACTTAATAGAAAGGAGAGATTCATTAAGCTTAAAGCTATATGTATATTCGCAGGTGATAAATCTGGTACAATGACTGTCGATACTGCACTTGACTTACTGCAAGCAGCAGCTGCTGAGATTGAAGAAGAATCAGAGGTAAAAATTTTCATTAGCTTTTCGACAAGGTAACTTAATTCTAATCTTTTTAATAGGGAATAGCAGAGAAGTTTTTAGCTGGTGATATTGAAGTAGACGAATTCCTGGACCAATTCCTGTCGCGAAGAAAATTGATGCACCTACGTAAAGTGAAAGTGGATAAATTGCGAGAGTTGATAAGGAAGGGTCATTCAAACAGCACCCCTGGCTATCCAATTGCTTCAAATTTTCCTGGATTAGCTCCCTCAATACCATATCCAACTGGGCCTGTAGCTATGCCGATGCCATTGCCAGGATTGCCAGTTTATAGACCATATTAATGTAAAGTCATATATTTATTTGTTTCTATTTGTTTCTTTGGTCGTAACACGCAACAAGTATTCAAAGCTGAGAAATTCAACTGAAGAAACATCAAAGTTGGAATGACATTCACACATCTTCTGCACATTAATTTTTTACTATTTTTTTATATTAGTCAATTTATGCTGCATAATGTATGTCATGCAGTATAAAAGTTGTATATTATTACAATTTATCCGAGTCTTTATACACCTGTTGATAACAGACAATACTTCAGAACATTAATTATCTCTGAAATATTGTCTATGCTCCATTTGCGAGATAGATTTCTATATTTGAATATACATACAAATGCAGTTACCTGCATGCTTGTTAATAGCAACTTCTATCATAGTATGTAGGAATTGTTTTCTTTTTAAAGAATGTACGAAATGATATTGTCATTCTTCATGATCTATTTAATGTTGTCCTTTTACTTTACTAGTAACGATAGGTGAGCATAAAAATAACATTTGTACATTCATGTGAAAACATATATACAAATTTATACTATTCCAATAAATAAACGTGGACTAATTTCAAGTATCTTTACTTTCTCTCTCTCTTTTACGTCTCGGCACATCAGGATTCTCCCGCAGGATGTAAGTAATCATTATTAGAGTGAGGAAGAACACTGCAATTTCCATGAACCGAGGATTGTCTTTAGAACCACCTCGCATCTCCTCCGTCTTCTTCTGATACTCGTATGCCTGTCTCCTCATCCGTGTCGCATGCATTTGCTGTCCGTAATGCGCCTGTGTCCATGCATCAAAATTATAAATCTTTGACGACCCTGAGTAAACCTTATCCCTGTAATTGGACATGGGTTCCTCAACGGTAGTACTCGACATCGGCTGCCGACGCACTAGGATACTTCGGTCGTAAATCCTACGCTGCTCGTGGTTGCTGAGCACTTCATACGCATCAGAGATATCTTGAAACCTTTGCTTGGCATACTCGGTCTTGTTTTTGTCAGGATGAAATTGGAGGGTCAATTTGTAGTACGCTGACTTTACCTCGTTCTGGGTGGCGTGCGGCGTTATGTTCAATGTGTCATAATGGTTCTTCATCCTGGGGCCCTGCTTCATCGAGTAGAATCGCGTTAATTGTGACTTCGCAGAGTGCAGCATATTAGATTTGAACGAGAATCGCATGAAGGTTGTAGGCATATTAAGAATCAGGTACTAAAAGATGTGAGTGAGTTTCATTCTAACAATTCTCCTTTTTTTTCTTCCTTTATTAAAGATTATTTCGATAAAACCCGTAGTAGCTCGTAAAACGATCTTTCTGAAATGATACATATTAGTGAAAAATTTCCTTGTCAAGGAGAATCAATCGTTGTTAGATTGCACACGGCACTATTTCAGACAATAATTCTTTTGCTTCAAATTACAGATTATTCTGTCACGTTAATTGTCTATAATATCTATATTAATAACTTACGATGTAATGCCCTACGGTTCATATTGAGGTTATGTAAAACCGTCATGAACCGTCACGAGCAAGGATTAAAAGCAGCAGTGACGCCACAGTGTGTGAATTTCGCAACCATTGGGATGAAGTTAAACTTGAGAACAGCCACCGCGGCCGATGAAGGTATTCATATACATTTTAATAAATGTAATAAAATTAAGTTATTTTTTAGATTATCTAGATAATTTTATAGAGATAACAGCAAATATTATAATACTTATGTTACAAGACTACAAGCATTGAATAATTCATAATTTAAAGATAGAAAACTGATAATAAAATATATTTTTAAAATTAAATTTCAAACAAATTTGATGTGTTTATAATCAAAGTTGTTTTTATTTTTACATATTATGCAAAAGTATTTTTAAATGTCGAATAAATCTTACAGCAGTATATTGAGACAATATACATTTAGTAACATCAAAGTTTTGGCACTGCCTCCTAGATAAGAAATGAGTAAATGCGTTAATTTCTGTAAGGAACATGTTCCTGTTTCTTCAAAAGCGCTAAAATGACATTGCCAAGATTTGCTAAAGACTTTGTTGATTTTTTGTGTCTACCATTCTGACAGGTTCTTTAGTCTTCAAACAATTTAAACGTTCAAATTCAGCTAAGTCGATTAAATTCAAATTTTCTATTGATACTTCTCGTTTTGTAGTGTATGTACCAATCAATTGTATTTTTTTCCACTAAATGAGATTTAGATGATCTAAAATGTAAAATATTATATATTATTATGCATATTATATATTCTAAATTAAATTCTAAGTTAACTTATATTATAAAGAATTGAGTTTGTTTCGAACATAATTATTCAATAATAAATGAAAACCTAATGAAATTCTTTTTACTATTCTAAGGTATTGGGACAACAACAAAGTCGGATTTATTATAACAATACATAATTAATATCTTTTGCAGCATAATGCTGTTTTGCATATTTTGAATAATGTGATCAAAACATCATATTTTTATCATTGATTATTATGATTCCACAAATTTAATTCACAGTTAATTCATGTACATTGAAACTTTGCGCAGTGAATCCGGTTTTTCTTTTAGACTCATAACTTTTGGTCTATTAAAAAATTTTAAATATAATATATATTTATTAAATCTTATCGCTAAGTTTTTTATAGCTCCTATGCTTTCTTAAAACCAAATGCACATAATTTATGCAAATTAAAATTTAATACGTCAAACATATATATTTATAATTAGAATAAAATTTATAGTTGCATCACATTTTTTAAAATCAACGGAAATCAAATTTTCCTTACAAAATTTTAATGAATCTGCGATGGATCTACTTAATAATTGTGTCACAAGCTTTACTTTCATTTTTTGTCTAAAAAAATTAATAAGTTGTTTTTACAATTTATTTGCTAAATGAAGATTTTCAGTTTCTGGGAGTTTATGCAACTTAATAATAAAATTATAATCACCATTTTCATCGATCATATTTTTTTTATCAAACGTATTTCGAATTAACTTTGCCATGTGAGTTGGATCAGATAATACTTGTATAGTATTATTTACTATTTTAAAACTAGTTTTCATATTTTGTAAATTCAGTGTACATCCTAGCAAATTTGCTATTACAAAATTATTTTAGCAACCATCAAAAGTTAAACTTATTGCACTGATATTACAATCTAAGAGTGCTTTCAAACATGATGTAACTAAATTCTATTTTTGTGTCCCATTAAGTCCGTTTATAAAATAGTATCCTACTAAACATTTCCACGTATCATTTATAATAACAATCATGAAAGACAACAAGAGTTTCTAGTGCAATATTTCTATCTTGATCTACTGAAATTCCAAAATCTACATACCCATAATATTTATTATCATCAAATTCTATTTTTTTATTTATGGCCATTTCATCCATTATTAACGAGCATACAATCCGATCAGATGATTTTGCTTTTGCTTGATCATTTTTAGTGCTTCTGTAGATAATCCTAGCAATACGTTAATAGTTGAATACCATTTGCTAAGTGTTTTAGGATGTGGTAAAGTATTGTAGAATTTTCTTCTCACATAATCATATGCCTTCCCTGAGAAAAAGTAAAATGTTATCACGAATTTTCTGATTCTCTCTTCATATTATTTATATTATTTTATGAGTAAAACTTTTGGTAGTTTTTTAAATAACCTGTTAAGTATTTAATTGCTTATTTGGTCTAAATTCATGCATTAATGTGTCATCAGATATAAGATTTTTTTTACTAAGTTCTGATATTATTGATTTTAATTTAGATATTCGTTTTTTCTGCTTCCAATTTTTCTTTTGTAAGTTTCTAATCAGAGCCGACTTTTCAACAAGTAATTGTCCCATCAATATAATTTTCTTCTTTAATACAATCTTTCTCGGTGTATCGCTTGGTAAAATGTTGAATGAAACATTATTTTTAAAATTAAGTGGCAGCAACTCTTCATTATTAGATATAATATCAGTTAATTTTTGATCATCTGATGTATTTATTGGTAAGAGATCATTCACTTCACTATCAATTGACTTTTCTGCCATGTCATTATCTTCATTGGAACATATTGTTGCAGCATCTGCTGATATGTTTACAACAGATGTTTCACAATTATTTGAAGAAATTGATTTCTCCACTATTTCATTATTTATGGAATCCATCGCTGTAGCATCTATTGACACATCTGGTACAATATTTGCAGCAAATGTTTCATTCTCTGAAGGTGCAGTTGTAATAACTTTAGTAAAAGTGTCTTCCTGTAAGAGATAAATTATTTGTATATTATAGCTGCGTTCAGGGATAATACTAATGTGTTATCAGCATCAATCTATCTTCATTGTTCATTAAAAGTAGAACAAGGATAAATTGATGCTGATAGCATCTCTCAGAAAGCATCTATTGTGTATAATAGTGTTTAGACAATAAGGACTGCATTATGATATTTATTGTCGTTAATGAAAGTCTATAATGTATGTAATATTAACTATAAATTTTTAGTAGTGATAATTTGAATACAGTCTATTATATACATAAATATATGTGTGTGTATGCAAACACAAATGTTTATTTTGAATTTTATTTTCTATACTTACATATTTTGAATATTTTGCTCTTGAAATGTATATTGTAGGCACAGAGAATGGTTTTAATCTCATTTTCACACGTGATGTTTTGTCAAAACATGAATCTTCAAAGTGTTGTGAGCAGAGCATAGTACACTTAAAATTTGTATTTGATTCCTTTCCCTTATTTACGAAACTGATCCAGGCATTCCTTTGGCTTTCGTTTTTTGGAAACCTGTCCCTCGTAAAAATTATCAGATTCTATAATTTTAATGCTATACAAAAAAGATAATCTTCAAAATATTAAATTCTTTTTATTATATTAAGTACAAACCAATGAAATGTTATTCCATAATTTCGAGCTTTTCCGGTCACGCCACACGCTTTACAATATACCATTTTATAATTTTCTTTTTTCAATGTTTTTTTTTATTCTTCAAAGTTATACACGTATAACATGGCATTCATACACATGGAAGCACACTATAGAAAACATGTGGTCTGTTCTTTCTAGTTGCACTGTTGCAATAAGTTAGAATGAGAAAAAATATACTTGTCTCACTTTAACTTATTACACCAGTGTAATAGTGTAACTAAAAAGAACAAGCCAATGCTGATGCGCATGTCATAAAAGTGGCTACTTAAGATGGCTGCTGTGTCGACTAGCGCTATAGACCTTATAGATATGGACCGGCAATTGCCTACAGTTTGTGTATAGAAAACGGTGTCCAGAAGAGGTGCGAGAGAGAAACAGACTTTTTAGTACTTCTTTCCCTAAAGTTACCGGAAATAACTATCGCGCATGTTAGCACACATGCATACATATGTATATACATATATATATACACACACATAAGTTAAAACATGTGACCAAAACGTATCCAATCATTGGATTTCAATGTATAATATGTACAAGCATGCGCGAAACATATTTCCGGACTCTTTAGAGAGAGAAGTATGGACACGGTTTTGCTTGGTATTGCCAGTTCATATCTATAAGGTGTATGACTAGCGCCGACTATAGATTACAATTAAAGTGTCTTTTCACGCTGACGCTTGACATTTTCAGCGTCAAAAGATATCACGTGACTAAAAGTAAAGATACCCATTCGTCATTTTTAGTCACGTGATGTCTTTTGACGCTGAAAATGAACGCGGTCAAGCATCAGCATGAAAAGGCACCTTTACGTACTGCGGCTAGCAGCCACACGACGCAGCAAGGAATGAAATTCCCTAAACCCGGACGTTCACACCATCCTTGTCAGTGCGATCGACTGGTGGTGGCGACTGGTGGCGTGTTGGCGCCATTCTCTGCGCGCGGCGGCCGTTCCCGTTGTTCTTCTAGGCTTTCCTCCTTCTATCTTCGGGGCCGAGGTCGCGTTGTGGGCTTGTGGGGACGACGCGATTTTGGGACATTTTGGGATTAGAGGAATTTGGACGAGGGTTTGCGATGCTCACACGTGGCGCATAGGACGAACCCCTAACTTGTGAGCGAAACGGATGTTCATTGCCGATACGCCGTGCGGGGTGTTGCGCGCGCGAGAACTCGACGGCCGGCTGGCGGCAGCGACGACGACGACGACGACGACGGTGGACGACGGTGGTCCGCCGTTCCACACCCCATCACCGTTCTGACTGATTTTTGCGATCCGGTCACCGAAAACCTCCATCATTCCGTCAATAACCGTGTGCCGACCCGCAGGGTGGCGATTGTCCGATAAGGTGCGTATCCGCCCGGATCTCCCCTCCGTTGGCTCCACCGTTGGGGTGAAGAGGGAAAGGAAACTTTGTTCGTCACACCGATGACTCATAATAAGATCTTTTCTTCTTTCTCGCGTTTTTCTCTTATCGAGAAAGGACCCCCACGATAATTGCATAATGATACGCAGGTCGAGCCCTATTGAAATCGGTCTCGCCTTCTGTTTACTGGCTCGTCCAGTTCGAAGTTCACCGATTAACTGACGTTTGAAGTTAATTGACTTTTTCCTGTGATGAACCTCGTACTCGTTTTAACATGTCTTTCTCTGGAGCGAAAAAAGCTACTTGTTGCTATGGTACATATGGATATTTTATCTATATCGCAACACTTCATATTGATACATTTATATTATTGATGTTTCCTAAAATGTTCATTGACCATGTAAGATTTATTTGTTAAAATAAATTAAAGTTTAAATATGTACAGTATATTTTATCTTTTTAAAGAAGGTAAAAAAAGGTACCAGTGTGTGTATGCTCCTCTAAAAAAACACATCTTATATCTAAGATAAAACTTTATCTAATTTAACTTAAGTAATATCACAGACCTTATTCCAACCAAAACGTAATTTTAATTATTAAACTAACAATTATTTTAAATGGAGAATTATATACATACACAGACGCACATTAACCTTTTCTCCAAAAATGGTATCAAAATATCTTGCGCCAACTATAATAATGGATATTTATATGAACTGAAATATCTACTGTATTACTATTTTTTAACCAGTACTTATAATTAAGATATTAATTGCTTTGCGCCCATACAATGATGGAATAAAGAATAATAATACAGTAGATGTTCCAGTTCATATAAATATCCATTATTATAGTGGGTGCAAAATATTTTGATATTATTTTTATAGAGAAGGTAATGTGCATCTGTGTATGTGTGTGTGTGTAATTATTGAAAATAATTGTTAGTTTAATAATTAAAGTTACATTTGGTTGGAATAAAGTCTGTGATATTACTTAAGTTAAATTAAATAAAGTTCTATCTTAGATATAAGATGTTTTTTTAGAGGAGCATACCATACTTGGCACTTTTTTTCATCTTCTTTAAAAAGATAATTTTGTTTGGATATCATGCATTTTGTAGTGTAAAGCATTTTGTATGATAAAACCATCTGCTTTATATCATAATCTTCTTTATTTCATTCTTATATTAGGGAGCAACAGTTTTTGTATGGGCGCACAGCAGTCAATATTTTGAAGTCAAAAGCTTGTATTTATAGTTTAATCTTATATTGAAGATCGTCTTAAGTTCAACTTTAATGCTTTATAGTAAAAGAAATGATATAGTGATAAACTAAAGGCAATCTTAATATATAAATAATAAATATAAGATGAAACTACGAATACCACCTAAAAAGTAGTAATAAAGTAGATATTCTAGTTTGTATAAACTTAGTATTGATGCACAGTAACCAATATTTTAATCATATATTCTCTAAAAATATATATTATTTAGGTTGAATTAGATTAAAAGATTTTTTCTACTCTATTACATTCTTTAATTTTTACTTGTAACTTTTTTCTAATAATGTAATTAAAATTTAAAATATAATTGTCAATTAATATTAATAACTATTAATTAGCTTTGTTAGTAAAATTTTTAAGTAACTGTTTTTGATAATATTAATTTTTATTCCTTGCCATACTAGCAACATATAATTGTTGGTACCTAGGCAATAAACGAACTTGTCTTTGTTGCAATGTCATTAACACAACTGATTCACAACTCAATATCATGCAGCATGTCATCCATCTCATAATTAATTCCAGTGTAAAATTTATCAAAGAGCTCACTTATAATAAATGTTTAATATGTTTAATAATTAAAAAAAAAATAATTTTTGAGAATAACGTAATCTGAGAACATTTTAAGATAAAGATTTCATGATAATGTAATAACCATTTTTTTTTTAACATCAAATGTACTGGATTAAAAATATATCCCAAGCGTTCTGCCCTTAAATATAGAATATATTCAATATATTATTAAAGTAAAAAAAATTATTAAAATATTTTTATGATTCAAAGTGGCACTTGCCACTGTATTGTCTCCACTATGGTTTTCACATACAGGAATGTTGCAACTTGTACAAACGTAGACCGATCTTTTTATAGCGAGTGCCTATTTGAACGAAATGTAAATACAAAAAAACTATGTAAATCTCAAGCTTCTAGTCACCAGTGTATAAATAATAAATAAATTTGATCTTGTTGTCAATCCAACTGGCAAAATTTTATTGTTAAATCTACAACGTTTCGACCTCTACTTTAGGTCTTTATCAAGTAACTAAAACATACAATATAACGCAATGGACATTAAAATCTACACCTATTTCAAACGAAGTAAAATAAGAAACGCTACTTTAAACTAAATCAACTTACAAGAGTCTGTTCACACGTTTGAGCAGTAAAAAAAAAGTTGTGTTGATGACATTTTTTTTACTGCTCAAACGTGTGAACAGACTCTTGTAAGTTGATTTAGTTTAAAGTAGCGTTTCTTATTTTACTATCGTTTTGAAATAGGTGTAGATTTGTTCATTGCGTTATATTGTATGTTTTAGTTATTTGATAAGGATCTAAAGTAGAAGTCGAAACGTTGTAGATTTAACAATAAAATTTTGCCAGTTGACAACAGAATCAAGTTTATTAAAAAAAACTATGTTTTGTATGGCGGTAGCCGAACTAAATGCATACATAAAAGTCAAATTGGGGTATAAACGTGCCCCATTTTCACTTTATGTCTGCACTGCTTGGAAACTAATAACGTTCTAACGCCAGCTAGTATTTCTCTAGATTCTTAAGACTTTAAATTAAATTATGGTCAGTGTCCAGTGTCAATCCCTTCGTCTGCTAAATTAGGAGATAAAATCAAATTCGCCTTGTGTGTGTGGGCTACAAAAATATTCTGGTGACATTCTAGATTTAATAATGAGATAGATGAGATGCTATGAGATATGCAATTGTGTATATATATATACACAGCAATAAGAAAAAAATTATAATTTCTTTTGTGATGAATCATTATCTACAATTAATAAATAATTTTAAAGATATGTATTATTAATATAAAAATTTCTGTTATAAATATTTATAATATAATATTTACAAATATAAAATCTTTATGTTAAGCCTTCCGTACACGATACGATTTTTCATGCTAGATCGCATACGAGGATCTTACTACGTATCCTCATTGGCTTACGATTGGTGACATAATCATCTGAGCCAATCAAGACATGTATTAAGAGGCCTCGTATGCAATCTAGCATAAAAAATCGTATCAAAGGCTTTAATCTGTTCTCATATATCATTTTTGAAAATTAGTTTATTAATTAGAATTGCAATTATAATTTAAATAATTACATTATTAGTAATTGGGATTAACGATTAATATAAGTATAATAATATAGCACATAAAACCGATAGTCAGTAGGCGGTACAGAATTGAGCCCCAGTAGTGTGATTCTGTAACTCGTTAAGAGGTATCGGTATCGTTATACAGTTGTTGCGCAGATATTTTATATGGTAAAAATGCTGCACAACGACAGTATAACAACACCGACACTTCTTAACGAGTTACAGAATCGCAGCCCTGGTCGCGTACTCGCGTAAAGAATACGGTCGGTCTTGCGCTGCGCGTTTACTTGGCGCGAGCCATGTATACGCGTACCATGATACATCTACTGTAACATGCTGATTCACTTAATATTAATAGAAATTAATATTAACTGAAAATTAGCAACTGAATATCTTTAATTACATTAGTAGTATTATTAAAGTTCACAAATGTACATTTACTGTTATGTACAAGATATCAGCATAAAAGTTTTGGTTTTATGGATGTAAGATTATTAAAAGTTTATTAAGGTTTTTGGGTTTTCGACTTTCACATTTTATTCAGCAAAGGAATTGTAAAATCGGCCTTGAAAAATCTCTTAGGAATTCAAATAGCTTTATTTAAAAAAAATCATTAAGTTAAAAATTGACGGGTCTAAAGTAACTTAATTGTTCTTAAATATTCGATTTTCGAACATTGCGCCGGGCCGTATCTCCCATTTTCCTTCGTCATGCGCCCAAAACATGTATTTTCCTCGTGTTTTGCACGGCGTTTTTGCATATATATCACGTGAGACGTTTATATATATTTATACCAATGTTTATATACATTTTGCATACGACACGTGCGCATAAATTTAGCCTTTGCAAAACGTAAAACCCTAAAACCAAAAAACTTGAGTATTGCACCATGCAAATCTGTGAAATTACTATTAACATCTATTGCTGTATTTTTAAATCGAGTCCAATTTAATTGACAAGAAGTAATATTAGTTGCAAATTCGATAAAACATGATTTATATCAATAAAAACTGTTTCTGAAATATGTTTTATATATAAATAAATTAATAAATAAAATCAATATTAAATATCCAATCAAATAATATTAAAAACATCAGTCGACGAACATTTTTAAAACTTTTTTTAAATTCTATCACAACATTAAGAAACATTTACATTTGAAATTCGCATTTGATGCGTAAATAAATATTTCATATTTAAAAAATAAAATTTCGAACGAAATTTCGAATTATGATATGAGAGGAAAGGGAAGTAATACAATGAAGGAATCAAAGTAATCAAGTAATAATACGATTTATTATCGATTCCTTTACTGTATTATTTCTTTTTTCTCTCATAAAATCCAAATTTTGTTTATTTTATTTTCTAAATATGAAATATTTATTTACATCAAATGCGAATTTTGAATGTAAATGTTTCTTAATATTGTTTGTGACAGATCTTTTTGAAAAAAAATTTTGGAAATGTTTGTTGACTGACGTTTTTAATATTATTTGATTGAATAATTTAATTAATGTTGATTTTATTTATTAATTTATTTATATATAAAATGTATTTCAGAAACACGTACTTTTTATTGATATAAGTGATGTTTTATCGAATTTGTAACTAATGTTACTTTTTATCAATTAAATTCAATTTGATTTAAGAATACAGTAATAAATGTTAATAGAGATTTCACAGATTTGTATGGTGCAGTTTGTTCGGCACCGTGCCGTTTAGCGGTACTCGCCAAAGTGGCCGTTTGATTGCACCGCTCCTGACGGCGCGAGCTTTACGGCTTGGGGTTGGAAAATTTCCAAAGTTCACCGTTTAAAAACTATTGATCCTTCAACATTTGGCTATTTGACATTTTCGACTCAGTTTTTTATGAGGAATACATACATGCCGTCTTCTCCGGTTGATCTGGAACCTGTATATATTTATACACCCTGTATATATTAATATGCATGTATTAGTCTGAACTATTTTCCTTTGAACTATGTTTTAACACTGATTGAACTGATGATCTCTGTGCAAACGCTGCCTTGGATATGATATTTTTTTAATTTAATTGTGCAGAGGTAAATAATCTCTATTCTAATATTACGCATCACAGCACTATAATTGTAATACCGTACACATACGTACACATGTATGTTACTCTTGTTGTATACATGCATTTATATTTTAAGTATATCATGTAATACATTGGGTATTATGTAATTAAGATTAATCTGTTTTTATGTTCTAATATAAAAATATACGCAGGAGAGGCACTTATTAATTGTGACGCGACTAAAGAAATAAGGCAACACTACTTCTAGCGCAGCGCCTATAGCACGAGATTAAAATCTCGTTTACCAATAATTGGGAATGGTGGAACCCATATATTATTATATATGAATAGATTCGATTTTCAATGCTCTTTAATTTTTGTCTTTACAAAATTTTCAAAATTTTGCAAAAAAAGAAGGTGGAGGTAAATTTAAAAAATTAAATTTTTTGAAAAATAAAAGTGTACCATTATAAAGAGTATAAAATGCCATAAAACTTTCTTATAGAACATTTTTTAATAATTCTTATATTTTCAAAGATATTTGTCAAAAACGAAAAAATGCGTTATTTCCGTGGGGTGGTTTTAACTCCTAAACGTCGAGACACGCAGCTAAAAAGATATAGGTCTAATATTTTTTAAATGTTCTACAACATTTAAATTCCAATTTTAATTTTATATCCAAAGCTCATTAAAATCGGTGAAAGACTCTTCTGACCATTCCCTTGTTAGTTTACATGTGTATATATGTATAATCAGTTACAAAAGCTTGCATGCTTTTTGTAATAACACAGAATTTTGTTATATCACACAAAATGCAAGAGTTTTCATATTTTTATCAATATTATTAATTAAAAATCTACAAATGCATAATATATTTATATCAGTTTCCAATTTGAATAGTCTTAATTTTATTTTAACCAATTAAATTAACTTTTATCTTTAGTTATTTCTAAGAATTAGAAAAAGATAAAGAATAAGTTAAAACGAGATTAAAGTTTATCTGTATTAGTAGAAGTAAACGTTACTAAATTCTTAAGAAAATAATGATAAATAGGAAGTACAATGTTACAAAAATTTACTCATATATATTAAATGTGTCAAAGTTTCTACGAATTGTTCTGGTTATTTGATTTTTTTTTGCTTTTTTAATGAAGTAATATTTAATAATTTTTATAATATTAAGACTTTATTTTATATTTTTGCAATGCATTTTTTATACTTGCAATTCTTATTTTTTAACTTATCACAGTTTAGACACGTTTAATTGGATTTAAATTCAATGACTGAAGAGGGGAACGCAATAATCTATATCATAAAAAGACCCTTTTCTAACAATGTACAAACAATATAAAATTATCACAATAAAAAATATAAATTATATATATATATATATATATATTATGTATGTGTATACATATATATATATATATTTAGAAAGTTTTGTTAACTTCTTTAGACATAAATGTTTATTTCCGTTCAGTAGCAAAATAAAGAGCAAATTTCAAACATTTCGGAAGAGATATTAATTAGTTATCAATTTATATCATATCTTATAATTATGTATATGTTTTTACATATTAATCGTTATTAAAGCATATTATCCTTGTTACATTTATGAAAACTTTAATCTGTATGACGACGATAAGACGTGTTTTTTGAAGTCTCTCGCTTGCTTTGCACCACGTGTTTTAACATCAATGTCTGCAGAATGGCCAGTAGCCGTATTTACTCATATCTTGAGACCCTGTGCTATCTTACTCAGACCAGTATTTCCCCTTCAAACCGGCGGAAGCCATTGTTACGTTATGTAAGAACTTTCCTTTGTATGTGAACTTGTTTAATAAAACAAGGAATTATCAATCTCAACTTTAAAGGACTTTTATATACAATTATTATTAAATGTTTTTTTGCATGAAGAAATAATCTAAGCTATTTTTATTTACTTTATAAATACTTACGATATTTTAACATACATAAGATGTACATAAGAACAATATTTTGAAAAAAATATTTTAAAAGTTATAATTTATACAAATTTAGAATTTGTGAATATGTATTTTATAAAATTCAGTAAAAGGTACTTCTTCATACATGTCTTAGGACATTTATTTGAAAAATGCGTACACATATTTTTATATTTTTATATTGTTTGTATATTCTGTATTATTTGATAATTATATTAATATTATCGATAATATTATCGAAAGAGGAAATGAATATTATGAGATGAATATTATTTCCCGGAGAAAAGAAGATTTGTATTATAATTTTTTTGGACATTCCTTTAATACGTCAATGATATGTCAATCTCTGAGTACTTTAGACCAACAATCAATTATATTGCGTAGATTAATTGACGGTATTTCCCACCCCCAAGTGGAGTTTGGCTCTTAAGTAACATTTATATTAGCCTTCCAGTCTAATTTGGTTTCCTGATGAACCATCTTGGTTGTCAGATAATTTTGTATAAGTAGACTTGAACGCTACAGACTGATACTACTTATCTTCTTCATATAAATAATGGCCCAAATAATAGCTTCGAGTGCAGTATCGTTCTGACTTTCTCTCTGCTCAGATCGAAGTTAAACGGAGTTTCTCACATATACGTGTATCGTAAACGTATTTTACGTTTTAAATAATTTGTGAAATATTTATATTCTACTTTTGCTATACATAAGTACATGAGACGCGATAGAGGAATCGCTAAAATTTAAAAACGCTACCAAAATTTTTAAACCGTGATATAATTATTTTTTTACTGTTTACATAAAGAAACGAGAATTACTTCCCTGCAGGTAGGATCTAATTGGATTTTATCTAACCTTATTGATTTTATTTTAATATTTTATTGTATGAAACTTTTTGATATAATTATACTTTTGTGTGTGTGTGTGTGTGTGTGTATGTGTGTGTGTGTGTTTTAAAACACATAGCATGTATAATTGCAATGAAAAGATAGTATAGCTTTACATATTTATAAAAAACATATGTAAAAGATTGGGCAAAATTAATATCAACATTTTTTCTTGTGAACTACATACGTCACAGGAAATATCGGATTTTACTGGCTCTGATAAATTTAAGATAAATGGATAAGATAAAATTCTGGTCAATATGTGATAGAATTTTAGTATGTTACCACATATGCTAATTTATAAACGTATATTTAAACAACTGTTTTTTCTTCTTAATTAATAACATATTACAGAGTTTTAAATTTATGTAATTTTACATTTATTCATGTTTTTTATTTTTACAAATTACAGTACAAATTATGACAATATTGGTTTTCCATATGATAAACCATACAATAAGTATTTAGTTAATCTAATGATTGCTTTTTTGCAGGATTCTATCTGCGATAGACTGGTCGACCAGTCTGTTCGTGGGTGCTTGAATAACTCCGGCAACTGGAAGTTGGCCCTGAATGCAGAGCCCCCGTGGCTTTGCTAGCACCCCCACATTGATCTTGTCGTAATCCGCTTCCTTACGACCCACCTAACTAGCATTGACAGCTGCCTCGTATGTATTTTTGTTATATTAAATTTATTAAAGTTAACAACGTACAGGGTAAAAAATTAATTTTTATTTTGTACGCCTATATCTATTGTTTAATAATGTTTGTTTGATTTTCAGTTTGCTGCCTAGCACCTACAGAGTACTAATTAATTTAATCAAACTCAATCAACATGAAGGTAACAAATCTTGATGAGCGTATCCATGTTTTGGACAGTGAGTCTAATGTTATGACCGTTATCAAAAACATTGCAATGAGTGGTTTGCAAGAAGAAGCCTTCTACGTGTTGGATATAGGAGATATTGTCCTAAAGCATCAAATCTGGAAAGAAAAATTGCCACGAGTCGAACCCTATTATGGTAAGTTATTAACATTTAGAATTTATTTTACGTATAGTGTTATTCATAAAAGTTATTCAATTTCAGCTGTGAAATGTAACGACAATTTGATTGTAATTGAGGTATTAGCAGCCCTTGGTACCAATTTTGATTGTGCATCTAAGGTAAATATAATCAAAATATTAAATGTATCTTTAATCGTATACTTTTACATTAAAGATATTTATATATTTTTTTATTTTGCAGAATGAAATAAACAAAGTATTAAGCCTTGGTGTAGACTCTTCAAGAATTATTTTTGCTAATCCTGCAAAACCTGCTTCACATATTCGTCACGCTGCTGCAGTAGGAGTAGAAACTATGACTGTAGACAATGAAAGCGAGCTGCACAAGATAAAGAAACTTTTTCCAACTGCCAAGGTAATTACGCATCATTTAACTTCTCTAATATTGCATTTTTTTTTTAAATGTGGTTAATTTTATTTTGAAAGTGTTTGTATCATATTATTGCAACTTTCTCATTTGTGCAGATCGTTATACGAATTCGTTGCGATGCAGAAACGGCTCAATGCCCACTCGGCATGAAATTTGGCTGTGATCCGATATACGAAGCTCCTAATCTATTACATCTTGCGTATAACTTGGGCCTTAACGTGGTGGGCTTCAGTTTTCACGTTGGTTCCGGATGTCAAGATCCACCGGTGTTCTATCGCGCTATTCATCATTGCAAGATATTATTTGACATGGCTACTGATCTTGGTTTCAAGCCGTATCTCTTAGATCTTGGTGGCGGTTATCCGGGTAACAAAGGCACAAGTATTGACAAAATCGCAGAAGTTATTAACAAAGCTCTCGATGATTACTTCAACAGTAAGTTATTTTCTTGTTATGTTTGGTATATTTTTGGATCGCATTTTACAATAAAAATTTTTTTTAGCTGATGCTGTTCACATAATTGCTGAACCAGGTCGCTTTTATGTCGCATCTGCATTTACATTGGCAACGAGTATCCATAGCAAACGTTCAATACGCGGAGATTCCAATGCTGTTACGCACAACATGTATTACATCAATGATGGTGTTTACGGATCATTTAATTGTCTGTTGTACGATCATCAACACGTAACTCCCATTCCTCTAAAGGTAAAGTATTTTATTTAGATTACTATTTAAATTAATAATATTTGTTAACACACTTTCTTCAAATTAATATCTACATATCTATATATTGCTCTTTAGAACGGTTGTGGAAAGATGATTAATTCGAGCGTATGGGGTCCAACGTGTGACGGATTGGATAAAATTATTGAAAATGTTATGTTGCACGAAATGGATCTTGGTGAATGGATCATTTTTGAAAACATGGGGGCCTACACATTGCCTGTTGCTTCACCATTCAACGGATTTCCTATTCCTAAGGTCCATATTGTCGCTGATGAACAAATTTGGTAAGAAAAATTAGAACACTATTTTGTTGATTAGTTTTTTTGTAGTGAAGAAGATAATAATTTTGCATTAATATTTCTTACAGGCTTTTATTGAAAGATGCTCTACCTTTAACTGAAGATCACTTTGTTATTGGTAATACACCAGCTAATTTGCGACTCGGACTAGACATCGGTGGAAATGATATTGATCCGTGGAGGGTCGCTCATCCAATAGAATTAGCACCATCTGAAATGTTAACCGACACTCATAACACTCCGCCACATTTTATCTTTGAGTATGTCGAAGCGCCACTAAATTGATTTGATCATTTCATAAACATTTGAGAATACGTACGTGCATTTCAAAACGGATGTATTCAATCGTAAAAGAATTTTATTTCTTTTTAATTAGAAAAATGATAAATATGTAAACATTTTTAAGATGAAGTATAATTACATATAATTTCTCTAAGATTTTGAAATAATAAGTATTAAATGTAATTTTACACATAAAAATGTGCTGATTTTAAGATAATTTGATAATCTATTTTTCTCTTTCAAACAATTTACAATTACTTTTTGTTTGCTTTTATTAAAAATACATTTAATTTAATAATAATTAAGAATTACAAACTCTAAGTAGAATGCTAAAAATTGCTCTTCTGATATTACTGTTAAAGATTAATATTTGTAAATGTCAGATATTTCTCTTGTAACGCATAATGTATGAAAATATGATAGACATTTATGTGGCATTACGTGTGTCTCCATGTATATTATCTGTGTAATGGAGCGTGTTATAGCTTCCGTATAAAATATTTTGATTTATGAAAATTGATATTTCAAAAAGCAACTGCTCAGTGTTTTTCTTCTGCAGTTTTTCAATGCATTTATCATAGAAGAAAGCTATAATTCGTTCGGGCATGAATTATATACGGATGGAGCAAACGTGATTTGACAATAGAAACATTTATGCTTTCTGTATGCGATAAGAGAATGAGGCGGCTACACGTAGAAAGCGTCGATTTTAAAAGTGCTATGATTTAGTTCTGTATTTTAAATATTCAAGGATTCTTCAATTATTAAAAATATGCTTGGGCATATTCGGGGCATGTATTAATATATTTTTTAATTTTCTTTTTAATTGATATTTTAAAATATTATAGAAAAGATTAGAGAATTCGTAAAGAATTGACTGTACTACACGAGATATGCAAATGTAATCTCTGAAGTACTTGCACCAAATATAAACTCTGTAGGATTGCTAGGAACTTTACGGCATTGAGGCAGCTGTCACAAGAACCGAAGAAAATTAATTTTTTATTATTCTATTATTACTATTAATATTATTGTAATTATTATTATTGTCAATTGATCATGATTTATCGAATAATAAATGTAATAAAGTACAAGAACAATATGTACAATTGTAGGTGTATTTATTTTCCTATTAATTATCTACTTTAATTTGATATGTATTATATATGTATAATGTAAAAAACAAGCGATTTTTTATTGCATTTATTGATATTGAAAAATTCAAAAACATTTTGTATAGATTACTTTCACACAAAGTGGCTAATATCTTTTATTAAACTGTAAGAAAAACTAACGAATGGTTTCTCTCAAATTTATCCCGAAAGAATATGAACCATTTCTCCTACAGAGCTTATTTCATGCGTGTTATTTTTCTTCCATTAAGGAAGTTGGAAAAAAAGAAGACGCTGCAAGTAAGATTTGCTGACAAAGTAAATAAAAAAATTATGGATATTTTAAATAGGAGGATCACAGCGTGAGCGTCATGTGCTTGACCTTTCGATAATGTTTCCGGTATTCCTCTTTCGATCTATCAACTTTGCGCCATGCTGCGTGTGCGAAACGTGATTTTCAGTTTTGACGTGGAGCAATGTTGAACCATATTGCCTGAAGAAAAGAAAGTATTGTAATATTAACATTATGGAATGCCATTTACTAAAACAATTGCTGGAGCGTCAATATAGTATATGTATATTAATAATTATAATTATGCAATAAGGCATATCTAGATTGTTTTATCACTCGACGCAGAAACTCGAGTAGCAATTGTTAACGACGTATTAAATCTTGTGAGTTTTGATAAGATAATGACGTGATTTGATTAAGGGCCGGTTGGTTGTTTCATTTCCTTATCCCTCAGGTAAGCATATTACCCAGTAAACATCAATATCTTGTAGAAATCGAAAAGACATCTTATTCAAGACATTTCTAAAAGATAGCTAAAAGATATCTAAGAAGATTTTGTTGAAGATATCTTCATAGAATTTCTAAAAAATATCTAAAAGACATCTTAAAAGATGTCTTAAAAATTTTCGAATTAGACATGTCAAAGATATCTAAATGAAAGATCTCTACGAGATACCTTCCCAGACAGCAAGGAGACATCTTATAGTAGCTCTTTATGAATTACATAAATTTTTATGAGTTTCTCAATATTCTAAAAGAGGTTTTAAGGTGCTCGTATTGTGATCTTATGCGTCACCTAAATGAGCACTTTGTGAGCTGGTCATAATGAGTTCTTTAAGAATGTATTTGTTTCTTTATTTTTGTAGATAACACTTGTAACTTTTTTAATTTTAAATTTCAATTTTACCTTAATTTAAAAATAATTATTTTTTATTTTAATTTAAATAAAGTAAAATTAAAATTTAAAATTAAAAAAGTTAAAAGTGTTATCTATAAAAATTAAGATATTCGTTTCTTTATTTTTGTAAATTTTAATTTTACCTTATTTAAAAATAATTATTTTTTAAACAAGGTAAAATTTTAGTTTTTTAAATTATTTTTTAAGTAAGGTAAAATTAAAATTTACAAAAATAAAGAAACATTATATTCTTAAAGAACTCATTATGACCAGTTTACAAAGTGCTCATTTAAGTGGCGCATAAGATTACAATACGAGTACCTTAACACCTCTTTTGGAAAATTGAGAAACTCGTAAAAATTTATGTACTTCATAAAGAGCTACTATTATTTTTTTTTAATAAATAAAGACAGACATTTTTCTGATAGGTAAGTTTATCAAGAAGTTGGAACAACCGATCTTAAGGAAAAGCAATGTATGAACGAGCTACTAATCTAATCTTGGTTCTTCACAGGGGGGATTATTAATTAATACAATCGGGTCATTGAAATTTTATCTAAATTTAAAAGCAATCAAATCACTGTAATTGCGATGAAAAAAAAAGTTACTTATGAATATTTATATTAAAAGTAAAAAATATATATATATAAATAATTTGCATATTGAGAGAGAGGGAGAAAAAGATATGCATAACAGATGTTCAATAATATACAAAATATTCGACATTATAACAAAATAGATTACAACTTTATATTAAATAATGTCTTACATATCTTGTAAATACTAAAAATATTAATATTTAACTAATAGTAAAATTATATGAATATTATAATTTAACAGCATAAAATATAATAATTATATTGTTAAGCATAAGAAATTATAATATCGATATAATATTGAGTTACTGTGATATAATATATATTGAGTTATAAATTAACATAATCGAATAAATCTAAAAAATCAAAAATTAAAATTATAATAATCGAATGACTTTGTGTGTCTGAAGTACCGTTATCAATATTGCAGCAAATGTACTTGGGAATTACGTAAATAAATCTAAATGCAAACGCTGACGTTATTGCGACAATTAAATTGAAACTGATTGCAGATTATGAGTAAATAAATGTCATTCGTCATTTATCGAAGCGTGACAATGACTCGAGAGAATCAAATAACTTCATCAGATATTAACGATTAATATTATATAATTTATCATGAGATAGATCGAGCGTCATGATTTCTTATAATAGAATTTTCACATGTACAAAATTTATATTATCGAGATAAAATGATTATTATATAATACAGTAGTCAAGATTTTGCAAGAAATGCTTGAAAATTTTATAGGTATATATATAACTACTTTCGGTTCGAAAGACGCCGTGATTGAAAGATAATTAAAAGTCGAAATAACCAATATGTTATCAAAATATAGGTAATTCCAAGATAATAAGAGATAAACTTCGAGGAAGACAAATTTTTCGAAATCCTCAAAAGAAAATTCTCGTCAAAGTTATTGCGAGAATATATTCAGATTGACAGTTAATGGAATTGAAATTTCAGTTGAATTCGCGATTGATTGGACTTCCGCATTCCTTCCGAACGTTCCAACATCATGACACGCAACTGTTCATGCAGTCACAAAGATGACTATAAATTTTAAATCAGAGTTAATTTCGACTCTGACGAAGAGTATTTTATTCCCCATAAATTCAATGAAAATATGAGTTTATTTTTCTGGACAAGAGACCGCCATGACACTGAGCCGCCATCTTCGCCTTTGCGCGCATCATCGGTTTCGGTTGGTGCTCTAGCTACTTCGTATGCTCGGCCCATATTCATTGAACGGCGTAGTGGAGTGGTGGAGCGGCATCATCCTCATTTTTCGAGACGCCGCGAACAGTTCCTTCTTCTCACGGTGAGTTTCGTACGACCGTTCCTCCAACGCGAGTCGATCCCGCGATCAGCCTTTACGATCTTCGCGCACATCTCGTCATCCCCGAGGGAAACGAGCTTTCCGCCGTAACAGGGAAAGGAAGGACACGCAGCCATGGGCGTGGATGTCGAAATCTTGAGTCCTGGAGATGGTAATTATGCATTTTTATTTTTCTAAAGACTCGAATCTCGTCGTTCGCATTCCCATCGCGAGAACTCTCCCCGCTCGCTTATTCTCTCTCTCTCTCTCTCTCTCTCTCTCTCTCTCTCTCTCTCTCCTTCCCTTCTCTCTTCCTTTCGCTCGCTCGCTTGCTCGCTCGCGCTCGTAGGTGCGCGCGCGCGCGCCACACCATGCTTGATATTCCGGAAATTTTACGTTTTATACTTATCGTTAATATAGACTTCCAATTGTGCTACGGTGGAGCGTTCTTTATTCGAGATAAAATAAACTCTGATCGACGACATGATTTACCTTATTTATTCCTCGTTGCTAATTTTAAATGATACATGTTCGAGTTTTATCTATGTTATTTCACGAATATGTTTTTCTATGTGCAGGTCAGACCTACCCAAAGACCGGGCAAACTGTGGTCGTGCATTATACAGGTGAATATTTCATCGCATGAGATTGATATCCAAATTATATCTATGGCTGCGTTCCGAAATTCACTGCCAGTACTGAAAGTCTATAGTTCATGTTACGTGAATATATTTTTAATACTGGTAGTAAATTTTGGAACACAGCCTTTGTATGAAGGAAAAATGGAGAAACAAAAGAGAAAAATAAACTCGCCATATGACAATATTATAAGTTACGGTCCACTTAACATTAGAAGTGCTTCCAGGTATTTGTAACATCAAATGGACTGAAATTACAATGTCGCGTATAAATTCTATATAATGTATACAATTTTAAGACCTTGTAAAGATACAATCAACATATGTTTTGACTTCATTAATGTTTGCAGGTACTCTTGACAATGGAAAGAAATTCGATTCCAGCAGGGACCGCGGTATACCGTTTAAATTCAAAATCGGGAAAGGTGAAGTAATTAAAGGTTGGGACCAAGGAGTTGCACAAATGTGCGTCGGGCAGCGGGCCAAGCTAACTTGTTCTCCAGACTTTGCTTATGGTAGCCGAGGTCACCCTGGAATATATCCTTTAATGCAAAATGATATAATATAAAAAATATATTAAATACACGAAATAAAAATATATTCAGTATAATTTTATCAAATAAAATAATTAGTATAATTATTCTATTTGATAAAACTAACGCCAGACCATGAACTGTATTAGCCTTGACAGAGACACACTATCCCACCAAATGCCGTTCTCATCTTTGATGTGGAGCTGCTGAAGGTGGAGCCTTGAAATACCTCTTAGAGTGTACCAAACTTGACCAAACGCATTTCAATACAAGAAAAAGAAAAAAAGAAATTCATCAAATTATGTTAAGTAGTTGTCGCACGAATGGCACATCCTACTCTAATGCCTTAATTCAATCGCTCGTACATTAAAAGTTATATTCACGAAGTAATATATGAACGACGTTGAAAACGTTTGTTTCCTACAACCTCCTGCGGAAACGACGTACAATTTATACAATGTATAAATTACAGATCAATAATATTCGACATTGTCGCATAGTTGTTAGATTGTAAGATCATATATCTATTAATATGTAGTTCGATTTACCTGCTCTCTAAGAGATGCTACTTAACTTGTGTACTTGATTTGAAACAGACTAATCGTGTTCCTACAATGAGCGGTTGAATAAAGGAAACCACCAGATATTTGCAAAATATAATCCGTGTTCATTCCACTCATTACATATTTGATGACCTTTCGAGTATTTTGTACAAAGATTCAATAAAGAAAAGAACAGTTGATAATGCTACAGGTTTTCATAGAACGAAGTACAAGAAAAAAATTGCTCTGCTCCTTCAAGTGTACACCTCTTTTTTTTTTCATATATATTATATGTGAACAAGTGATTGAAGAGAAATGTAAGAAGGATAAGCATTGCACTATAATAAATCTTTTTCCAGGTTGACAACTTGTATTTTTTTAAATGTATGCATATTTACAAAATATTTTGAACCTATATTTATAAATATACATTGTGCAACCTTTTTAAATCAACTTTTGACGCGAGAGAAAATTTCTTTGATCCGGATTATACATAAAGAGATATACGCAGATATACACTTTTTAACTTTACGTCAACAGGTATAACTAAATAACAGTGCATATTTAATTAGTCTCTACTGTCGAAATATATATAAATTATTATTTGTCTTATTTTTGTTAAAATCTGTTTTGTACATATATGACTTCTTATTATGTCAATGATTATGTGAAAATTTCGTTTTGTGCTCATTCGCTGAAGTATCGACAGATTAATCAGAATCAACCTATACTATATGAAAATAGTTAATTCTGTAATATTATAAAATCTCAAATAATTCTATTTTCTAATAATCATTTTATGTGCATATAAGGAATTGACATCTCTCTTTATACATTTTTTAATTCTATAAAATCCTTGATTTTATAAAAATACTAATTAACCATTTTCATAATAGTTTACACAATATTTGAAAGCTATTCATTAAAAATAAACAAGTATGAACAACTTATCAACCTCAATTAAAAATATAAATCTAACAATAAGAAACAAAAATATTTTCTCTATTATGTACATAAGTCAATCCTTAAAGGACAGCTATTGTGTGGTTCATACTTAGTAACATGTACACAGATTTAATACAATCCACTACTTAATATTAATGCAACAAGAATAATAGCTGTTTAATATACAAACAGCTCTGGGAAATGAATTTCATAAGCTGGAGTTTGACTTGGCTTAATATCCGTTTGTGGTCCAGTTGCAGGAACCGCGTTGCGCGGATCAACAGATAATGTATTAAATATCTCTGACAACTTGCTCTGTAAAACATCGTGCTGTGAATAGAAAAGAAAAGATTAGAAAGCTTACTAACTGTGATAATTATCAAATATTATATACGCTCATTAATGAACCTTTGGTTGTGTTTTTGACACTAAATCCTGGAATGGTGCATTTCTGAAGAATTGAGAGAGTTGCATTCGCTTCTCTTCTTCTACAACTTGGTTATTATTGTTCTCTGTCAAAATTCTTTTCATACTTTCAAAGGTTAATTCTTCTCCAGGTAATTTCTGCGAAAAATTAATTATGAATAAGAAGATAATTAACAAAATTGTAAGATAAAATAAACCCAAGAGAGATTAGGAAAAATGATATATAATAGTTGCACTAAACAATCATATATCTCTCCTAATTTAGTATAAATTAAACTTAAATCATACTTTTTGTACACCAGGTGATGAACCTCCACTGTCCAATTCTGGACCTCCAGAATTAATATCGGCTAGCGAATTTCGTCCAGCGTCAACCCATGAATGCCTAGTAAAGAAAGTTTAATATGACATGACAAAACTTACACATAAAACGAGGCAATATTTTCTGTGCTAATGCTTAATGTGTACGGTTGATTATCGACTACTTGGCAGGTATTTACCTGTGCTGCAAAGAATTGCCGTTGTAACCTGAACCTTGTTGTAATTTGCCACTGTCAAGTCCAGCTCCCTTCAGGCATTCGCTGACAACAGTTTGATCGACTAAAAGAGCTGGCGCTAATCTGGACGTTAGACCAGTATCATATTGAGATTGTAAATCTGGTAGCAAATGTGGGCTATCATTTTGACGCGCTTCTATCACCTTAAAATGGATTTATTATTTTATTTTTAACAATACATCATGATCTTAATATAAGATCAATAGAAGTTGAAAATTTCAAATTACTTACCTTTGCCGCATAATCCATAAGAGCAGTAATATTACAGACATATGATATTAAGACTAGTAGGCTGATAACTATTGCGTGTAAATTGAACTTCAGTGGAAGACTAATTTGACTACTCGTCAACGCCAAGTCTTGTAGGCTCAACACTAATCTCAATAACTCTAATACTGTTTCCTCAGAAGCCAATTCAATGGCAAGTAATGCCAACGTGGTATAAATAGATTCCACATTTTCTACTGTGTTACTAGACAGTTCTAATGATTCATACAACGCTAAGTAGATTTCAGGGCCGTGCTTCCGAATGAAGATTACATCAGGCCTGGATGCTTTTTCAATAACAAGATCGAGCTCTGCTACATTCACGCTAAAAGAATAAATATTTTCAAAAATTACAAAAAAGGGAAGATATATAAGTATTAACAAAACATTTGTTTGGCAAAATTTATTGATTAAAAAGTAAACTTACGTTGGCTTAGCGAGCTTTGTAATATTTCGACGTCTGTCAATTAAGGTATGGAATATTTTTTGAACGAGAAGCCTCATTTGAGCATCTGCTGCCAGTGACATTCTCAGTAATGGGTCCAAAAAACTGGGTGGGAACGTCGTGTTCAGGTGAATTGTTTGATACTTTGTACCAACCTGTATATAAAATTCGTATTTAAACCTATACCTTTATTGATAATTTCAATAATAAAATAATAAATGATGTACCTTTAACAACGATTTTAAAAGTATGCTTTGAAGTAACACGTCTCCTTTACCGACCGATACAATACGATTTGGCTGACTGTATGGAACTTTACTCATAATGAACATCATAATCTCAATTTTTTGATAATCGGGAAGATGATTTGCGAATTCTCCAAGAGCATTAATAAGAGCTTCTTGATATAATTGCTCATCACTACTTGACGATTGGTTTCTCGTTACACTAACCCGTAGATGAGTCAATAAGGAATTTATAATCTCTAATACAGAGGGTCCTAGAAAAAGAATATATTGTTAAGATATCCATAATTTATTTTCTGCCATAATTTAAATTTAATAATTATCGTTTATGTATATAAATTTATATCAACTAGACAATAGAATTTACATCGAATGTATTTAACTTTTCTATATCTACTTACCAACACTTTCACCTGCAGCAATTGATATAATCTTAGATAAAGTATCTGCAATGCTAGTGCGAATCTTAGGGGATGACTTTGAATGATCATCAAGATGCGTCATTAAAGCTTCCACTACAGTGTAGGAATACTGTGACTGAAATATACATTAAAGTAAAATTAATTATTCGATATGTCAAATATTATTTGACTTATATTGTTACATACCTGGATAGAAAACATAATTATCCTAAAAGTATGAATTGCGAAGTAGTTAGGGACCCATAACTGATGATTATCCAGATGCCTATAAAAAAAATAAATATTAATTCAAATGTTTCTTATACAAATATATTTACATAGAGACTTCCAAGGAATTTGTCTCATACCTCAATACAGGTCTTATAACGCATTTAATATGGCCAAATGATGCGCGCCCAATCAATTCTCGCATACAAGTTTCCGCAAATTGTGGCGGATCCGATCGTTCTTCGGTTGGGCTGTCTGGTGTCGTATCTTCCTTATCAGCGTATCTAAAGATACATACTTGGTGTCAACTTATGCATGCTCCATAATATTTGTTTCTTCTTGTTTCTCGTTTCTTGAAATTACCTTGAATTTTGCATATTGTACAGCAATGATGGCACTATCTTGTCCATATGTACAGGTTCCCAGATGTTCTCGACCAAATCGTCAGAAAGAGTTTTTCTCACAACGCCCTATAAAGATATATATGAATATATACAGATGCAAATTTTAATGTAAACAATAATTTAATATATAATATTTAGTAGAGCGTTTTACCTGCAACCCTTGAATTCCAGCAAGCCTAATTTGCTTGCGTGTAGTGGGATCGTCATTATTGGAATGGCACATTGCCGAATATTTCGACACGAAGAAATCGTAACGGGTATGATAAGAGGGTGTGTCTTCCTCGATATTGGCAAATCTGACAAACTAAAAATCAATATATTAATAAGTAAAATCAGTGAAAAAAAGAGTAACATCAATAATCGTTACTTACAGACTGCGTCGCGAGAATTTGTAACTGAGGATCTGTGGATTCCAATAGCTTTTGTACCATTTTCAAGAAGCTTTCGACAAATAGATTCAGAGTTTGTGCGTGACAAGCCACGAGGAGCTGATCCATTGCTTCCATGGCAATCACGACAAAGCCATTTCGTCGCCTATCAGGATATATTCTTATTAGACAGGATCCTTATTCTGTTTTCACAATGTATTGACTATAGATTAGCACACTATATACATAATGTACTGTACTTATTGCCCGTCATGCTTGCAGTAGTCATCAGGATTAATTCTTCTAATTATGTGCGGCAGTAGTGTATGATTATTTATATAATCACTGTTATAATGTGGCTACTTGTGTATCTTACAATGAAAGATGTTATTATATTGCATGTTTTTATCTTACCTATAAATATCCCTGGAAGCTCGCTGAAACAAGTATTCACCAATTCTATCCAATTTCTCAGGACTGCTCAATGAATAGAATGTCAGTTTCTCCATATTATTCTTGATTAATCCATCCTATTTGTATAATTCATTAATGTATATCATATACGAGTCAGTAACAAACTCGGAAATTGTATAAAACATGTAGGCTGTATATATGTATAAATTTAATATGAAAAAATTCAAAATTTTAATAGAAAAATGCTAGCTTTCTAAAGGCTAAATAGTAAAGGCTATGTATCTACTTTAGTGGCTCATATATGAGCCACTCCAGCCTTTTCAAAGTTAATAGAGATTGTCGCGTGCGAGACATGTGTCAATACGATTTCTCATACGTCGCAAATATCACGAGTTCAGCCGTAAATAGAATAATCATTTTGGTCTCTTTCGCGTGTCAAGGACAGCGTTTCAGTATTGATTTACTCGTGAATAAAGCTATAAAATGTACCGGTCAACAAGAAACGAAAGAAAATATAAAAATATCTCACCTGTGGATTGACCGGAAAGATATTGTCAACGAGCCTCTTGTATCTCGGTCGTAACGCAGCGAAACACCAACAACAGCCTGATTTAAAAAAAATAAAGAAAAAATTAAAATGTGCTGACAAGTCGTCGTCCGCTCGCGATTCAATTGGCGTCTTCGAAAATACATAATTCTGGCTACGTAAATTATCGGTACTCACCAAACATTTTGACAGCTTTCTGGGTTTGACACTTGTTTGTAAATCGACAGCGATGACGGCACCAGGACGTGTGCGCGTATATGGCACCTTTTGATCGATCAGCCAACTATCGATAGGTTAGGGATTAACAACCCATCGAAAACACACCCAGCTGTGAGCTGGGACAACCTTCTTCTGAAGCATGAAGCAAAAACGGCAAGTGCCCTCTGACAAACTGGACATGAACTACAACATTCTCTTTGATTTAATGTCTGAAAATTGCTCCGCTAGCTGGCGTGCGCGTCTGCGCGTGTGTTGCGCTTGCATTTTACGATCAGAATAATATATTTTTCAGAATAGACTTGAAAAATAATAAAAGATTTATAGTTTTCATTCAAAATGTAGATTTTCTTTCAAATTAAATTTCTAACAATAACACTTAAAATATTTATTATAATTGCATTTTAAAACATGGCAAAAATCTCAATAAATACAAGGCTTTTTTAAATTTTTGTGTTTAATGTGTGTGTGTGTGTGTGTTTAGAATCTATAAAAAAAATATATAAAAAATGTAATATCTTAAAATAATTGTATCGCGATAAAAAAATAATCTAAAGTTAAACTTCCTTCAATCTTTTTATAAATAATACTGTATAATTGTCATCTTTTATAAATATACTATATCAATTTTTATTTCCAGTTTAATATTCCTTATTCTTTAGATTCCTCGAAATTAAAGATATTTACATTTACACAGCCGCGGCTTTGAAGTTGATAAGTAAATGTCAAAAGTGCAGATTTCAAGAATTCTTTTAATTAATCATAATCAAGGAAAAAAATAATTTTTTTTAATAAAGGGAGAGAGATCTTTTACATTAAAAAAGGGTTGTGGCTTTTTTACTGCTCCTATTTAGTTAATTGTTTATTCAAGCATATGATATATATATATATATATATATATATATATATATATATATAATATATAATCGTTTCTTTTTCTCCACTTATCGCACATATGTTATACTTGCTCGCCCAAATTGATAAACTTATCGTTTTACTTATAAATTATTTTTTTATAAAAAAAATTTTTTAACTTACATAGAAACATGTAAAGTAGAAAAACATAGATTTATGTCTTCACTTTCTAAATCTTAATCAGTGGATATATATTCACTGATTTGCAGTGCATACTTATAACTTTGATAATCAGTGAATATTCACTGTCTTTCAGTAATTTTCACTTTAGAATTAATGTATATAGTCACTGAAAGATCAGTGTATTTATTTCACTGATTGATAATCAGTAAATGATTATATGTACATCATTGAAAGTCAATATATATTTCCACTGATTTTGTCGAGTTTGCACTGATTGTGATTTAGAGAGCAAGAAATATTGATAAAGAATAAAACGTGTTTGAATTTGAATTTTTATAATAAAAGTAGTAACATACCCTTTTTAGACATTTGTTTGTTTAGTGTTTAATTGTTTAAATGTATAATGTAAATTGTTAATAGTTCCCATACTAATTTGTTAAGTTTAAGATGTTGAATTTTTTTATTTACTAATACTGGCGCCTTACGTTTTGCTCGGATAAACAAATAATAATAAGAGAAATATGATTCATATGTTCAATCATTACTATAACAAAGAGTTTAATCTCTTCATTATTATCATTATTATTATTATCATCACCGCGAGCTCGCTCATCCGCACAAAACGCAAGATATCGAAAAGCAAATAGAGAAACTTGACTTATGTGCGTTCTTCTTCATTTAAACTATAATAAAATCGCAACGTAATTAAGTCTGTAATTCTTGATCTTATCATATATCTACCTTATTAAAATGCAAAATAAGAACGTCATTGTATTTAGAAGAAATGTAAGCAGCTGTTCGTCGAACTCGAGTGACAAATACGAATAATAATAATTAATCCATTATAAAAAGGGAGCGAAAATTGTAGCTTTCATTTTACTTTTTTATCTGGTTCGTTGAGCTTGATAGCTAAGTTACCCATCGATCATGCTACCATTCATTTTCTTGGTGATCGGCGTTCTCGCACAACGTAAGTAAGAGCGTATTGCACATCTCCATGCAGCACACGATAATATTTATAATAAATATTCATAAATATTTATTAATATTTTTTTTAATCATTATCAGTCGTCAATCATTCGTTTACTTACAGAGACGTTCGCTGAGGAACCCGAAGCGATCGTCGGTGGCAAACCCGCTGAGCCAGGTGAATTTCCGCATCAAGTTTCTTTGAGATTGGATGGCTCACACATTTGCGGTGGCTCCATCATCGGCCGGCAAAAAGTCCTGACTGCCGCTCACTGTGTGCACGGTCTTGCATATTACCCTTATCGCAACTTTAAAGTCGCTACCGGCAGCATTGATAGGTACGGTGGACACCTCCACGCTGTGTCGAACGTCGTCGTGCATCCGGATTACTCTGACCAAGCGGAAGACGCTTGGAAGAATGACGTTGCGGTGATCACGGTAAGTCAACGTACAGGATTCACCACTGCGATTTGCCTTTTAATAATTTCGAAAGCGTCAGCTTGTAAGTTATTCCTAATTTTTTCTCAATGTCTTCCTTCGTCCATTTTACGCGCGTTTCGATATCATCGCTTTGGTAATTCGTTTCAGCTCGCGTCGCCGATTAAATACAACGAATACCAAAAACCGATCGCTCTGGCCAAGTCTCGACCCAAACCCGGACAGCCCTGCACCCTGTCCGGATGGGGTCAGATCAGCACCCACGGACGGCTCCCGCGTAATCTCCTGAAGATGAACCAGGCCATAGTCTCGCAGAAGGAATGTCAGGAAGCTCACTATGACATGCCCTTGACCGGCAGCCACTTGTGCGCGTATAATCGCTACGGAATTGGAGCTTGTTCCGTGAGTAATGGTTCACAATCGGACAGACGAGAGTATTATAGTTTCTGCGGTCCGACAATTGGTCCACGAATTATTGAAGAGGTTCCATAGTTAAGTGAAAGTTAACGAAAACGTCGGTTTGCATTTTCAGGGCGACAGCGGTGGCCCGCTCATCTCCAAAGGCGTACAGGTCGGGATTACTTCCTGGGTTCTTCCATGCGCGAAGGGCGAACCTGATGTCTACACCGACGTCTCCTATCATCTCGATTTTATCAATGAATCGTAAAGACACGTAAAAGTAATCCACGTAGTACGAATAGCATAAAAATCTATTCGATGATATTATAATTGATGTCAACGCGCTGAGAAAAAAAATACGCTGTCGCGACGTCGAAGTTAAACGCAACTATGCGTTGGTTGCATTTTTAAATAAAAAAAAAATGAAATACTTTTGTATAATATTTTAGTAAATAAATAAACGTTATATTTAAATCTATGAGTGTTATTAATTCTTAATTAATATTAATATAAATCTTCCCAGTTCTTCGAAGTATAGATATAATGCAAGTTATTATTCATCTTCAATGTATCCTTAACACACGAAAAGTAAAATATGTATGTATGTAAATAATAATTAACAATTTTATGTTTTTCTCATTGCAAAGAAATAATAAAGGAAGCTATAATTTAATATAAGTCTTTAATAAAAATTAAAATATATGATAAATAATTTTAATAAATTTTTGCCCAAATGTTAAAATATGTGTTCATCATCAACACAAATTGAGTATAGAACGTGCTTAAATTAATTATTAATTATTAATAATGATATTACAACTCGCGTCTCGTGAATTCCGTAATTATGTACATACATATAATAAGCAAACATTGATACTAAAGAGCATAAAATGTTAAGACGTTTTTTAAACGTACTAGAATAACACAGACGCGCGCCAAGCTTTTTACTTTTTAAAAATATTAATAATTGCAATAATAATTATATAAATAAATAATTGTATAAAGAAGGAAAGGAAAGAGAGAGAGAGAGAGAGAGAGAGAGAGAGAGAGAGAGAGAGAGAGAAACTATATACTTACATATATTAATTTTTATTTTCTAATTTTCTTCTTTTTTTTAAAATATTATTTACATAAAGAAAAGAAAAAGGGAAAGACAAAATACATAAACATATATAAATCTATTTTTTTAAACAGTCATTGATACTGAAATGTAACGAAATGTCAGCTCTTTTCCGTTGTTGTTTGGTTCTCTTACTGCGCTACGTGCGTGAATAAAGAGATAATAAACGTTTGCATAATTACTTCTAACGCGCGTGTGTCATCTGTTTATCATCTGTTTATTAGTTTCTCATCTAATTTTTTTTTTAGTATCGGGGGAGGAAATTCTCATGGATAACCTTAGGCTCTCACATGGGATCGAAGATTATGCCAGACTCTTACTGACTAAAACCCCCTCGGGTGTCTTTGATCTGATACTTTAAGAATGTTTTGAAAATCACAACGTGTTGTTTCCAGGATGTTTTCTTGTCTAGAATTATTTTGTTGGACACGCCTTTTTTAGAGAGATTAGGGATGTATTTCTTTTATATTTTAAGGAAAAAATTCTAAAAGTAAAATATAAATGATATCGTATAACATGATCCAACAAAATCTTTTGTTGATATAGACAGATTTTTTGATATCACAAACAAAATGTATCGCTAATTTTTGTATCTGATGCTAAAATTTTGACTGTCACGTATAGAATTTGAAAAGTCTGCTTCTATCGGCTAGATTTATTAGATGCAATACATATACATATCACAGTATTTGCTATTTATTTATCTATCTCAGCAAATTTTTACCCACATATAATTTTGTTGAAGTTGCAAGACTTTTTTTCAAGTATTAACTGTTAACAACGTATTCTTAATTTTATCTGTTATTTGATGGATATTTTGAAAGCAATAATGTATAAAATAAATTATTTATTTAGTATTAAGTTAAAAACAAAGCATCCTATAAATATACCAAAATATTTCATGCATTAACAATAATTTTAAGAACATGTATTATTTAGGATATAATCTTATTAAAACACTGAGATGTTATTTTTTTTACATCTAAAGAATATTTAATTAATCATTTTGCATAATAAAAAAATCACAGATACTTCAATCAAAAGCGAGTTTACAATTTATAGTTTTACCATAAATTATATTATATATTATTTGATATATTGATAATAAATTTGAATTAATTAACTTGTTGTTGTATACGTCAAGCAAAGAAATTTTGTATTTGCTTTTTGATAACTTATTCTTTAGATGCTTTCTTTTTGTTTGAATGAACAATCAACTCCACAATAATAATAATGAAGAGATAAAATTCGTATGTTTAATCACTTTATTATATCTGCTTTATCATTCTTTCTCATTTAACGCCACGTAAGTGTATGTGCAATATTTGATTTTTGTCATATCTTATACCTCGAAATGCAAGATGCGTTTATTTACCGTAAAGAAATGCCAGCTGTTCGCCGAGGTCAAGTTACAGATCCCCTATAAAAAGAGGAAATGGAAATTGCTGTTCTCATTCCCAGTTTCATTTTTGATTGGGCTTAAGTTAGTTATCGATCATGCTACCATTTATTTTCTTGGTGATCGGCGTTCTCGCGCAGCGTAAGTAGAGGCATATGTTGCATAAACGTTTTGCTCATTAGTCATTTACAGTGATATGTACCGGTCTATAAAAAACGTCTAATATGCATTTTGATTTGCAGAGACGTTCGCCGAGGAACCCGAAGCGATCGTCGGTGGCCAGCCCGCCGCACTAGGCGAATTCCCGCATCAAGTTTCCTTGAGGGTGAATGGCAATCACATTTGTGGCGGCTCTATTATCGCCCCCGACACGATCCTGACTGCGGCGCATTGCGTGGAGGGCATTGTGTATCCACCCTACAGCAACCTCAAAATTGCCACTGGCACTATTGACGTTCGTGGAGGACAGCTCCATTCTGTGGCGACAGTGGTTGTGCATCCGCAATACACTGGCAGGAGGGAAGACTCTTGGAAAAATGACGTCGCAGTGATCAAGGTACATTTTGTTGCAAGATGGTTTGCCACTGCAATTTGCCTTTGCAATTTCAAAAGTTACAGTTAATAATTTCTTTCTCATTCTTCTACTATCGACCTTCCATTTTTCTTCTTTCATTTAAATCATTTGATTTGTTCGTTTCAGCTCAGATCGCGAATTCAATATAACTCATACCAACAACCGATTGGCCTGGCCAGCTCTTCTCCAAGGGGCGGACAGTCCTGCACCCTATCCGGATGGGGTAAGACTAGCACAAACGGACCGCTCGCGCGCGAACTTCTCAAAATGAACCAGGCTGTGGTAAGCAGAACCCAATGCCAGCAAATCCACCGTGGTATGCCTTTGACCGGCAGCCATTTGTGTGCGATGAATCGCTTTGGAATTGGTGCCTGCCAAGTGAGTAACGTATAAATGTGTGGGAACAATTTTCCCGATGACAATTGGAGACAATTGATTCACAGTTGTTAGAAAAATTTGATAGTTGAACGGAAAGTTAACGAAAATCATCTGTATTTTCAGGGTGACAGCGGTGGCCCACTCATCTCCAACGGTGTACAGATCGGTATTACTTCCTGGGTCATGCCTTGCGCACAGGGTGTACCTGATGTCTACACCGATGTCGCCTATCATCGTGGCTTCATCCAATCGGTCTAAAGAGACGCATAAAGACAATCTATCTACAATATAATAGACTAACTCGATGTATCATATCAATTGGTATCGCCGAAAAAATACAGCTGTTGCAATATCGAAATTACATGTAGCAACATACTGCTACATAATTAAAACAGAAGAAATACTTTTGTATTTTAATATTAATAAATAAAGTACAACGATTAGATTCATTAATGTTGTTGATTCTTACTCAATATTTCCCAGCAAACACAGAACATAGCAGCAACATTGCGGCAATGTTATAACATTGTAGCAACATCACAACAATATTACAACACGTTCCGTGTTTGCTGGGTTCTCCCCGTTTTTTTTTTATGAAATAGATCAAACTTTTCACGGTATTATTACTTTCTCATGTAACAAAATTTAAAATTTTAAAATTCTTTATTTTTATATAGAAATATCTTAGAGAAATATCCTTAGAAGCAAAAAACATTGGCGCAATATTGAAAAGTAATGTGAACACAATATTCCCAATATTGTAAAGTGGACGGCTTCATCTTATTCAACTAATTTGTCTAAGCAGCAATATTGGTTCAATATTGGTTCAGCATTGGGCCAATATTAAACCAATCGATTTTTTATATTGGACACTAATTACATTCTAATTTGGAGACAATATTTTAAAACCAATATTGGCGTTACATTGCAAAACATTGGGAAAACGTTGCCAATGCATTCCCAAATATTTAGCCAATATTAGCCAAATACTATCAATTAATTTATTAGAGATAAAATCTAAGAAGTATCTAAGAGAAATATAAATTACACGCAACTCATGTTGAAAAGATAACAGAGTATTATCGATCAAACGTCTCATAGCACAAGTTCAGACCGTAAGCCTGTTGTAATATTTCGGTAGACATATACAACAATAATTTGTACCATGCAATATTCCGGTAAGCCAACGAATTTATACTTTCGAAAATCTATAAGCTGCAGTATTTAATTTTACAAGTATTTTACTATATAATTATTGTATACATTTCTAATGACGAAGAAGCAGAATGCGAGGCTCTAGATGCTTCTCCTAGAAATCATTCGGAATCGGGGGAGGAACTCGATGAATTTAATCAAGGCAGACAATTACGATCTCCGATACTTGGCCATCAATGTCAGCTTCCCGATCTGCTAACGTGTTGCGTACCATCTACAATCTTGGACACATCTCTGCTATATGTAAGATTCAACCGCAATGTATTCGTTGCAAGAATTAATAAAAAATATTTCAATTTTATTTCCAGTGTTTTTAGTAATCTCGTCGCCACAACTGTCAACAACTGTCGTTGATAATAATTTTACTACATTAAATCGGTTTGCAGATTCCCATTTATACCCATTTAAAGATATACGACCTGAAGCCTGTGCAGCTGCCGGAGCCACCATCGATCTTACCGGCGTTACAATTGCAATTTTCGTAAGTTATTTTTCTTCATAAGTTTTTTCACATTTAATTATCTAATATGCCTTACTTTCAGAGAGGGTACCATGCTCAGCAAATCTTCAAAGGAAATCTCGTCAACTGCACGATTAAGCGAAGAAGATGGAATATCCGCCTTGTGCGTCAGTGCTCGAAATAGCAAAATTGCTAATAAGAAACGACGAGCAGAAATGTAAATTAAATATTAGCATAATAAACAAGAAACATATCTTCTAAAAAATACACTTTTTTATTTTTAATTTTTTTTGTCTCACAAATATAATTGGTCTCACGAATAATTTTTCGATACTTTAATCGATTTTTAAAAATCTTTTTATTTATTAAAAGTTATAAATCTTTTGTCTATTAACAATAATTACATAAAATTCTCGACAATGGATACCAAATTGTCCTAAGCGCGTTTGAATTTCGTTGTATCTTTTTAAAAGGTAACCAGTGAATTTTTCTTTTGATGTAAAATTGGCTACACTGTATCGGGCTCTGAAAACATGGTGGACAGAAATGTAGGCCGTTGAAGGAAGTGAGAGAGAGAGAGAGAGAAAGAGAGAGAGAGAGAGAGAAAGGAAAAAAAAGGAGCGGAGCAGCTTGACGCATTAGGTTATAATACTCGATGGAGTAATTCGGTTTTCTTTTCTACGCGAATATTGGCTCGTCGCCGTCGGCTCGGACGAGGAGGCGAGCGTCGGCAGTGATCAACAATGCGACAATGAGACTCAACGAGCTTCTCGCGATCTGTGTCGTGTTACAGTGCTTATACGGAGTATGCACCACACACTTGCTCATAAACGTCAAAAATCAGGTAGACAAATGTAATCTGTTTTATATTCATTATATATATCTTTCAGTTTTATCTTTACATAATTTATAATTTGTTAAAAATTATTTAAAAATGTCAAATATTTCCTTGAGTTAACCTCCAACAAAATTTGACACATATTGAATATCCTTTTTTTCACATCAACGTATAAACAAAATTTAAAGATAATTTTTCCTATTATTTTTTATTTGCAGGGCGGTGATATTCTTTTAGAAACAATCTCGTCTAATGTTACGGAAGATCTGATCACTCTCGAATTCCAACGTTCCGATGGCACACTGGTCACGCAACTCATTGATTTCAAAAATGTAATTATTTTCCACGCGTAAAGACTTATGAGAAAGAGAGGAGCAATTATCTATGATTTTCTTCTATAAGCAATATGGTTCTTGCAGGAAGTTCAAGTTATAAAAGCCTTAGTACTTGGTGAGGAGGAACGTGGGCAAAATCAGTATCAAGTCATGTGTTTCGTGAACCATTTTTACAAAGTAGATTTTATATCGTCTGACGCGATGTCTAAACTACGTCAGAAGAATCCAGGTACCGTACGCGTAGCGGAGGAGGACAAAGGTCATGTCAATTACACAATGGACTTGTTTCTGGACGTTTCTCAGTCCAAGGAAATTTCGAAGCACGTTACCACACTTTGTGCGGAAGCAGCTGGATCGACATACACCAGAAACGACGACATAAAACAGTGGATTCAAAGACCAGGTAATTATCTGTGATGTGAATACAATGCGATTAGTGTTGTGTATATGATATGCTGTAATACTATTAGCGATAACATTGTGATAACATTAATTTTGACTTGACGTCGTCAGGTTCCTCGGAAGAGTTGCTTATGGCAGCTGTATATAACTTCACAAATGTGCCGCAATCGGGCATGAATGACACAAGGTCATTATTGGTGTCTAAATGTGCTGACACGTCAAATCTTTGGGCACCTTGCACATGCTCCCTCGAATTATGTATCGGCTGGTATCCGTGTGGTCTAAAATTTTGCAAAGGGAAGACAGACGGCAAAAAGGTAGCAAGCACTTATCGATGTGGCATAAAAACATGCAAAAAATGTTTTATATTCTCATACTATTCTAAAATGAAACAGAACTGTTTATGGGATGAATGACATATAAGAACACTATAGATTAAAATTTTGAACATGAACTTATAGACAGTTGTTGCAGTGCAATAGAAAAAAAGAATGCTAGAAAAATTTTAATATCTCAACAAATTTTTCTAACTAATCTAGTTAGTTAAAATGAAATAGAATTCTCAAAAATGATAAACTAAAATTTCTAATTTTTTAAAATTAATTTTAATTTATGTGTACATAGATAATTTGTCTTTTTTTAGTAAATATGAACAAGATATTTATTAAGAATTTTCTTTCGAATTAATTTAAATATAAAATTTTGCTTTATACATTTTTTGCCTTTCTTTAGTAAACGTGAATAAAATATTTATTAAGAATTCTCTTTCAAATTAATTTGAATATAAAATTTTGTTTTATACATTTTACTTTAAAGTTTATCGTAATTAAAGCCAAAGCCAAATCGAGCAAAAGTATTTTTGCAAGATGAAATATTAGATTTAAATGGGAGGATTGTAGAACTTTATAACAATAGGGTTACACTTTAAAAGGGTTTGTGTAAACGGAGCGAACAAAATATTAATTTAACTCTTGTTTAGGGAAAAATCATTAAATGTTAAAAAATGTCATTTGTGGTTTTGTAGATCTTATTAATATACGATGCGTACATGTAATAACGTAATTATGTAGATTTTACTGAGTGGATATTTGTAACATTTAATTTCTTTTTTTTTGCCCAATTTACATCAGAATTTTATTTCTGTACATTCCAAGATTTGTAATAAAATATTTTGACATATTTTATTACAAATATTGTTCTTAATTCTACTTTTGTAGAATTTGGTATAATTCTGCTATAAGAAATTTAAAGAATGAAAAATTATCTATATATAGATAAAAATACATAAAACATTTCCTGTGATCAGCAATTATATGTTCCAGAATATTATTCGCAAATACTTGTTTCTATTGTAATTATTTATAACATTCCTAGTTACAGTATTTTTATTTATGACAAGTGAAATCATTCCAATTATATACCCGCTAATTTTTTGTATTAACTATCTAATGTTTTTCATCCTGGCTATATGTTACAAATAATCCATTCAAAACTCAGAAATGTTCTGTTTCATCTCTCAAACAGAAACGTAAAGAATTTGTACGTAGAGAATTTTATACGTGATTTGTAAAGCTGCCATTTATACACATTGTATGTGTGTACATTATATGTTATAATTGTACATAAGACATATATATACATATATATATGCAGAGTCACAAATAACAATATTGATACAATAGATACCGATGAGCTAGATATATATAAATTCATGTACATACAAATTCATGTTAATAGCCAAAAATTGTACAGTTTATGTAAGATTTGCAGTACTGTGCGAGACTTTATAAGAATATTAGCAATTTATATAATGATACGTGAATTAATCTAATTTGTAACGAATGTCTTTGCACGTTTTATTGAGAGAGCTATATCTAGCGGATCATCGTGAATAAGACTGTAAAATCTGTCCATTTAACGTATAGCGTTAAGCCATTGCTCTCTGAAATCTCTTACATGTACGTTATATTTACAGTAGAGATCGTTTTCGAAGCGAAGGAATACGTACGTATATACTTACGCTTGTAATCTGATGTTCACGAAATATTTATGATCATCTAGCAGTATTTGGTGTCAGGTTTTAGTCAACAACCACTATACTGCGAATAGAAGACGTACAATATGTTAATGCCGAGAAAAATGTACTCGGTATGATTCCCCAAATAGACCTCGCCATTTATAATTCTATTAGCAATTGATTGCTACGAAAGCAAAAATAGTGATAAAGAGACATTCACAACATAGCTATGAAAGAGCCGGGATTAAGCGATTGAAATTATTAATTATTAATCATTAATTATTCTAACGATTAAATTTATTATTAATCAACTTTAATATTTTTCTTAGATTTTCTTAGAAACACAAAATACGTATATAATTCTGTGACAGAAACAATGTCTTTTTTTTTTTTCATTTAGAATTGAAATATGCCACTGATTTTTTTCGTTATACGCACAAGTTAACAGAGAATTTTATATTCTTTCTTGAAAGTATATTTAGAATATAACTTCAAGTAAGAAAGAATTGTATATTACTAAAAGAATTCATTCTTTATATTTTTGTCTTAACAATCCTGGTTCTGCTACGAATGATTGATAAATTGCATCGAGCGACGTCAGCCTCCTTCACACATACCATATTATAATGGTAAAGCAAACATAAACGTCGCACAATTCGATTATAATCGTAAATATATTTACGTGTAAATCAATGGGGATTAATACATAAAATGTAACAAAAAATTCGTAAAAATACATTGTTTGCATAGAAATATATGCATGCTGATTTAGCAGGGAGAGTTGGAGATTAATTTTGAGATCTTACTTTGATATACTGACTTTAGCATTGATCATTTCAGTTATCAAATGGCTTTGCGACAGATATTAAAAAGGGCGATATGTGCAATAACAATTCCTAGATAACTCGAGGAAATATTTATAAATGTCTTATTGTAGACTCGATATTATAAAATATTTATAATAATTTATTTAATACTTGTTTTCTTCATGTGCCTGTTGTTTAATATAAATATATTTATTTAGTAAAAAAGAATTTATCTATAGATATCTGTGACCTTCTGGTGCGAGAAGCGTCAGAATTATATAATGGAAAATGAGAAATATTAAATATTTAATTATTGTATCAACCCCCTTTGATGTAATTTATGGATATCACTACACTACACTACACTATGTATGATTTCAGCTTTACACATAATGTTGTATCTTATACACATATTTTTTATATATATTTAATAAAAAGAATTAATATACATACATGTGTGTGTTTTAATAACATGGAAATCAATCCTGAAAGGTCACTTTTAATACATGTACGTGATTAAAAAATATATTAGCGCGATGTATTACCTCACGGGGATGTAATATTCTTTTAGAAAGTTATATAATTTTATTGTGTGAAACCCAATGAGAAATTTATTTTAAGTGACGAAATGGACAACATAATATAATATTTTACAATATAATATATATGTATGCATGTCTCATACATATATTGTGTGTAGTACCTACCACATACGTGTGCGCTACATACATAAAAGAAACGATATGCACAACAATATAAAGCGCGTCAAGAATGTGTTATATTTTTTATGGAAGGATATTCTTTGAAGAATATATGCAGGTAAATGTTTGTTCACAATCGATTCTATTAAGTACGATACATTTAATAATAATAATAATAATAATAATAATAATAATAATAATAATAATGTTAATAATAGGTAAAATTATAATAGCAAAATAATAGTATGATAATAATTTACCCAGAATTCTTTACACGTCTCTCTATACACATCGAAGACATTTTGCACCATTCGCATTTCTACAAAACTTGACGTGCAGACTTTGTGCACAAGTTACTAGAAACGTCACCCTGATGAGCAAGAAAAGGAAAATTTATTTACACACAAAAACATAAGTTTATGTAAAACCATCGTTTGTGACAATTAAAAATAAGTTTTTGGATGATAAAGCTCACAATGGTGTAGCACCAAAAGTAAATGCTGCTATCTCGAAGTAAATATGAGATGATCTGCTGATGCAAAACATTTCTTGACATGTGAAAGTTTTCTAATATAATAACATAAATTTAATATCTCTCGCTATCGCTATTATCTTTGCTACTGTTATCTTTGATAATGAAACTAATGTGACAAAATAATGTGACATCTATATGAGTATACAATTCTCTCTGCAATTTTAATGCTACATTATCCGTGCACCACCAGCCGCCTAGTCATTACGTTTTTTCAAGTCTTAAAGTGTTCGTATAAATTTGCAGATAAGATATCAGAAATCCAGGAAATTTAATATTTTGTAAAAAATTCCAATAAAACGATATTCATTGTAACGAAATATGATGACATTCTTGATCATATCAGGCAGTTTATCATTGTTTATATCGTATTATTGTATTCGTATCGTATTTTTATCGCAATTTCGCTTTCCGCAACTTGTTGACAGGCGACAATTGTACGTCACTGACTCGCATGAATATAATTTCAGTTGTACTGAAATCCATAAGAGATCGTGCTTATATTCAAGGGATATTCATAGACAAAGTTCCAAAAAAAAAACCAATTAAATATTTCCCGTATTGGAAATTGAATGAATCGATTTTTAGCAAGCAATATACCTTTTGCCCGACTGAGCCCGAAATTGTTTCTGAAGTTAACGAGAAGAACGTACCTTTTATCACGAGATATAAAAATGCTTTGATATATTTCGCGTAGCACCGGCCACGTGATGACTCAAAATGTGCACACAAGCATCCTGTCCTTCCCGACGGTGAGCGAAAGGGGAGTCCCTGAAATTCGCTTGTCGGTCCAACCCGAAACCCGTGGATCGTTCTATGCACTAGAAGAAGAAACACTAGCTACTGTAGCAAGTCTTGCGCACGTCCGCAAGTATAACACTGAAATCATCGTCGGTCTTGGGCACGTGTTCCATGCTCTGCTGTTGTTGCTGTTGCTGCTGCTGCTGTGGCTGCTGCTGTGGCTGCGGCTGTTGATGCGGCTGTGTCACCGAATGGTCCGTGTACTTGGACACCTCCAGTCCCGGATGATACTGCTCCATGGCGTGACCGATCGAGACGTTAGGACAACGAGCATCCTTGTTGCCATGCTGATCGTCGACGATGCATTGAGAATTCGGTATATCCAGCTGAGACTGCGGCGGTGCACCGTAGTAGCGCAGATCGCTGGCGTAGTTATGATTGCTGTCCAACATACTTTGCGACGACAAGCTCGAATGCGCCACGCTCGTTGTATGGGAATACTTGAAATACTTTTCCAGCTGGAGCGTCTGCTGCTGTTCGTCCTCGGCGCTCATACCGGGATCAATGTGACCGCCGAGAATCGCGTGTTGCTGCTGGCTACTGCCGGACGACGGGTCCGGCTGGTATTCCTGATGATGCGGCATTTGGTATCGGTGCGTCACTGCACCTGCAGAAGAAATCACGAGATTGAGGCTAAATAAAAGAAACGAGATAATAAATTACATCGTTATTGAGATCCCTACTATCATTCGCTATAAATAGAGATTCGGGAATATCCAAATATTTCTCTCTCTCATTTCAGGAGAGAACAATTTGACTTTTAAAAAGCAATAATATTATTTTTTTAATTACTCTTCTCTAAGCTTATTCAAGTGATTTCTCTTCTTTGTATATGTGTACTTTTCCTGCGAAGAATAATATTATCATAGTCCCCCTGACGTCAAGATTCTTTTGTCCTGAGCCTTTAAACATGCGTGTACGAGAACAAAATGTTACCGGAACAACTTTCGGCGGCCCCGCGGATTCCCATAGTCTGCTGTCGGCTGCCGGTGCATTGGACCGGATTGTAATTGCTCTCAACGGTAGGCTGCATCGAATAGTTCGTCGTGCTCTTGGACGACTGCGTGCCACTGTAATGCTGTAGCGATTGATCGTGCGGCGAGGCGACCGGCGGGTAAAACGTGCCCGTGACGGAGCCGATGTTGTCGAAACCGGAGCGTAGCTTATTGCACGACACCATCATACCGTTCGCTATGCCTACCGCGGCTATGCTCGTGGACTGTCTCTCGAAATTCAAATAGCCCACCTACATCAACGAGAAACGTAACAATTTGCTGAGTGTGATCCGCTCGATCTGATCTGAACAGCGAAATAATTCGACGCGAAGGAATCGCAAACCGGAATTTAAATTTATTAGGGGAAAAAAATTTTCATTTCATTAAAAAAAAAAAAAAACTGGCCGTAGATCAAGCAATTAAATTCTTAGTCTTACATTGTTGCTCGTGTCTCGACGAGCGATAGCTTATAAAAAGATTATAATGGCAACGCAACGTAGAAATGTCAGGTGTGGGCGGAATACGTACGGATTTCTTATACGTTAAGGTATCCGTGTAACCGCCGGAATTCTGACACGATGATATGCTAGTGTTACCAGCGTGGCCCGTGTGCAATTGATTGTCGCCACTCATAAAGGTGTATCGTTTCGTCTGATCGGCCATGTCTCCGTGTTGCTTCGAGGTGCCTTCCATCAGCTCACGCTCCGGATCCGGATTTTGTGCGGACGACAGATGGCCGCCGTCGCCTGGTAGATCAAATCATTTCGACCATTTCGTACTTACATTTATACAATATCAATTATTGTAAACGTTTTTCTTTTTTACGTTAACTAATTTTCTAATTTATTCTTTCGCGAAAAATCATCGTCTCGTTGTATCGTTAGTTTACCTTTTGCGTTTTGTCTGTAAGATAAGAACCTTAAATTGAATTCCCGATTACCCGATCAATTGTCGATTTTAAAAAATTTACCATCGGGCTCGGGACTGGCTACCGGAGATATGTCCGGACTGTGGATGATGGGCGTGTAAGGGCTGCCGTAGAGCGAATTGTTTTCTGATTTGTACTCCTGAATACCCTGCTGCTGTTGCTGATGGTACAGGGATGAGATCGGGGAATGGCCACCCCACGGGATCTGTGACATGCCCTGGTAACTGTCCATCTTGGACCTTAAACGATAATTATCGCACGCGATATATATTTCGCTCTCGAGGCAAACGTTGCCAGAATGTTTAAGCGGTTAAATCTCGAGCACAATAAGTAAAACTCCTTTGTTAGGTCAATCACAACTGGCCAATTTTTATTCTTCCAAATCGGTAAGCACCTTAAAGAGATTTTGACGAATAAAAATTGGCCAGTTGATTGGCCTAACAAAGGAGTTTTACTTATTTTTAATGTTGACTGATGACTACGAGGACTCTATTATCTCGAGTACAATGTTAACGTTGCCGAGATCATAACGCTGTCGTCGGGCGCTTCGCGTTTAAATCTCGGCGGAATCTCTCAATTAACCGCGGCAGTTAGCCTCGCACGTACCTTCATTAAGCGGAAAGTACGAGCGGCGGTATCGACTTACATGGAATGATGGATCGTCGGGCCGGCAGGATTGGATCTGTTGCCCGCGGTGGTGTTGGTCGCCGAGGGAGGCGAGGACGGTGCACCGGGTGTCCGTTTCGCGTGCTTCCTGCGCCGCGGCCGGTACTTGTAGTTCGGATGTTCCTGCATGTGTATAACCCGGAGCCTCTCGGCCTCCTCGACGTACGGCCTCCTGTCTTGCGGCGTCAGGCCCCGCCATTTCTTCCCTGCGAAGAAAACCCGAACGAGACCGCCAGAGTCAAGTAAGGACTGCGAGGCAGAAGGGGGAAACGAGAGGGAACCAAGAGCGAGGCGCGTTTAAGATAATTAAAAGCGACACACCGATGTACATTAGAGTGATTCTTACCGTCGTTCTGGAACTCCCTGTGCGCCGCATAAACAATCGAAAAGAGATATAAATACAATGAAATGTCGAGAATTAATATGCGGATGGCGCTGCAATTTTTTGTTTTTGATGGCGATAACGCGAAACAGACAACCTTAATGAGGTTCGACACGGAGAGAATGTTCTCTGAAAAATTACCCTGAAAATCGTGGTAATTGTGAGACAACGTAAACCCTGAAGAATTTTACCGTACTTTTAATAAAATTTTAATAAAATCTAGCAAAGTTTTAGTAAATTTTGTCAAAAGTATAGTAAAATTCCTCAAGGTTTACGTTGTCCTGCAATTACCACGATTTTCAGGGTAATTTTTCAGAGAAAATTCTTTCCGTGTAAAAGATACTTCGATACTTTCTACAGATCGACATGAAAGCTTAAGAAATATCTCCAAATCTCGTTGCTTGAAGTATCTCAAAATTATCAGATTTTGGAGCGGAGTGACGAGTTGGACGCGCGAATTAAAAAAAAATTATTCGTTAAAAAAATTCCGCTCGAGAAACGGATCGATCGTCAAGTTTCGTTGCCCGCTGCGCCTTAGAGGATCAGTTCATTAAATGACATTTGAAATGATTATACTATACACGTGAACGTTGTCGTCGCGCTTTAATACAACGATTATACGCGCGAAAGAATCTATAAATAAATTACGCTCCTCGAGCAATAATGGGACGAAGCCACGGTGTATATACGTCCCGATATCCCCCGGAATCCCGATAAAATCGTCGGTCGATCCCTTTGGCTTAACGACGCGCTTAATTCGACTCGCGAGAGAGAAAGAGAGATTACATTTCTCTCCCTTCCTCCCGCCGTCGCTCCGATATACGTAGCGCAAAACGAGCACAGAAATGATCTCTCCTCCCGTCGCACATACACGGCGTATATACACGTACGGATATACGTATTTACAGGTGGGCTTGGTCGACGGCGGCGGCGGCGGCGGCGGCAGCGGGTCTTGGCTCGACGGCCAAGCCTGGAATCTGCCTTAGTTGCGTTCAATATGCCAACATGGTAGACCGGAATATCATTAAGCGGGGCATAAGGGTTAATATGAACGTAAGATGTTTGCGACAAGAGCGGAAAAAAATTGAGGCGGATACGGCGTATCGCGCCGCATTACACGTATACACGCGGAACAACAGCATGAAAGTTAATAAAATAAATTATATAAAATGTATAATATTTCATATAAATATATACATAAATATAAATATAAATGATGTATTTATAATGTATAAAATATATAAATAAAATAATATACAAAAAATTTATATATATATATTATTATATAAATATATAATATTTCATATAAGTTATATATATATACATATATGTGTGTATGTGTGTATACATTCACAGAAAAAAAGTAATATAGCCAATAACATATGTAATTGTGGGCTATCAACTGCATAAAATACTCAATACAATAATATTTACTGTTAATGCAAGTACAATGTTGATACTGCAACAGCATATATTATTGTATTGAGTATATCTGTAGTTGGCAGCCCGCAACTACGTATCTTATTGGATATATTGCATTTTTTTTCAGCGTAGACCAGAATTGTAGTAACTAAGTAACTTTTAACTTAATTTAGTTAATTTCGAACAAATTAACTTTCAACTTATAAACTAGTTATTTTTAAAACACATCTAGGCACATTAATTTATCAACTTTTTCCCCTCAAGTTAAACATTTATTTGTGTAAAAAGAAAAAAATTACACACGAAAAAAACACTTCTTTGTTATTTTATAATATATATACGCATATCATATATACATAATATATATGTAAATGGATGATATACGTATATATACGCATACACACACGCGCACATATATATTATAGTTATGCGTACAGTCTTGTAAAGGTACATAGGCGCATGGGGGCGTAGATATGGGTGCGCCCGTGCCTTCAGCCAGCCACAAGGCACGAACCATTATTTCATATTTCATTTTGTATATTTCAACTCTCCGGAGGAGAGAAAGAGAAGAATGCCGACCCAGAGGACTTTGCGCGTAAGGGAGGGGCGGGGAATAAGGCAGGGAAGAAAAAGAAGGGAAAAGAACGAGCGCAAATCGATCGTTGTCGAAATCGCACTTCGTCGTGCCGTACCCTTCCGCTCTATTCGTTGATAATAAACAGTCGCGACAGAGAGCGTGCCTTTCAGCGTTCTCGAGAACGTTTCTGCGGTGAGAAAACGTGGAGAGAGAGAGAGAGAGAGAGAGAGAAAGAGAAAAGGACAGACAGAAAGAAGAAAAAAAGAATTCCCGCGAAAGAGGAGAACGTTTCTGTCGCCCGACAATGTTCCCCCTCGTCTAGCGACTCCTCTCGTTTCTCCCGGGTTCCGGCCAGCCGTTCCTTTCTTCAGCGAAACTCCTCGCCGAAGGAAAAAAAGAAAAAGGGAGAGGACCTACCCGGGACACAAATGAGGTTTTTGGCTAACAATAAGTACGCTTAATTTAATATTCCTGGGCGGGCGCGCGAGCGCGCGGCAGAGTTATCCCCGGCGGTGATTCATCATCACACCCGCGCACGCTGCGTCCCACCGTGATGTCCTCGTTAAGTATTCCAATGGCTGGCGTGTACCTCTAATTTACTGCGCTTAGGCCGCGGCCCGGCCCGACGACTTCATTAATTTCGTGATGTTTCGAGCAAAAGCGGCCCGCGCTTTACGTCGAATTAGGCGCGTCGACGGAGATGAAGGGGGGGGGGAGGGGGAAGGGGAGAGGAGGACGTCTGGGTCGAATTGTCGAGGCCTTGCGCGTAAATCGAACGATGGAGGACTCGATGCGTCTCTCTTGAACGGGTATACAATAGATTCAAGCTGGTTTTACCATCGAAAAATTACATATTATTATTACGAAAATTTCTGTTAGATGCCGGGGCATTGTTTAGGGACTTTTAAACATCGCGAGTAAAGTGGAAGGTGCACGTTGGTAAAAACGTGGTGTACAACCTGCTGACGAAACCATCCTCGGTATTCCAAGTCTCCGCGCTAAAGCCGACGCGCGCCTCGCCGTGGATATTTTGTAAGAATGTCCGATGCTAATAGGCTTTCCATTTCGCGATTTCTATCGGCTCGCGCGGTTCCATCTCTCAGCGTGGAGATTATAAATTAGCTGGAGTCGAGAAAAGGAGGGAGGGGGATCGGCGACAAATTGCGCGAGCGCCGGCAAGGAGCGAAATCGCGCGTGTCGAAAGGTCCCTCAGAGAGCCGAGGAGTCGGCGTTCCGTTTTCGCCGCGGACGACGCCGTTGACATTTTCCAGAAAGCTCGGGCCCGTTCCACCGCCTAATTAACGATTCCGCGGTGATTTACGCACGCGACCGCGCGGTAATTCACTTGGAACCAGCGATCGGCGATTAAACCTCGCCATTCTCCCGTTGCCGAGTGGTGCCCAGGCACTTGGGGGGGGGGGCAGGGGGGAGGGGAATTTCGTTATGGTCGCGCGGACGGTGCAGCAGACACCCGCGCGCGCGGATCGGCACGTGACATTTTCAGAATCGAGCGAGAAACCGCTCGCACATTTAGAATGCTCGCGGCATTTAGAATGATTAACCGACCGACCGATTCCTCGCCGAGGAATATTTCGTAGATTAGCGCTTGATTCTCCAGTCGGCTTTAATTACATATGGATTAACATAATATTTCCCTCTCGTCGCTCGAGCGACTCGACCTTCGCACTCGAGAGAGCGCGCGCGCGGCCGTGTCACTCTTGCGATTCAAAGTTCAGGAAACGCGAAATAAAACGCGTTAGAGAATCGCATGCGAGGCGTCGCGGATAGACGATCGCGAGCAGCGTGTGCAGCGGCGCGATGCGAGAGAGAGAGAGAGAGACCGGGGAGTAGAGGAGGTTCGAAGCGAGGAGGAAGGGGGGAGAGAGGAAGCGGGGCCCCGCCGCCGGAGCGAGGCCCACATCTCGGTGGGACCGCGCATCGCGCGCGCGTACCCCGCCCAACCTGGGTCGCCCACTGTCACCATTAATAATACGTCTCCCGTCCCGTGATGTATCTCATCTCCCTCGGCGCTGGTGTGCGCGCTCGCCCACCGACGCGTGCACAACGACGCGCGTTCACCTGTGTACAGATGCAGCAGGAGGCGTCGATGCGATGATCTGGGAGGGGTTCGTCGTTTCGACTCGAGACCCCGTTTTTTCCCCGAGTTCGACGAAAAAATTCATCGGGAAGGATCAGCGACATTGTCGATCATCGTGGTTTCAAGTCGGTTTAATCGCGATTCTCATCGATAGGCACGCGGAGGCGAGAGAAAAGTAGACCATTTTTTTTCACCCTTGAATTTAGACTTCTACCTAATTGGTACTAAATGATTGTTTATGATGGGGTATTAATTCTCAAAAAGTTTCAAATAAAGCCGGCTTTCTATTCGCGAGGTATGGAGGGTTAAGTTGTTAATTTTACCGACTTGCGTATTCGCTGTTTTAAGACATTGGAATGAAAAGTTACATAATAATAGGTTCTCTTGAAGAACTTTTTTATCATTACCATTTAATTATAAAAATAGATATCAACGAACGAATACGTTTACTAAACCTATTATTACGTAATTTTTCATTCCAATGTCTTAAAACGTAATATGCAAGTTGGTAAAATTAGCAACTCTGACCCTCCAATATCTTGGGAACAAAAAGCCGGCTCCAGTTGAAACTTTCTGAGGATTAATACCTCATCATGAACAATCATTTAGTACCACGTAGAAGTTTAAACTCAAGGGTGAAAAAATAGGCTATTTTTGCAGTCGCTCTTTTAACAGCCCCAGAGAAATTACTGGTCGCGACTTTAATAATGACGTCTATTGTGACAATTGTCCACTTGCGCCAGGACAAAGACGTCAGCTAAGCTCGTAGGTAGGCATCACACGAGTGTCCGTTCAAGCTCGTCTCGTCGTAGCGCCGTCGAGAATGCATGCCGACTCGAATAGCGGGCACGTGGACGAGTCGTATATATTTCGGCCCAGATCATATTTTACACAAAATAATTGTACACGATCAAAATACTCTACACAAATATATATTGTACAAAAAAAATTGTACGTGGAAAAACTGTGCACAAGAATTAGCCTTGAATTAAAAATTGCACACGGATATATTGTGCGTAGAAAAACTGTACGGTGGACAGTTTTTCTATGCACAATATATCCGTGTGAAATTTTTAATTCAATGAGAATTCTTATATTTTAATCGTGTGCAATTATTTTGCGTAGAATCAGTGATCAGTGCCTATATTTCGCGGAGACGCAATTTCCGAAGGGCGTGAAGTGACGAGGAAAGCCGGAGGAATTTTCATCTCCGTTCCCTTTCTCCGCGAGGACTCGAAGGGAGGAAAAGGGAACGGAAGGAATGGGGAAAGACACCGGCGTTTACAACTGGCGTTTCCGTCTCGGATTTCCTCCGCGAGGAATCGACCGGAAAAAGAGCGACGCGCGTTAGTCGCGCCTTCTGTTCTTCAGACACGCGTCCGCGAAAGAAACGCTTCCGTAGTCGGCGCGGCGGAAAGACGAGCGATGAGCACGTCCGTCGTCGTCGTCGTCGTCGGCGTCGTGAACCTCGGCCGAACTATTTGGCTTCGTGGACGAGCGAGAACTTGACGTGGGAAATCTCGAAAGCGATTCCGCGCACACGAAATTCGGACTCTAATTCGCCTCTCGTCTTGTTAATTCCCCCCCTCTCCCCCGTCTGCGAGTTCGCGCTCAAGAGCGACGGGACGAAAAAACGTAGCTTTCCAATCAAACTCGCCCACGCTTCGTCGCACCGCTCGGTAAATCACTCGGTACGTCGCAAGGTATCACAACACGCGCGCGTGAATTATCATATCACTTCATCTGTCGTTTTTTTTCTCTCTCTCTCTCCCTCCTCCCCTCCCCTTCCCGTCTTTTTTCTCCTCTTTCCGATCCGACTCGTATAGGCGTGGTGCGGACGATTCACGCCGGAGATCACGAGAGAGGGACAAAAGTCTCTCGGGAGTCGCGGATGAATCGGCCGACGTGCCCGTCCACGCTCGAGGGCTTCCTCCTTCCTTTCTTATCCCTCCCCCCTCCCCCCCCCCGCCCTCTCGCTCGTCCCCACGTGTATTTTCATAAATATAATAATTTATTTCTATCTCCTCGCGAAACCGAGCGAGGATAGATCTGGTCCTCGTCGTCCTCGCCGTCGTCGGGGATAGGTGGGGGTCGATCGTGCCAGGCGTCGTCGGAAGGTAAGGTAAGGGTGCGGCCGGACCCCGCTCTCGGCTCCACCTCATTACCCGGCATTCTATGCGGAGACCGCGCGCTTATGGCTTATTATTGCCTTAGCTTAGCCAACCCGTCGGCTCCTTCGTCCCTCTTGCGGACGGACATATACGCACGCCGCGATCCGTATACGTGGTATACGGTATTGTACAATGTGCACCACGCACGATGGGAGATACACAGGGTGGCGCGCGCGAAACGCGCGACGGGGCCGATATATCGTCGAAATTTCAGAAATCTCGGGAAGGGGTAGAAGGTGTCACAAGAATTCTTTCCTATTGCAGTCCTCGCCGCCCTCGCTTAAATTATTATCGTTAATATTCACGCCCGGATATCCGCGCGTGTCTTCGATGGAACACGCGTTCCAGTACACGTCCGCCGGCTCGTTCGTTCGCCCCTCATTTTATTATGTATGCGCAATTATTGGCCCCGATCTTGTCTCGGGGTTCGTTATGTTGCTTCGCCTACTACGGCTAGAGCGAGGAGGTTTTACTCCTCTGCTTACATGCTTTGTGCGTAATGCCCTCGTACGAAAGCGACTTTTGTCGGTACGTACGATCGATCGGATGCGAACGTGCATAAAGAGGTTTCGCTCGGAAAGGGGGAGCAAGAGAGAGAGAGAGAGAGAGGGAGAAAGAGAGATTCAACCGGGTGCAGCATTAGCGCCGGACTTGGTCGGCGAATGCCTGAGAGAAGTGTATACAACCACGATTACGCGCCAAATTTTTTTAAATACCTCCTCTCGCAACGTAACACGGACGTGGGGCCGCGTACGCCCGTGCCTGCGCCAAACCGATCTGCGCGATCGTGCCGATCGCCGAACAACTTTACTAGTCGATGATTGCCAGATTGATGATGATGGTGGCGGTTTAAATGCGCCCGATCGAAACGAGTTTACTAATGCGCGCGTGTGCGCGCGGATGGTATAGAGAAACAAATGAGTTTCGTGATCGTACGAGAGGCCGATCTTGTCTCGGATTAATCGAGCATCGCCGTAGAAAAACGAACAAGCTTCTCCGCGGGTCGAGCGCAGCGGAGAGAAGAGGAGGGAGAGAGACAGAGGGAGAGATGGGAAGACGGGGCATAACAAGGATAAACAAGTTTAATTGAAGGCGCAGAATCCAACTTCATTATCAAATTGAATTCAAAGATGAAGAAAGAAACTACTTTCCTGCGTAAATTTATTCTCGATGCGGGACGAGAAATAAGACCGCGAACGATTCTGTTACACGCAGCATGATTCGCGAAAAATTCACATTAAAAATTGTAATTGTTGGTTCAACGAGTTACAAGTTCATAGACGGTTGTATTTTTTTTTTATCCGTATGCTTTGATGAAAATACACGCGCAATTGTCAATTTTCGCGAAGGCAAATATGACGCCGTTAGACTCCAGCTTTACAATTTAACAATAAAAGCGAGTTGTGCCTGTATCAATCGGATACTTGCGATATTCTCGCCCGTGCGTAAAGTTACCAAACGTTATTCAATCTACCATGTTCGCCGTGTCGAAATCTCTCTCTCGCTCGATGATCCATTTTTCCGTACAATGGCGTATCAGCCGATCGAGACCTATATATCCACGCTGCATTTAGCCGTGCAGCAGGATGTAGGCTGCCACCTTAGAGATCGGCCCGACCTCTCCTCTCTTTCTCTCCTCTATGAATATTTTTACGAAAACGCAATTTACAGAGTGGGCAGAGCCCGATTCCAGTCTCAGAAGTTCATCCACCGTGCAGCCGAGGTGCTATTGTTCCGAGAGCGAACCCAGAGACGGGGAGGAGAGGAGAAGCGGAACGGAGGCCGAGGAAGAAGGGAGGATGGGGCATCGGGAGAGTGATACGTATATGCATTGTAACGTATGCGGAGAAAAGTGGGCCTTTCCCTCGGAGTTCAAACCGACTTCTTACGCACTTCCACGCGCGCGCGTCTGTTTAATTTCAATCGACTGCCAATCTTTCCCCGATCTATCCCGCCTCGCGGCGATACGAAAGGTCACCGCGGCCTGGCACGGCTTATTACGCTTTTGTTGTAGCCTAATAATGTATTTATATCGAGGAGGCTTGAACGTTTTTCGTGCGCTGGAAAACACGCGCGATTTCGTTAGGGGGGGTAAGTACCGATCGGTATCGTCCTCGCGAAAGTTTTTCTTTGTTTTCTTTTTTTCTTTTTTCCAGTTTCAGCCCGAATGTGCAATAATATCGGGCGTCGACTCTCTTGGGATCTTGAGAAGTTTTCGGAGAAAGGCTTTAGGAACGACGCGCGAAACGACTGGTATATACCTGCACGGCTAATAATTTTCAATCGGCGCACCGTCCCTTAAATCGACCGACGGAGGTTCGACGTTATCGGCCCTTCCGCGGCGGGCACCATTATAGTGAGATACCGTACACGCCGATCCGTCGTTTAAGGACCGCGAACGGAAGGCGGCCCGGTACTTTACGAGAGGACAAGTATCCACCTCTCGCGGCAGAGGAGAATGTACAGAGTGTCTCTCTCTTTCGTTCTTCGATTTGGAACAGTAAAACAGAAGGATCTTGCAACTTCAACGAAAATTATTGTGTGTAAAAAATAACTGAGATAGAAGAATAATTAACAAATACTGTGATATGTATATGTATTGCGCCTAAATCAGTTTAGCTGATAGAAGCAGAATTTTCAAAGTCTACACGTGACGGCCAAAATTTTAGCGGATACAAAAATAGGCGATACATTTTGGTTGTGATATCAAGAAATCTGTCTATATCAGCCAAAAATTTGTTTAGGCGAATAGCGTCTCGTTGACAAAAATTTCGACTGGATCCCTTAGCTTCTAACGACGTACAGCCGAGTAGAGATTGGATTTTCAAAAACAACAAAAAAAAAAACCAAAACGAGAAGCCAGATTCCGTCAAGCGTTTACAACTCCAAGATTAAGTCGATCGATTTCCTCTCGCATTTCGAAGGATGAGCCTGTCGTCAGGTTTGTCGCGTTTTTAGCGATCTCTCTCTCTCCTTTTCTCTCGCAGGCGGGAGGGGACATCTCGTATATACGCGTGTCGCCCGTTACACGGAGGGAGAGAGGGAAGTAATCGGAGGTACTAAACAACGATACGGCGCTGGCAGTTAGAGTCCTGTATCCCCGGCGCGCTGTCGTACAACACGCGCCCCGTATTATTTGCGGGCTGCCACATTTGTCGTAGGTGGTCCAGCACACGGCGCAGTGGCGTCGCGCCATTCGGCGTTTATATCTCGCGTATAAAACGCGACGCGTGTCCCGCGCGAAGCCGATCCTGCGGATAAACCGCCGTTATCCCGCTAATTAACGCCGGATTTAACGGAGACGTGTCGCCGGTCCCCGCGAGGATCGCACGGGCGATTTGGGCGCGCGAACGCGCCGATTTCTAACGCCCCGACAGTAGAGGTGGAGATCTATCGATGCGCTATCGATAATTATCGATAGTTTTAAGTATCAAAAATTATCGACAGTATTTTTGCAACCATCGATAGCTTTCGATGGTTTGTTTAATTTTTTATTGCCACTATAAATGCTATTACAAGACAAGTTTTGATAATGATAGAAGCAGAAAAGCAGAATGTACACGCAGAAAAACGAATCGTTACCGAAATGTGTCTTTAAAATGAGAACAGCTAATGTCGTTTCTGCCGAAGCTAAATTTATTAGTTCTTAAAATTTAGCGGTCGCAGCAAAAAATACTTGCTGCTAGAATCAAATGGTGTTTAGCTGAAATATTTTGATAAAGTTTTTTAATTTTTACGATCCAAATGTAATATAATGTATAATTCTATGTAAACAAATATAATAAAAACAAATTTTTTTCCATTAAAATTTTTTGTAAAATATAATCAAATCATAAATTTTTATTTTAACCACATTCCTTTCAATTTTATTAATGTCCCTAAAAACTTACAAATACATTCAAACATTTTAAAAAATTCTGTATTTATACGAAATAATTATAACTTAATTAATTCTATAAACGCGTTATATAATAATACACAAGATACGCTTTGCAAATATATTTTATATTATCGAAAACTATCGATAATTATCGATAGTTAGACATCGAACAATCGGTAATTATCGATAGTCGTACAGTTCTCCACCTTTATCCGACAGAGCTCCGGCGGCGGGATCATCATCGAGGGCGGGCTAACGGTGCGAACGGGGCGAGCGATTAATAAAGATGCGCAGGCACGCGTGTCACCGGATATAAGGTGCCCACACGGCCCCCATCGGCGTATATCGTGCGTTGCGTGCTCCGACACCGACAACAGCGACAGCGACTCTCTCTCGCGCGCGCGCGTGCGCGCACACGTACGGACCAGCCGCCGACGCAAAACACGCTCGCACGCGCGCGCTCCGTTGCACGCGCGTGTATTCGGGCTCGCGCGCGGACGGACGAGCTAACGGACGTATACGTACGGATACGACGGGACGGATGGACGGATCGACACACAGCACGCGCATGAATATGTAGGATGTCTGGAGAGGAAAAAAAAAAGAGAAGACGGAGGGAAAGAGTGAGAGGGGGGGGAGGGGAGGCGGCGAAAGACCCGGCTTGCATAGTAATCGGAGCCGCGTCATGCCAATAACATCGCGCCGATCGCCTAATGTTTGATCGATAAACCCGGCGGAGTTTTCCTTGCTCTGCGCGCCGATAACTCCGGGCGCGCGGCGAGGGAAGGAGGAAGCAGGGCAGGAGGGGAGGAGAGATTGGTGATTTACGGGTTTGCTCGTCGTCGCGGGACGACAGGGACGAGTGCGGGAGACAAAGAGAGTGGCGCGGGGGCGCGCGGGGGAAGCACGTGTGCACGCACGCAGCGCACACGCGCGAGTGTAAACACGCTACGCCTCGCCAGCAGGGCGCTGGAAATGGGCAAGCGGGTGAGGTAAAGAGGCAGGTAGGTAGGAGTGGAGAAGAAGTTTACAATTTTCTGCACGACGGCCGCCCGAGCGTTCAAATGCCAATAACGTTGCGGATGCCAATTGCCGATAATTCAAGGTGTACCTGCCCACGATAACGCGCGCGAAAAAAGGGAGAGAGAGAGAGAGAGAGCCGATCGGCGCTGACAGATCGTTAGGTACCGGATGATGGGCTCTCGGTTTTAACAGGGAGAGACACGCCAAGGATGACGGAGGGAGAAAGAAAGAGAGAGAGAGAGAGAGAGAGAGAAGAAAAAGGAAAGAATCGCAAGACCGTCCGCAAAGCTCTCTGGCTTTCGTGAAATTAACGATTCGTCACCGACTAAGCTGTGACTACTCGCCTTTCTCATCCCTTCCGAACGTCTGTATCATGTCGTTTCGGCGAGACGTCGAGCGATAAGAGAACGGGACAATTTCCCGTATCTCAATCGTGGATCACGCGATACGAGACGAGGCGAGATCGCGAATTGCATTCGCGGCGACTCTGGCGATTCGGCGGCAAGAGGCGATCGCGTTGACGAGTATTTTTTTCCCCCCTCCCTCGTTCGAGGGCTGCGATCCCCGGGGGAGAGCTCTCACCTTTCTCCTCGCGTTGTTGGAGAGAAGATCCAGCTATACGCCGCTAATGCGTAATTGGATTAATTCTACATTTTCGCCCGACGCCTGCAATTAATCTAATGATAACGCGCGCCGCGCGCAGCGTCTCCTTTTTTTCCCCTGCTTTCTTATTCCCAGAGTCGGTTTCCCGGCAGAAAAACCATTTTTTCCCGCGAGCAGCGTTAACATTGTTTCCGCGTACGTGTATTTTTTTTCTTTTTTTTTTTTAAAGAGCCGAGAGGTTGTAATCGCGCACCTCCCCGTCCCCGCCGTATCCGGAACCATTTTCCTATAACGAGGTAACCTCGATGCGCCTAATTACGTTTTAAAAGATACAATGTTTTTTTAATAAATCGCCCGATCTCTTTAACATAGAAAACCGAATACATTAACCGGTTATGATTTCCAGCGCCGTAAATGAATCGTGAGAATCCTATTCTCTGAGAAACTCAAGTAGCATTTATTCTCTTTTATACCTTATTAATAGGCCGGAATCGAGTTAAGCAGACAATTAATACATGTAAATGAGGAAGTTTCTAAACAATACTCTTTCATCTCGCGTGCTGCGTTTAACGTCTCGTCGATCACGCGAATCCCGGTTGACCAACGGGGACGTCGTCGTCGCGGAAACGGCAACAAGCAAGCCTCCGCGAGCGAGGAGGGGAATAAAAAAAAAAGGGAGAAGTGTTTCGTGTTGCGCACTCACCGAGCATCTTGCTGAGATCGGCGTTGTGGAGATCGGGATTCTCGTCGGCCAATTTCTTCCGCTCGACCTTCGCCCAGACCATGAACGCGTTCATCGGGCGACGTATCCGTTGCTCCTTGAGGCTCCTCTGGGCGGTGCCGCCGCCGGGATGGCACATCTTCACTCCCGCGGGAATCGGCGAGATGCCCGGCTGGTATTCCAGCGACGGGCCGGAGGCGAGCCAGGGCATGTCCTCGAGCCGCTGCTGCGCCGGCCCGGTCAGCATGCTCGGTATCTGGTTTCAGGAAACGGAAAGGCGTTCCATGAAATGTATATTACCCTCGCGGTGGACGTTTAATTACTCCGGGGACGCGTTTCGCGAAACATTAAAATGATCCCCGCATCCACGAATCCTACACGGAGAGAATTTTCTCTGAAAAATTATCCTGAAAATCGTGGTAATTATGCGACAACGTAAACCTTGAAAAATTTTACCATACTTTTAACAAAATTTACTAAAATTTTAATAAAATTTGATTAAATTTTAATAAAATTTATTACACTTCTAACAAAATTTACTAAAACTTTGCCAGATTTTATTAAAATTTTAGTAAATTTGATCAAAAGTCTAGTAAAATTCTTCAAGGTTTACGTTGTCTCACAATTACCACGATTTTCAGGATAATTTTTAAGAGAAAATTCTTTCCGCGTAAGCGCAAAGGGAAGAAGTCATTTGGCCGGGGAGTAATCGAGACGTTAGAGACGTGCCGAACGGTAGCGATTTATTATTTGGCCGAAGAGGCGCCGACAACCGCGTCGTCAAGACGCCGCGTGACAACTAAGTGACAAGACGAAACGTGGGACTCAATGAGCCGATCGCGTTCGCGTATCGGGGATACGATTTCGCTATCGTTCCCTCCGGCTGCCATTGTTTTGCTCGCGCGCGGCGACTTTGTACTCGCGGATAGTCATATGTACGCGCGAGGTTTGCCGCGAACGCGTTTTCACGTAGGTGTGTTTACAACTCCCGCCGGGCGCGGGAATGTAATACGTGGATAGCGCGGGCAACACGGGGATCTATTTCAGGGAACGAGACAGACTATACGGACGGGAAATTCCGCGCCGCGATCGTGCGGGCCCGCGCCGTACCGAGATGATTTGGGTGTCGATGGGCATCGAGCTGTCGTTGCCGTCGATGCCGGAGTCGATGTCGTAGGCCCTCGACGTCGGGGTCGCGTACAGCGAGGAATGGAGCGCCAGGAGCCCGGGGGAGCCGCCGTAACCGCTCACCGCCGGTGGTGGTGTCACCTCACCCCTGTCATAATTGTCCAGCATCCTGAAAAACAAAGTCGAAAGAAAATCGCATGTAGAATCCATAATTCCATCGTTCCACCGCGTCCCTCCAATTTTCTCTTAAAATTTACCCTCAAATCCTGGTAATTGTGGGACAATGTGCGACCTCGAGAAATTTTACTATACTTTTTAGTAAAATTTACTATATTTTTAGTAAATTTTATTGAAGGTGTATTATGTTTTACTATACTTTTAGTAAATTTTACAAAAAAGTGTAGTAAAATTCTTCGAGGTCACACATTATCCTACAATTACCACGATTTTGAGGACAAATTTTAGGAGAAAATTCTCTCCGTGTACCGAGCCAAAATGAACATGTCGTACAACAGCGGACACCAATTCAATAATCGTCCGGCCCGGTTCAAATGGCTCGTTGATCGTCGAACGGCGGGGTGTTGCAATCGCGATTCGCCGGGGGAAACGAACGAACCGCGGCGATAAGCCGACGGACTCCTCGAGGAAGTTCCCCGATCGATTCGAATCGGCACTAACCGGCATTCCCGACGATCGCGCGGCTGCGCCCAGCGCGCGGTAATTGACTCCGTGGCCGTTTTCTCCCCGTTGTCTCTCCTCTCGAGCGAGTGAAATCCCGCCGCGCCGGGTCGCTCTCGTGCCGGCGCGGCCGATTGATCTGTCAACCGCACCGTTAGGAAAAAGAGTTGATCGACATGAATGAATCCATTCAAGGCCACTTAATGGAATTCCCACGATTGTCCTTAAGGCATTATGCGACCGTGCGCCGGGTATAATAGTACGAACAGCTGTCTGTCGCGCGAGCGAGCGCGCGCGTGCTCGCGACACACGTTTTCGCAGCTACACACACACACACACACACACACACAGTGTCCTAGACAAACCGCGTCGGACGTCGTACGTAATGCACACGTACACGGTATTCCGCGAATGTGTGCGCGATACTTGCGCGCGAATGTTCCATATAATGGCCATTGTTTCATTCGGCGTTCGGCGAGATGCTACGACGCACGTCGGTCAAAAAAAAAGAAAGAAAGAAAGAAAGAAAACTATCCGGCATTTTCATTCAATAAACCTTATGCTGATTAGGCGCGCGCGTTTTTGTCACCCTTTATACCAGGAAGAAACACATAATCTAAGAAAGAGAGAGAGAGAGAGAGAGAGAGAGAGAGTCACGTTCCGTTGCTGATAAAACCGAAGTATATCGTATCGGGTACGGTCCGATACGAATCGCGGCTTAGCGAAGAGAACCGCGGTTTCACGTTGCGATTAAATAGATCGAGAATTACTCGAGGAAACTTTTCTGATATTTCCCGAAATCCTAATGGACGGGCTCTCGAGGTGAGAGCTGGGTGAGCTGTAGGTCTAGCGATTTTAACGAAACGACAAGATATTATAGGTTCATACACGTGCGATCTTATTTCCGTTGTGCGTAAAACGTGCTTCGTGTTTCGTTTCAGCGATATTTCTCGGATGGGCGATTTTCTAACAAACGAACAGGCCTGCACGCGGATCCCATTAACCGCGCATGAACCCGTTGGTTCTTGCCAACGTTGTGCGGGATCATTTGAAATCTACTGTCTACACGGTTCATTGACAACATTCTCCGTGATTTCCAGCAGACGTTTTCCGACACCAACACCCAGACACGACAAGAGGATAACAAGATCGAGGGGATGATTGCAGGCTTGGAACACGATAGAGGTCTTTATGCTGCACGAATCATCCACGAAGTAAACAGGCATGGATATAAAACGGGAATGGCTGTAGCTTCAAGAAATTAAGGCGACATCAATGTTAACAGGAACTTACTTCACTATTTCAAGTGCTAAATAATATCTAAAGAGAGCACTTGAAAGAGTGAAGTAAGTTCCTATTAACATTGATTTCAATGATACAACCATTCCCGTTTCATATTCATGCCTGTTTACTTCGTGGATGATTCGTGCAACGTAAGGAAAGTCCAACACGTTTCTCCACGTTACGGATTCTGCCACAATGTAACGTTTTCACATGTCGTAGAAAAGAAGAAAATTAAATATCCGCGCCTCTAGCAGGAATGAAGCTTCTCTCGTTTGCTGATTATCCTTCGCGGAAAAGCTCGTATTATACTCGGCGTCGAGATACGATACGAAATTAAAAGCCATTAAAGAGCCCGCGGCCATAGGATTCCTCCGGGTTTCGTTCGGCTGCGCGTCGGCGCAGCTGCACGCGCCACCCACGCGTACGATAGGTACGCCACTGCCTTCAGCATTGTTTCTTTAATGATTCATGCCGGGGTGACTGCACCAGGAGTAGAGGAAGCAGTCTCCAACCGCGAATGCAATGAGCCGCGCGCTTCGTTTCGAAAATATTAATTCGCCAGGGAGTCATCGTCGCGCGCGCGCGCGTTAAACGTCGCGTCCTTTGTCGAACAATTGGTGGGTGGTTGGTCCCCCGGCTCGCGGATCCAAGATACGGGAGAATGTCCGCGACAACGTCGCCAATGACAGCGGAACGTAATTAATTAACGGAATCCGCGGTTGCGTTAATTCGCGCGCGCGACGCGGCATGAAACGCGCGAGCGATGTTGATGTTTACTACCCGTGGCGAGGCGCGCTTGTACAACCACGCGTTTAATCGAAGTCGGCGCGCGGAGCTTTTGCCGACTGCCGGCGAAGGGGACGAATTTTAAGTTCCCCCGGGTGGTGCGAGTGCCATGCCCGGGAAGGAGGCCGCGAGGTTGGCGAGTTTGGCAATGCGTGTCAAGGAAAAGCGACAGTTATCCTTCCACACGCCTGAGAGAGAGATAGATAGATAGATAGATAGATAGAGAGAGAGAGAGAGAGAGAGAGAGAGAGCCACTGGGCAGACCTGGCACACGCACGCACGTCAGAGTCGGCCGAGCAGGGAGACAAAGAACACAACAGCCGTAGCGGCGATCCCCCAAATCGGCATGTCCGTTGAGCCTCATGAATCTCCGTCGCGGCTCCTCTCTTCTTCGCGGGGGAAAAGGAGATGGGAGGGCAGGGAGGGAAAAGCACCGGTATATGTCCTGTGCACGGTTCGGCACGCAGCGCAAACGGACGGCGACGCCGGCGACCGGGTCGCTCGGGCATCCGAGTTCCCTTCGTCATTCCAGTCGTCAACGACACACTTGTTCCACGGTTAAAATTATTCTTCCCCCTCCTACCGTTGGCTAGAGAGAAAGAGAGAGAGAGTTTTGTATCGCCGATGCATTTTTATTCAAATAATCGCACCGATCGAACACACCCTTGCATTGCCCGACGACGAGGCGACGACGAGATCTCGCGCGCGCCGCGTATGTAAAAGCGGCGGAACGACGCGTGGGCGGGAAATCGATCTGTATTCGCGTCGATACACGAAAACGCACGTGATCGGCGCCACGCAGAACGACCGGGACGAAAGAGCGAGCGAGAAATTTTGGCCGTCGACGTTAATAATAACGTTTACGGAACATCGGTGTACAGATAAATCGAGTGGATCTTTATCGACGGTGCGCGCGAGTCCTCGTTCTCGCATGAGGAGACTGTAATTTTATATAAGCCCCTGATTAAACTTTCAAATCGAATGGCCAATGCGGTTCAGTTGGTAAGCGGAAGTGACGACCCCAGCCGCTCACCTCTGCACTACTAACGCTCCGGCGCGTTTCAGATTTGAGAACGAAGAAAGCGCATCCCCGAAACCTTTACGACGTTGTTTAAGGCTGCGGAACGGACGCCGCGAACTCCGTCCGTCCGTCCGTCCGCCCGTCCGTCCGTCCGCCCGTCCGCTGTATCCCGTCGTATATACCCTTCTCTGACCTCCGAGAGAGCTCCAACTCGGCGGAGAGCCATTACGTACGACTTCCTGCGACCGAGTAAGGAAGAATCGAAGATTTCTACACAACGGCAAACCATCCTCACGCGGGAGGAAGAAGAGAGGTGTCCGCGCGCGAGCGCGCGATACCACGCGGAGATATAACGTCGAGCGAACGAAAAATTCCCAGGCTAGCTACGGGGACGAGGCACGGGAGAGGCGGCCGCCGCCTCCTGCCTCGCCGCGGTGGTGTACGGTTGCGTTAATTGCGGAACTTGTGTGTCGTGGCGAACTCTCGTGGCACGTAACGGTTCATAAAAATCCCACGGAGGTATTTCTCCGATTCGAGGCGCCTTTTTCGACCTGGCGCGGAGTTTCCTCCGCCCGGGGGGGGGAGGGGGAGGGGGAAAACCGAGAGCGATTTTTCTGGCGATGAATCCGACGACGTGACCCACCGACGTTGGCCAGCCAGTGCTGCGGAATGACACGCGGAATGAACGCGCGGAATTATTATAGCGTGCTTCGTGACGATCTGCTCGAAATGTATGTTTGAAGTGTTTTCTTAACGAAGCGCACCCGCGGGAAGCCAATATCCGGTATTTGTCATACCGGGACAGCACCTTAATTCGCTAATCCGCGCGGCCATTGTTTGCGACGATGCAAATTTACGTGGCTGCAAATGAGCCTCGATTCATCGATACGTCGTCGCCCCCACGTCGTCGCCGTCGCCGTCGTCGTCGTCGTCACGCGCGTTTGACGCACCGCGCGCGGGTTTACGACCGGCTCGTCTACCGAGGTAAATCTGCGAAAAATACGAAAACCGCGCGGGGCCGACATTCAAATTATATTAGCGCCGATATGAATCTATTATCTCGGCGATCTCTCTCTTTCTCTCTTTGCACGGTAAAATATTCGTGTAAAATAATTGGAATAGTTGTAAATTTTCTCGTGTTTCTACAATTTTGCAGTATACAAGTAAGAATAATTTAATTTGTAATAAATTTGCTTACAGTGTATACACAAGTGTGAAAAAACAAATCACGAAATTATTGCAAAATTTATATACACTACACAGAAAAAAGGGATATTGTTATTTTGACAATATACCTTTAGTTTCAAAATGAAAATCTTGAAATAAGATTATATTGCGTTAAATACAAAAAATTTACTTGAATGAAGATTTATTTTTAGATTTTATATAGTTTAATCAAAAAAATTATATTCTTATTATTTAAGAATAATTTTCTTGAATGGAAATGAAAAAATGTTGAATAGAAAATACTGTTCATATCAAAGATTATAATTTTTTTAGAATAAAATTATCAAAATAATATTATATTTTTGAAATGGCGATTATAGTATTGAAATAAGGCTGTAATATTGTTGAAATTTAAGATTTTCAAATTCTTCTAAGAAGATTATATATCGTTGCGTATATATGAAACAATGAACGCGTTCATATAAATTATAAGAGTTAATTTGACACTTGCTTTTTTTCTGTGCAGACACCACAGACGCGCGCCTCGCGCGCGCTACTTAACTTTTTGTTTTTTACTCTTTAAAACTAAATTACAACGATAATTGTATTGATAACCGCCTATATAAATTTGACAGGTGTCAAAATGCAATTGCAATGACAGCTACTCTCGCAACACGAAGTAAGCACAGCGAGAGAACCAATCGGCATCGCGGAAAAGCGACAATAAATTTCAAGAGATGCGAGCAATCGACTTTACATGCGTTTTTTCAGATAGGAAAAAAATTACATACGCATAAAAATTTACAACTATTATAGCGCATAAATTTACAACTATTATTACACAAATTTTTTTTACAGTGTGTATTCGGTCTACAGCAGGGGTTCCCAACCAGGGATCCGCGAGAATTAAATTAAGGTCCACGAAATAAAGTCACATTGATTTTCAATTAAGAGTTCTCTATTATAAAAATATATTTAAATATTATTCTAAGTTTAATGTGTTAACTAGTTAAAAGTTATGATGAAAATTTATTTTCAAATTCTCGGAATGCTTATTTGGAACCTTGGAGTCCCTGCATCGAACAAAAAGAGCCCTAGTGGTCCCTGGTCAAGGAAAGGTTGGGAACCACTGGTCTACAGAAACAATGGCGATGGCATTTAAAACGGAAGGACCCCGGATAATGGATTCGAATCACTCGATCGAATAATACAGACAAACACGATCAACCGCGGATTCGTACGGTCCTGTCCGCGCGCGACAAAATCGTACACGCTCGAAATAATTATAACTAACATCTCCGATCCATAATTAACTACCAGTCATTGCTTAATCGTCAAGTCACCAATCTGAGTCACGCCGCAATCGTGCATGGATTGCAAGGTTGTCCGTCGGCGACACGCACGTTCAGGGGTCAAACGTGACGTCACCGATTAATCGTGCCTATCGATCTCGCGTTTCGTTCAGGCGCAGCGGGAACGAAAAAAAAATTAATTAAAAATAATCCTCCGAGCGGAAAATCCGAAACAATTCCGAGAGAGAAAGAGAGAGAGAGAGAGAGAAAAAACAGACGGCAATTTTCTCTCCGCGAAGAGCCGCGACGACGTTCAGGTATTTCCAGTACGACCGCGGGTACCGAGAAAAACCGAGGCGTACACCTGTGTGCCACGGTGTGGCGTGGCGTATCGTTCGCAGAACTATTGACGTTTCGTCGTTATAATCGATGTTTGCAAATTGAGCTTGCCCCCGGCTCGATCGACCGTCGCCAAGCGAGCGCGCGCGCATCACGATATTAATTCGCGTCATAATTTATGCGGAGATCGGCGACAAATGCGAAGCAAACACTTGGATTTGATACTTCGATGATTGATATTATCACCGCGGGTGGAAGAGAGATTTGCGAGGGAGCGATTGGATATAGACGTGCATTTACACACTGAGGGGAGGGGGCGGATGCTGGTTTCAAATAAATATTTCTTTGAATAGTACTAATAACATATATTTTATGGAAAATCAATAATATTGATTTGAAACAAGTAATACTTTCTGTTATTTAGAAAATATTACTTGTTTGAAATAAATATTATTGATTTTCTCTGAAAAATTACCCTGAAAATCGTGGTAACTGTGAGACTGTAAACCTTGAACAATCTTACCATACTTTTAACAAAATTTACGAAAATTTAATAAAATTTGGCAAAGTTTTAGTAAATTTTATCAAAAGTATAGTAAAATTGTTCAAGGTTTACGTTGTCCCACAATTATCACGATTTTCAGGGTAATTTTTCAGAGAAAATTCTTTCGGCGCAGCATTTTTTTTTCTCAGTGCATCCTTTTGAAGAGAAACCTCGACTGACCGAAACTCCACGAATAAATTGATTCGCAAATTGACGCTTACGGACCGGGTAGGACGTTACGTCGACGTTTCGCGTAAAAAAGAAAAAAGAGAAAAAACTTACAGGAACCTCTAATATGCGTGCGTGCGTGCGTGCGCTCGTATGAAATAACGTGACGTGGTACGCGATCCGTGCGACGGCTGGGAGCAACGGATGGGAACCGGGCGGAACCATGTTAATGGAGCTGATTTTCGTCGTCGGAGGAAACGGTCGAAAGATCCGCGCCGCGTTGCGGTTACCTCTGGACACGAAATCCTTTTTTGGTGCCGCGCCTGTATACTCGACGCGCTAGTAAATTTAGATCAACAAGCCCGAGTTAAAGGTACTCCATTGAGAAATAAATATCGTTTTTTAAACACGCGTTTCTTTTTTTTTTTTTTAAAGGAATCACGCACCGAACTTTTTTTCTTCCTCCTCTCGCATCTCGCGTCTTCGGTTTCGTGCCGAGTTCGACCTCGTCGCGTCGTCGTTTCGCAAACGCGCGGTCGAGAAGCGACGAATGCTAAACGCAAGGTTTCCCTCCGCCATCCCGCTCCCCCTCCCCCGCGAGTGTACATCGTCGTAAGAGGGCAACGAGCAAATAAGACTGCGGGCAAACGAGATAAGAAATAGCTGAAATTATACGATACGTTAGAAACGCATGCCGCGGCCGGCAGCGCGCATGCTATTTTCCCAACCTTCTCCTTAGCAGTCCCAAAGACGGAGGAGAGAAAAAGAGAAAGAGAGAGAGAGAGAGAGATAGAGATGGAAAGAGTGAGAGCCACCTTTTATCCTCTTTGCTTTCGCAGTACGACGTAATGATAGTGAAACATTGAATCTCGAGCGTAAACTGCAATTTAATGGATTTCCAACACACTAACGTCCCGAAGACATACACGGTGGGGGAGGGGGGGAAAAGAAGAGGTAAGAAAATTTAGAAAGGAGGGAAACGCGCGCGCGCGTCGATCCCTCGGCGAGAGGGTTGAGGGAGAAACGCATATCGCGCGTCGCCTCGCGTATACATCGCCCTCCTCCTCGTTCACTCTCGGGACTCGCGCGGGGGATCGGCGATTGGCGATTATGTTAACCAAACACGCGCGGTACCCGCCCCAGCAATTTGCCTGGGGATCATCTTCCCCTAATCGCCGCGCTAATAACAGGATTACGGGGGTCCTGACCGCGCGCTACGTATACTTATCCCTAATTCGCCGTATCGTTATTAATATATACGATACAATTGAGAACGGGGCCCGGGCGACTCCCTCACTCTCTCTCTCTCTCTCTCTCCCCCCTCCCCCCTCACCCTCTCCCCTCTCCCCTTCCTCGATAAGCCCCGCGATATGTGCATATACGTACGGTATACGTACACGTACGAGGAGATCCCGTCCAACGCGCGTCCCGAATCGCCGAAATGCGGGCTTGGTTCCTTTACTCAAGTGAATCCTTCTACGACGTGTTTTATTTTTCGACGTGGAAAGCGACGAAGCGCGAGTCGACGAAAAGTGCGAGACTCGCCTAACGAAGGTGCGACGCCGCCGGCCGATCCGATCGTTCCTCGTCAAATTTATTGCACCGCCGCCGTGGCGCGCGGATATTCATGAAATAAATATGAGAGAAAGAGAGGAAAAAGAGAGAGAGAGAGAGAGAGAGAGAGAGAGAGAGAGATGAAAAAAGGGAGAGGCAGAAATGGAGACACTTACGTGTAGTGCGAATAAGACGGGCTGCTGGCTTGATCGATGAGAGCGGCGGTTGACAGGCCTTGCGCGATGGCAGCCGAGGGATCCCTAGCTGGCGAGGAATTCTGCGTCGTCGCCGCTGCCGCCGGTATAGCGTGATGGTAGCGCTGGCACATTTCGGCCAAGTTCCACCCATGGGCATCCATATATTAGCACTGCTTCGCTTTTCTTTGGCGTACCATCCATTTCACACGCGTTGCGATACACATACACACACTCTCTCTCTCTCTCTCTTTCCCTTTCCTGGTCCTTTTCTTTTTATTTCGTCTCTCTCTCTCTCTCTCTCTTTCTCTCGCTTCTTCCCTCGATAATTTTTCACTCGCGTTTTATGTGTCTACGTATGAGAGCAAACGGTAAGAACGACACTCGCGACGACGGTGACGAGGCGCGAGGATGTTCTGCCGATCCTCCGGTGACTTTGGTGTACCTCTTCGCCTTCGGCGGGGGGCACGCGCGCCGCCTGTTAATCAGGAGAACAAATCTATTTACTTGACCGTTAATGATGCGCGCACGCATTTCGAGAATAATCGAGAGGCGCTGTTGTTGAATGGACAAAATGATTAATTCAGTTGGAAAATTTAGATAAATTAACAGCATTTTTTCTCAGCGTATTCATGAAACTTAAGCTTTGCAAAATTCTGAACGTAAGTAAATTGCACATTTTATTTTGTTCCAAGGAAAAATACAGATTTCTAGAAATTACAGTTTCAAGAAATTCAAGAGTACGTTTATGAATTTTTTATGAATCATATGAAAAAATGATTGGACGTGAGACGCTCAGAGATAAAACTATAACTCCTTCACATTATTTTAAGAAGTTTTAGATATTTTCGAACCATCTTAAGAACCATCTTTTGAATTATAAAGATATTAAGAATAAAATCAAAGTTCACAGAAGATGCTAGTTTATATGCGGTGCGATGCAAATAATTCTGGCTGTTGGTGAATTAATAAACTTTGAATGTTAACAAGTTTTTTACTTTTGCTTGCGCTCGCAGCGAGAATTTGAATTTGCGTAATCGTAACGGTTTTTTTAAAAAAATGTTTTCCAGCAGAAATCGCGGCTTCAATAACTCTCCAACAGCGCTCGAATATCTAACCGCACAACTAAATCTTGCATTATATAACCCTTCCCTCCCCCCTTGCCCTCCTTCCTCTCGATCTAAATGCAGTTTAAAGCCACGGTTAATGAAAGTGTCCGTTTAATTTCTAACCGCAAGCGGGTTAGGGGAGGGCGGGGGGAGGGAAGGAGGTGTACGTAAACGGAGGGCTCGAAAAGCCGTGTGTCGGATAACGATCGGCATCTGGATCGAACGGATAGCGATCGACTTCCACTCGTGCCACGGCGATCGAGCGTTAATAAGCGTCGTGCAAAGGTGTATCTATGAAATAACTATAATAAACCCGCGCGGTGAGTTACGGCCGCACGAAAACGATCGTCATGTCGCATTCTTTTCGCGCTCTCCGTGATCCCGGGGAAATGAACGAGCAAGAATTCGGGCGCGGGTCGCGGAAGATGGACGAGCGATGCGCCATTTTCGCGGGGATCTCGCGGCAAGGAAACTCTCAATCGCGAAAGGACGAGAAATTAGGATACTCTTTGAATTTCGTGGAGTGAAAGCACTGCCACTACTAATTTTTTGAATGATTTCCCACTCAGGAGGAGTTAAAATTCACCCTAATAGAGTGAATTTTTAACTTTTATTGGAGGTGGAAATCACTAGAAAAACTAGAAAAATAACTCTTATTGGAGTGGAAAATTCAATCTATTAGAGTAAATTTTAACTCTTATGGAATGGAAAATCACTCGAAAAAATTGTAGCGGTAGTATTTTCATTCTAAGAAATTTAAAGCGTACAATCAAGATACAATACGATTAGGAAATTCCAACGTACGAGATTTAAAGCATCGCTCGAACGGTTTCTTTACTTTTTATTTTTTTTTTTAAATGAAATTTCGTGACATTTAACATACATTTGGATATTCACTTCATCAATTGACTGTACTCGCAATTGACGTTGTCCCCAGTATTTTTTCATCGAAACAAAAGAGAAACAACGATCGATTAAGCGTCATTTTATACATTTTGCGGAATCATCGGCCGACTCGAATAACCTGGACAAATACATACATCCTCGACAGATTCCGCGACACTTGTACCTTGTAAATATCCGATAGATACTCTACGTTAACTGGATGCCCGGTGCGGAACGGCTTATTCTCCAATTTACTATGTACTTGATGAATTCGACCTGCGAGCGCGACACACACACATACACATACACAGGCACGCGCGCGCACATATGCAACAAATAAACAAAAGCATGGGAGGGAATGGGACAAACTCTGTGGTTTTAATTTTCTCGAGGGATTAATCGTCGACTACTGGGCTGAGAACGTCGGGTATATACGTTCGAGTCGTTTAAGCGCTCGGACGTTAATCACGCCGTTAACCGGCGCGCGCGATATCGTTGCAAAGCGGACCGATCGACAGTAAATTACCGGGCCCGCGCGGTCGGGCCGCGAACGGTAAAACGCCCGCGTTCCCTCCCTCCCTCCCTCCCCCCACTTCTTCGCGGAGGTGGCAATTAAGCGCGATACGTTACGCGCGGGACGTCTCGAAACACCGAAAGCCACGGGGGGAAACCCGATATCCGCGGGCTCATTACGCTCGATCGCGACGACTGACTCGCATATTACGGTTTTGCCACGCCTTTTCCAACGAAACGTAATCCCAGGACTATCCGTTCGAGAGTTTTATCCCCCGAGAGAGAGAGAGAGAGAGAGAGAGAGAGAGAAGACTCGAAGATTCGTAAAGTATCGCGATCTCCGCGCGTAACAATAACTGTCGCTCCGCGCGAGCGACTCGTGTGACACGGAGGGGGGAGGGGTGGAGAAAAATCGACGAGGAGCAATAATAACGAAAATAATCGTTCGAAAACACGCGCGTAACGCGAGGCCACGGCGATAACGGCGGAGCGGGTTGAACGGCACAACGCGCGGCGATCGACGCGTTCCCTCGCTTCCCGACGGGGATCTATTATGTGTGGTACGTACGCGGATCCCGCGTACACGCGCGCGACGAAATCGTAAAGTCGCGCGTATGGTATGTACGCGCCACTGACGGAGGTCTCAATTCGTGATGCTCTCTCATACGCGCGTGTACACGGAGAGAATGTTCTCTGAAAAATTACCCTGAAAGTCGTGGGTAATGGTGGGACAACGTAAACCTTGAAGAATTTTACCATACTTTTAACAAATTTACGAAAATTTAATAAAATTTAGCAAAGTTTTAGTAAATTTTGTTAGAAGTATAGTAAAATTTGCAAAATTTTGTCAAAAGTATAGTAAAATTCTTCAAGGTTTTACGTTGTCTCACAATTACCACGATTTTCAGGATAATTTTTAAGAAAAAATTCTTTCCGTGTACCACGCAACATGCGCGCACACTGAAAAAAAGGTTTGGTCATAATAATCCAGCCTTGGTTAAAGTTACCCTGGTGAAATAGTTTCAACTAAACACAAAGTAAACATAACAAAATAATGTAATTATAACAAAATGTTTACCATTACTACCAAATGTTTTGCTAATATTATTATAATATTATTATATTGTTATTATTACTATATTTATTTATAACAACCAAGTATTTCAACGATATCATTACTAAATAATTTTACAAATTCACCAAGGATTTTTTTTCAGTGCATACACACGCATACACAGAGAGAAAGAGAGAGAGAGAGAGAGAGAGACAAAGGCGAGACGCGTAACGCAATAATAATCATAATGCCAGATCGATACAACGCGCGATGTTCGCTCGCCGCTCATCGTCGCGACCGATCGCGAGGACGCGCCGTTGACATGAAAGCGAGGAGGAATGCGCGCGACAACGACATCGGCTGGCTTCAACAACCAAGAGCTCGCTGAATTATTAGTTGCTGTACGCCGTCCCTCGTCCCGCGTAGAATCCCCCGCGCGTCTCTCTGCGATACGCATCTCCGAATCGCGTAGACTCGCGGCTGACGGACGCGCCGCGCGGCGCACGGAATAAACGCGCGATTATCGCGCGGACGGATGCACAGATATCCTCCGATGAATCGGCGAGATGCGCGTAAATCAATATTACGGCGCGTTTCGCGGGATATTAAGCGACTTCAACTCTCGCTAACGAGAATCGAGGGATCCGACTACCGTGGTCGATCGGGATCCCGACTCCCGACACGTTCGGGATCCCATAAAGAAGGGCTTGCAGATATAACTTACAATTAGATACCACGCCGTTTTAACTTATTTCCGCCGGAATGATTGGAGTTAATATATTGTATCGCGGCAGCTTATCGAACGTGTCATTCCGATGAGGGGAAACTTGATGCTTGGACGGTTCCGTCGAGCTTGCCAGTGGCACGATACATTGGCAGTACATTAGCCAATACATATGTTTAGCCAATGTTTTCCCAAACGTAACGCCAGTATTGGTTCCAAATTAGAATGCAATTAATGTCCAATATGAAAAACTGATTGGTTCAACATTGGGCAACGTTGAACCAATATTGCCGCTTAGACAAATTGGCTAAATAAAGTGAAGGGTGCCACTTTACAGTATTGAACCAATATTGGGAATATTGTCTTTACATATTGTTTAAGGTTTCGTGCTACTAGGGATAAATAAAGCCTCTCTCGATAATCGAAGTTGCGAAATTATCCGAGAAATTATCACCGAGATAAATTCCCTCTGTTGTTTCTTTTCTCCTTTCTCCGCTATCACATATCTACTACATCCTATTGTGTAATTTTTAACGTTATTGCATTATCATCCATTCGTCGAGTTGACAGCTCGTGCTCGCCGGGCGCGGATTTCACAATAATAGCCGAAATTCCTGCACGCGTGCCGGACCGAAGGTAGAAAAGTTCAACTATTATTACACGCATAATTGCGACGCCGCCGTCGCCGATCTCTCCGAATCGCGCCTTTCTACGTCGCGGTAAGGCGAAGCCGCGCATCGATCGCGTGCGTGATTCTATCGTGGATTTTTCAGGAGTCATTCGCGACGACGACTTTGCTTCGTCAGTGGTGTTCTCGCGCACGTTTCTCTCTCTCTTACTCTCTTTCTTTCTTTCTTTCTGGCGGACGGTTCTGTCTACTCGGATGCAATCGCTAAATAGTATCACATATCGAAAAAGCAAAGGATCCTTTCTACCTCTTTCTCTCGACAAGCTAACGAGTAACGTCGCCGACGCCGCCTAATGGTTTCCGATGATTTTCACATTGACGTCGTTACGGCGCTTTCGCCGGCGAGATCCTCCGGTTTCGAATCGATCCGATCGAAACGGGATTATCTCCCGCGGGCGACGGACGGCACGTGAGTCTAAGCCGAGAACGTTAACGAAGGTTTCACCGTGCATTTTTTTTTTTTTTTTTTTTTTTTCGAAAATCGCCTCTAGAGGCTGCGGCGCGCTCTGTTCCTCTCTCTGTCTCTCCCTCTCGCTCTCCCGACCGTTTTTCCATCCTTCTCTCTCCGATTTACGCCCACGCGCGCGCGGCCAACCACGGAACCGGCCGGCGGGTAAGAGAGAGTGTATTTCTCGCTTATTATCCTTTCCTTCGATTTTCTACCGAAGGGAAAAGAATACGCCGAGGGAAGGGTGCCGTCTACGTATATTGTTCGTGTGCGTGTGCGCGTAAATGTGTGTGTGTCGGCGAGTATCGTCGGTATCCGTGACGTGTGACTCACCCGCACACGCGGCCCGATGTACTCGCTGGGAGATTTACAGCTCATTACCGATTTCATACCCTGGCGTCACGATCGATTCGCCGAGCCGGTCGGCGCGGCGCGGCGGAATCGAGCGGAGCCGGAGCGACGCGCGACGCGAGTGTCGTCGTCGTCGTCGTCGTCGTTGTCGTCGGTATCGCGTGCCATACCGATACGTGACACCGCGCGAGCGATCGGGTTTCGCTCGTGGAAAACGCGCGCGCGCCCAATGGCTTTTCTCTCTCTTTACCTTTGTCGTCTCCTCCCACGAGGGCGAAGTTGGGCCACGGCAAAGTCGTCGTCGTCGTCGCCGTCGGATGATGATCGAGGCGCGAACGGTCCGGGGGGGAACCGTTTCGTTTTTTCCCCCTCGAGCCGAGGCGGGAATCGAACGTGGGCCGCGCGCGCGCGTTCGATCGATCGATCGCGCGCGAACCGCTCGGTTCGCGAGAGCCGAGTGTGGGTGTCACTGTCAAATTACGATGGGCAAAAGAAAAGAGAAGAAAGAGTCCCTCGTCTGCGAGCGAGCCGTGTTGTCAGCGGCGAAACGAATAACGCACTGTAACATTCACAATGGGGTTGCGTGTGCGTCGCACAGCCGCGGAAATGTCAAGCGACGAGGATGTTGGGACTTGCAGCAACAACAGCAGCAGCAGCAGCAGCAGCCGCGGCGGCGGCGACGGCGGCGGCCGTCGCTCGCGTGGGAGTGTGACATAATACCGCGCTCCGCTCCTGCGCAGGAATCCCTGCGGAGGCACTCACCGCAGAGAAATCTTCCGTTTCCTCCTCCTCCTTCTCCTCTTCTACATCTTCTAATCCTAAAATGGATGTCCAATCGCCAGGGTGAAGAGTCACCGGACGCCGATTTCAGACGTCGTCTCGCTATCCCCCGCGCGAGTCGCGCCCCGATATCCCCCCCGATATCTCACACTGCCGCAGGCAATAATAATAACGTGCGCGCGTTTCGGTCGCGCGCGACAATCCCGTATGTCACGTGCCCGTCAGTCCGCCTCTCGCTCGTGTGCACGGGCGCGAGCGAATCTGCTCGCAGCAACGGCGGCAACGCGTACATGCGTGCGTTGCGTGTCGTCGTCGTCGTCGTCGTCGTCTAGGACCGCGCGCGACAGCGGCCGGCCCATCCGCCTGCCTGCCTGCCTGCCTGCCTGCCTGCCTCGCCTCGCTTGCTTTCGCCTGCTGCACGGTCCGTGCTGCACAACGACTCGGGGCCGGAGCGCGAACTGAAGTCGGGCTCACGCGCGCGCTCCGCCGAGGTGAGCGGAGGTGACTTGCTACTCGGGCCAGGCCGGGGCCCGGCGCGGCGCGGCGCGGCGCGGCGCGGCGAACCACCACGAGAGCATCGGCGGCGACGGCGGCCAGTGGCGTCGAGCACGCGAGGAGGAAGCGGGCCCCGTGTGTATACGCGCGCACTCTCCCGAGTCGGAATTTTGACCCTACATTAAACCTTTAATTCTAAAACATAGTAGGAGCTAAAGATATGGAAATAGGTTCGATTAGAGTAATACGATTTGTTACTATAACTTTGACCCTTATAATGTCTGAAATTTTTTGTTTCACTGTTTTTAGCGTTAAAATAGGTTGATTCGTATAGTAGTTAAAGTAGCAAAATAGGTTTTATTCTAAACCTTTTCTGAACCTTTACCTGTTACATATTTCTGATAATTATATAGACATTCTGAAAAGTTTTCAAGTTTATAAAAAATTATGAAAAATTGTATTACAAATTCTAAAAAGTGTTTTAATAAAAAATTTTTTTCAGAATTTTTTGTATAACTTTTTATAATTATTATATGAATTTCAAAATTTTTAAAATTTCTGTATAATTCTTTATATTTTTTTTATAGCAAAATTAAATTAATGATGATATTATATATTAAAGTTTAATGTAGTTTAATGTTGCAATCTTTATGATACATTTTTTTAATAGCAGACAAAAAGTATACGGCAATGCATTATATTTCGTTTAATAAAATATAACGAAAAATATAAAGTTAAATTTGGTCAAGTGATATCCACAAGATTTATCATACATATAGAGACTTTTTAGCTTCAAAAATAATAATATTAATTACTTAATGTTACATCTCTTTAATATTAGAACTCTTAATTAGAACTATGTATTATATAAGAAAAAAGGGGAAAGCATTATTTACACAAAAGAAAGAAAGAAAGAGAGATAAGATACACATGCATATATATGTACATACATGCTTATATGTATGTATACACGTACGTATATATAGACATTATTACACAATGTTATTCTCCTCTCTCTCTCTCAATTTGACAATAACACTATTTTTACCACACATTAATTATAATTTATTTACATGTGTAAATGACTTATTTTATTTTACTCTTTTTAGTTTTTCTTACTTTTCTTAACTATTTCTAATTTTTTCTCTCTATTTCTCCTTACTGTCCATTCCTTTTCTTTTATTTATTCTTCTTTTACTTTAACTTCAAATAAAGCGTTTCTTCCTGTCTTTCTCTTAATATAATAATAACTAAAAATAAAACAAGGCACAAAGTATTAACTTATCTCAAAATACTTATTTCCATAAAAAAAAAAATGAAAATTTCGTATAAAAATGAAAATATACTTATGTAATTGTACAACGCATAGTGCGTTATACTAATCTTCGAATTCGGCGCAACCGTATTTTCCTCCACGATATAATATGCATACAGAAACAAAAAACTAATCTCGCGTATGTCACGTCATCCCGAACTGTCATATCATCACCGTAAAACTCTCCGCGGACTCGACTACCAATCGAGATATATATTAGGAAGCATATGCGGCTTCAAAATAGTATTGAAATAAAATGTGTAGAATATTACAGCTCAAAAAAAGTTAATGGAGTTAACGAGAGCATCAAAGTAGATTTAATAAGTGTAATTTCATCAAAGTAGATTTTTTAAATAGTTTCTCGAGTGTTTAAGCAGGTGCAAAATACCCTTATGTTAGGAAAGTAGTATCAAAATTTCGACTGAGGTACGCGCGCGTGTTGGTGGACACGGATGTACCTGGCGGGAGAAGGTGCCCCGTGCGAGCGAGCGAGTGCCCCCCGAGCGCGGGCCCGTGCGGATCCGCCCGTGCATTGGCGGCGTGCATCTTCCTCGCCGTCGGTCGTCGTCGCCATCGCCGCCGCGAAAGTTCCGCGCGGTGGGACGAAAAATGGATGCGAGTTCCGCGAAGAGGAGCGAGAGAGAGAGAAAGAGAGAGAGAGAGAAAAAGTGCAAGATGCGAAGGCGTATTTAAAAGCGGAGTAGGCGGTGCCTCGGGCGACGAAATTTTAAGGATTATCCCTTTAAGTGGGACGTTGGGAAGAAAGGAAAACGGATAGGATGGGAGACACGCACGGCGATCGCCTTTCGTTATTACGCGTCAGCCGCGCGCTTCTAATTAATTTATATGCCCCTGAGGATTAGATTGGATTGAATTTAATCGTCCCGGCGAACGGCGGGCGATTCGCGCCGCCTCCGCCGGTCGAGCGTGTGCTAATAATTTCGCGCGTGCAGTATGCAAAGTGCACGGAGCTATCGCGCGTGCGTGCGTTTCGACAGTCGTCGATCCTTCGAATGTATCCGCAAATGTCATTGCGGGATATGAGGTGGAATATGTATGTATATGGCGGGGGGGGGGGGAGGGGAGAAAGACGACGGAGGCCGCGATCGCACGCGGGGGGAGGTCGGCGCACGCGGTATGCGAGGCGCGGATTCCTGATTTCGCGTTTTTAAATTTTCGCGCTTGGCTCACAATGTGCGCGTTTACGTAATCGAAATGCGTAGGAAGCCACGCAGATTGATTAGCACACGAGAGAAAGAGAGAGAGAGAGAGAGAGAGAGGAGAAAGGTTGCGACCATATAGAATATATCGGCTGGCTGGTGGCTCCAACGCGAGTCGCGCGCGGAGCCGAACGGAGCGGAGCCGAGCGGAGCCGCGGCGGCGGCGGCGGCGGCGGCGGGACCACGTGGGTGTCATCACACGCGCGTGAAAAAAAAGCCCGAGAGATTATAGACGCACACTCTGCGTTATACTCTCTCTTTCTCTAACGTCCGGGCCCAGTGACTCTCAAAAGACGCGCCGCGCGGATGGGAAATTTCGACCTTGCGATCCAACGCGAAAGGAAAATCTGTGCCCAATGGGTCTCCCTTTCGAAAGTTTCCCGCTTGGCGAGGGTAAACGTAAGAGGTAGAGCAGCACCCGCGAATCGCCTCGCACGAGGGTAGCGGTCGGGGTCCGTCCCCTTCGGTTGGTCGAAGCGCTTCGCGGACAATAGCGCGCGCGCGTCGCGAGCGAAAAAAGGTTTGAGAACCGTCGGCCTAGAGTGTTAGAGGAGTGTAGGCACACACCGCAATATCGCCAAGGGACGACGGTGCATAAAGGATCCCGATAGCAATGACTATAAATTCGCTCTAAGCGCGAGTCTAAATATAAACTACGTTATACGTACCGCGAGTACGACTCAGCGTTGTTCCCGCGAGAGAAAAATCGCACATTTTTATCCTGTTATTATTACCATTAATGCGACCTTTCGCGATTGCGCGTCTCTCTCTCTCTCTCTCTTATTCCACCCGGTGTTGCATTAATGCAACCCACCTGCTTCGCTTTAACGCTTCGTTAACGTCCGACGCTTCGTTACGTCGAACTTTATCCCGTAAGCGAGCAGAAAAGTAAGTGTGTACGACGAGGGAGGAGGGGGGAGGTGGGCAAGAGGGAGGAATGCATTTTAATTAATTCGCGCGCGCGCGCGCAAAATCATGCGTTGGGAATTAACGTAAACAAGGCTGACTCTTTTTTGCGCGCGCGTAGGAGTCTTCGCTTTGCCGCGGCGCGAGTATTAAGTAGATTAAATTTTTTTTTCAAGAGCTAAATAACTTTTCGAACCGAACGGTATCGCCAAGCGCAACACTTGCACTTCCGATAATCGTATGCACTTAACGCGATACTGTAACCGCAGACAGCTAGGCTCTTTTGTTCCCTCTCTCTCTCTCTCTTTTCCGTGTGAGTTTACTTTAAAATGAACTATCAATTTTAATTAGAAGAATAATTTGAAAGCGCGGATTCCTCCTCTCTTCGAGGAAAAAACCAATCGCAGATCGATCTGCGGCCCGAAAAAAATTACTCAATCTTAAAATTGAAACTTATGTATTCAAATTAACGCGATCATTGTTTCACGTATAAGCAACAACATATAGTCTTCTTAGAAAAATTTGAAAATCTTGAATTTCAAAATATTATAGTCTTATTTCAATACTATAAGTGTTATTTCAAGAATAATAATATCATTATTTTAATAATTTTATTTTAAGAAAATTATTCTTAAATAACAGGAATATCATTTTCTCGATTAAACTATATAAAATTTTAAAATGAATTTTTATCCAAGTAAATCTTTTTGATTTAACGCAATATAACCCCATTTCAAGATTTCCGTTTTGAAACTGAAGACATTGCCAAAACAACAATATTCTTCTTTTTTTCTGTGTAATTGAAAAGTTAATATTACACGCGCGAATTCGCGCGGCGTATAGCGGCCGCCGATACGCCGTAGTGAATGTAAAACCGAGCGTACAAATTGAATATTTAAAAGATTATAAAGCAAATTGCGAGAGGATACCGCGGCCAGCTCACTCGGCTCGCGCGCGTATTGGCTGCTCTTTCGATAATACGATCGATACCGATCTCGGATGACGTAGCTGGCTCACATCATCGCGGAGCGCAAACAGAAAGGTAACGTCTGAAAAGAGTTCCTCGCGGCTAATCTATCCCTCGTGCGTATAATTTAGCGAACCGTCGGAAATCGTCGTCCGTTTCGATCTGGAGAGAGACGGAGAGGAGGCGAATACACAGACTAATAAAAAATGTAGAACAAACTTTCTAAACCTATCTTTTTTTCCCCCTTTTTTTTTGTTGGTCTCGTCGCAGATCAGCCCGCGAGCGACATCCTCGTCGACCGTGTACCGCCTTTCACCGGACACCCCGTATATATTATCACGTCTTCATGTGGCATAATAAAAATAGAGGTGGAACAGAAGCGATGGTAAACGGAAGAAAGCGACAACCGTAAGAAACCGTAAAATAAACTGAGAGGAACATCATGCTCGGGCGGCCGTCACTCACCTGAGCGGCTGGTATGTATATGAAACGATATAAGTGCATTGTGCTCGTTAATGCGCTGGCAAGCGCGTAATGCTTGCGTATGTGCATAAATATTTATGCTATTCGGCTGAACAATCCCTAAAACGAAATGAAGTCTCTGCAGCCGTGACAGGAAGGCTCGCGCGCGCGCGCGCGCATTATCATTGATACAATATTTCGCGTGTTGCTTCTTATTGTCAATCCCTTCGGCGACGTAATCCCCTCTCGATGCGGCTTGTCTTCTTCCGTTCTTGCTATCGGCGTTTTCGCTTCGATTAAAAAGTTCAACTCGCGAATTAATTTGTGCCACCAATTTGAGCGCTTTTTTTTGCCTTTCTCTTATTTATTTATTTACTACTGTCTATTTTGTACTCTTAAAAAATAAAAAGAAACGGCAAACAAACGATAGAAAAATAGACAGAACTTATTCGTCTACTACTGAAATGTAAAATAAATGTTTTACTTCAAATGTATGTTAAGTACATACAAATGTTAAATACTATTTTGCTTTTTTATATTTACTACGTGAAATACTTATTTCGGGTAGTATTTTTACAGGTACATCCTTTTGTCAAAACTATTTTAACAATGCAGCTGAGAAGGACCGGTCCAATTCGATGGTACAACAAAGCCACAGGATACGTATTCGTTCGGACATTTATGCTGGCTGCACGTATGTTTTTGGACGAGGCAAAAAGAAGCAGATAGAAAAAAAAAGCAGAAATGTTACATATGTTTATAAAAGGAGAAATATTATGCAAAAAAATAATAACTCGGAATTGTTGAATTCGACCCAACTGGCAATTTTAATATCAATTAGAGTATTACGTATAGAGTAGTACAAGTAGTGCTACTATTGATATTAAAATTGCCAGTTGGGTCGAATCCAACAATTCTGAGTTAGTATTTTGTGAATAATCTATCACCGGCGACGATAAGTTTAATTTTCGTTGAGAAATATTATATTCTTGTTATACAAAGAGAAAGAGCACCTCTTAGGAGCAACGTGAAATATACAATAGACGTAAAGCAGAAAATTCGATAAAGACACCAAGAACAAATAGAAGAGAGAAAAAGAAGGAAAAAGAAACTGATCGATTTCTGGCAAGAAAACCTTACAATTAGTAGTATTGTATAGCGTAAAGATAAAAAATATCAAGTAGAGACACAAAAATGGAAAATGGGTACAACAAAAGAGAAATAAAGCGACAAAGGAAAATGGAGAGAGGAAGAGAGAAAGACATAGAAGCGGACCAAGGGAGACGAACCCGGTCGAGCCGAACGCCACTTCTATCCGCTCCCGAGAGAGAGAAAAAGAGAGAGAGAGAGAGGTAGAGAGAGGAGACCCGATGCACACAGCTTAGGCGGCGTGTGCAAGACGGTGCCCCCTCCCCGCGAGTTCCGCCGTGCACGTGCATCCAGATCGTGCGCGCGTGTGCGTGTACAAAGTAGGTCCAGCGGCGCGGAGGAGAGCGAGACGGCGAGCGGGTATCGCGCCGTCCCCTCGCGGCCGGCGCGACCAATCCGCGCCGAGCGCGAGCTGCGTGAAGGCGGAACGCGTTGCTCTTTCGCGTATATATTCCGCGGTATTTATTATTCAGTTTGCAAATACGTGGCAAAAATGATCTCTCTCCCGCGCGGGCGCGAGTCTGCGCGCGCGCGCGCGTATACGCGCTGGATGTTGGCCTTGCCGCCCGGAGCCGGGAGGTGGAGCCAGAAGGCAAAGGAGCAGGGTAAACGGCGGAGATATCGGCCGTTAATTTGTTAGAAACGCCACCGGCACGGCCGATCGCGCCGCGTGCGTGCGTGCGTGCGTGCACATGCGACGTCGCGTCACGCTCAGACTCCATTCGAGGGACGCGAACCTCCCATGAGAGCCGCAACCATCGAAAGATATGCGCGGATCGTATCGGTGGTAGCTCTGTATAATAATGATAAAAATCGAATTAATATTCCGAAGGGGCAAAGTCCGTGTTTCGCGAATGGGAATTGAAGTTAATGCGGCCGACACGCGACGCTGCTAAATGACGCGTTCGTGCTTGTCAGTCACCGCTTTAAATAACGTGAGCGGCGCGTTCGGACGGAAAAGGAGCGTCGTCGTCGTCGTCGTCGTCGTCGTCGTCGTCGCAAAACACACCGTTTTTCTACGAAACGCGTGTGCATTCGCACCACGGTCAGTTGCGCCTTCTCCACCCGCGTGCGTGCGGTTCTCCGCCACGCCGCAACATTTCCGCAGTTAACACACTCGTCGGGGCCGATATCATCTCTACCTTTCTTTTCGCCCCGCGCCGTTCTCTTTGATGTCCGCCAGGCACGCCCGCGTCTCGGATTCCAAGGAAAAAAAACGCGATTTAATCGTTGCGATTGTAATTACAAAATTGCAAACGGCGCCCCCGTCCCGATCGTGATCATCGCGCGTGTCGTTGATTCTTTAATCGCCGATTCCCAGAGAGATCCCTGCCCGCGTTGTGGAGTATTTAACGCGAATTATACGGAGTCTAATCACGCTACCGAGAACGCGCGCGTAGGGGGGTGGGGAGGAGGGGGAGAGACGGAAGGGCTCGCTCGCTCGCTCATTCTCTCGCAAGTGATGCGGTCCATCGCTGGTCAGACGATGGTCGGAGGAGGAGCCACGCGTGGACGCCGCTCGAGAGATATGTCCCGTGGACGCGCCGCCTCGGCCGCGCTTCAACGAACTTTCGGAGGATCCCGAAAGGAAACCTCGGAGGGAAATTCAATTTCCCGGGAGGCGTGAAATGTAGACGAGATTGGGATCTCGATGACAGCCGGCGCGCGCGATTTATTATACCGTGGGAAAGTCTTGGCCGCAACGTCGCATCGCGAGCGGAAAGGTGAGGTAATCGAGAATATTATTTTGTTGTCTATATAGTTTCACTTTTTTCACGATATGTTAAATATTTGTTAATGACTCTAGGAAACGTTAAATTATGCGGCGCCAAGAGAGAGAGAGAGAGAGAGAGAGAGAGAGAGAGAGAGAGAGAGAGAGAGATCGTCGCAAATTAGAGATGGAGAACTATCGATAGTCACCACTATCGATAATTACCAACACTTTGATATCTAACTATCGATAATTATCAATAGTTTTTCGATAATATAAAATACATTTATAAAACGTATTTTGTGTATTATTACATAATGCGTTTACAAAATTTTTAAAAATGTTTGAATATATTTGTAAGTTTTTAGGAACATTAATAAAATTAAAAAGAATGTGATTAAAATGAAAATTTATGATTTGATTATATTTTACAAAAAATTTTAATGAAAAAAAAATTTACTTTTATTATATTTGTTTACATAAAATTGTATATTATATTAAATTGTATTATTATATTTAAATTGTAAAAATTAAAAAACTTTATCAAAATATTTCAGTTAAACAACATTTGATTCTAGCAGCCAATATTTTTTGCTATAGTTGTTAAATTTTAAGAACTAATAAATTTAGCTTCGGCAGAAACAACATTAGCTGTTCTTATTTTAAAGACACATTTTATTATAATAGCTATCATGGCTAAATTTTAGCTTCGGTAACGAATCCTTTTTGTGTACATTTTGCTTTTCTGCTTCTATGATTATTAAAATTTGTCTTTGTAATAGCATTTATAATGGCAATAAAAAAATAAAACAAAAACTATCGAAAACCATCGATCGTTGCAAGAATACTATTGATAATTTTTGATAGTTAAAACTATCGATAATGATAGTTTTAATTATAAAAGTGCATCGATAGTCCTTCATCTCTACCGCGAACGTTTCCCGCGGAGAGTCCTGCCGTTTCGCGACGTTGAAAGAAAAAAAAAAGAGAGAGAAAGAGAGAAAAGAAAGGAAGAACCGTGGCGGTTCAAAGTTCAAGGCACTTTACGCCCTACTTCCTCCGCGACTGCGTCGTTCGAGCCGTAAAACGGCCTCTCCCCGAGGATAGGCACAAATTAGAATCCCGTGGAATTCGCAAAAGTCACAGTCGAGTTGGCAACCGGTCCGTGTGTGAACGTAAACCGCGCAGTTTCAAACCGCTGTTTTCCTTCCGCGGATCTTCCCCCTTCCCCCCTTCTTAAAAATATCTTTTCCCTTTTTTCATGGTGCGAGACGAAACAAATTTAAAAGTCTCCCGTGGGTATCGCGAGGATCTCTCGATACGCCGTGTTCTCTGTCGCATAGAAATCGGTTTCGTGTATCTACATGGCTCGTTACGGCGCTTCGCATGGGATTCGAGATGGATCTGGGAAAAGTATAGAAAATTCCGCGAGCATCGCGCGCGTTCTCTCTTCCGGTCGCGGGGACATTAAAAAAAAAAAGGCCGATTTTCCGACAGTGCGGAGAATTGCGAGCGGCGGAGGCTCGTGGTACTCACTTGGCGACGCAAAACGGGAACGTTGTGAAAGCCCCGGTGCGGAGTGGCGCGGCACCTCAGTCTCCTCCTCCTCCTCCACCTCGTCCTCTTCGTCCTCTCGACGCCGCTCGACGTCCCCTCGCACGGCGGTGGCGGCGACGGCGGCCCTCCTCGCTAGGAAATAAGAAATTTTCTTGAGAGATGCGAGGAGCCTCTCCGTGCGAGGGAGGAGGCCTAGCCAAGCGAACATAGTTAATTTAGATTGTATCGCGTGAGAAGCAGGAAATGACGAAATATCCTGAGTGCTGACTTATGCACGCCGCCTCGGCCGCGCCGCGCTGCTCCTCGACCTCAGCCGCGCGACTCTCTGCTCTACGCGCGGGGCCTCCGACACGCAAGGATGATACCTTTTTTTTCCCCCCCTCCTCCCCTCGCGCATATATTCCTGTATGTTCCGATCTGAACGCCGACGTCGCGCCGCGCGTATTTGCGCTCAGGACGCCCGACGTCCTCCGACGTTCGCGCAATGGAACCTTCGAAAAGTTTGACACGCTGGAGGAGAGAGGGGTCCGTTAAATTTATTACAGAACCGTTCCATCCCAGAGTCGAGTCCCAGAGATACCGTGAGAAATTGGAGAACGTTTCGCCGTGGCAAAAACTTCGCGGGAAAAAAAAAAATTAACTCTTGATAATTTCGAGTGAGCGAGATTCCGGTTGAAAGATTACAAGCTGCGAAATGTGTCTTCACTTTCCCTTTATTTATTATAGCCGCGAGGAATCGGGATTCGATTAATTACAATTGTTGTTTCATCGCTGTCTCAAATGTCGATGCGCGTTTAGAATTGGGTATGGCTGCCAGACGGTCTTCCAGGTCGTACCCCGTACCGTGGAAATCTCGTCGGCGCGCTGGAGGAAGTGACGCGGGAATAATTTGTCACACGTGATTGGAGACGGCGTATAATGAAGGCTCGAGTTCCGAGTACAATCGGTGCCATCGGTTTTAAACGACCGTATATATATGAGGACGCACGTACAGTACATTCTTATACAAATAAGTCGCCGCGGCAAAGCCAAATCTAAATGTAGCTAAATTTAAAAGTTCCCGCATAAACAGATAAAGCGAGAGAGCTCATCGCTTTCTTTTTCGGTCGAGCACTTTTTTAGAAATACCTGGCGAAAAGTCAAATTAAATCCCTCACATTTTTAATAATAAGGTATACCCGTATTCAATTTGGCTCACCCCCCATTTTCAAATAGTTATACAACAAATTTCACAGATAACGCTAATATATCACTCAGGAATTCGATATGGTGTATTTATTCGAGTTAACTGGTCAATATCTGCTTTCTACGGCTTGTAATCACAAATTGTGTTCTTCCGAATCTAAAATTTCAGAGGTAAGTTTTTTGTTTTGTAGGATTATCATGTAACAATTATAAATATCCACAATTCATATTATTGCATCTCTTTATTTATGCTTTTCAACACTATATTCACTTTACATTTTTATTAAAACATCTTGTTTATAATTAAAGGAAGAAAGGTCTTTGTATTGTGAAACCATTGTGGCCAGGAACACTACTATCTTATTAATATACAAAAATTAAGATTTCGTTTCTTTACTTAATGCTTATTAATTTTTGATTATTATTTATCTTTCTTTAGTTATATAGTTGAAGCTTCTTGACAGGGAAAAATTAAGCTAACGCCCACGTAATAAATAAACACAGTTTCATTACTTAATAAATAGCTGTATGTGTAATTTTGTCCATAAGTATGTTAATAAATGCTTAATTAATGTCGATTGTTATTGTCGCATTTTTTCAAAAATATTTACGAAAAAGAGGAAAATACATAGCTGAGCCACATTGGGCTATGTAATCAACAAGTGCTATCTTTTTTAAAAATCTTTACTGTATAAATCTTTACTTACATAAACAATTGAAAATATTTCATATATATTTTTTTTTAGTTTTAGAAATATTTCCTTTTATCTGATTCTTATTTTTCAATTTCGTATTCATCAAAAAATTAGAAAAATCCCCAAAACCTAGGGGGGGGAGGTGGCATATTGAGCGCAGGTACCTTAGTGGAAAACGGTGAGAATAAATCTGTAACGCAATATGCGCACACGGAGTACTATACATGGCGATATATTTTATCGTCGGCGTAAGGTGTAACGGACATCGATGCGCAAGGTCACATCCCATACTTCGTTGTCGCAAGGTGAATGAGAAGATGCCCGTCCATAAGGCGTTATAGAGAGACGTGGGTACTGTACTTAATTCCGCGCACGAAACCGGGTTCTTTCCGTCACACTCCCATGGAGCTTGGTCACCTGAAGAGTTACTATGCCCAATTAACCCTTTGAGAACCGTACGCTCGCCGGGCATTGCCACTTCCGACGTTGCAACAGTTTTCTCTCTCTCTCTCTCTCTCTCTCTCTCTCTCTCTCTCTCTCTCTCTCTCTCTTCTTATTTGCCGCGCGATTTTAGCGAGCCCATTATCCAAACCACGCGATGAAAAAAAAAAATATTCATATCGCGGTTACATATTCAACGTGCGTGCGTGCGCGCGCAGCGCGCATGCGTTTCCTTAATTCTATCGCGAATAATGAATCTCGTCGCCAGAATTTTTGTACATGATAATATTTAAGAGAGCGAGCAACTCGATCCGTGTATACCGTCAATCGCGGCGAGTTATATCAAACGCGCCTTAATCGATGACGACTGCACGGGTTCGCGTGCAGGTCATACGAGTCCACGTTTCCACGTGAGCTCTCAACTGAAGAGAGAAACGGGGAACGGGGGAGAGAGGTCGGGACTCTTTAATCCCTCACCTGTGACCCAGATGATTCGCGATACGCGTTCACGAGTGACGAACGGAAGGGAACGATCCGATGTATCCCTCGAGGGGGGGATCGTGAATATTCCGTTCATTCGAATTTCCCCCGAAACGATCCCGAAATTAAACCTGCAGCCTAAGCGGCGAGTTTCCTCGCGTAATGGAGTCTCTCCCCCGCGCGATACGAAAATGGAGAACGTTCGCGTTTCACGTTTCGTCACCGTTCACTCCGCGGCAAAGACACGCGGGCGGAAAATTCATCTGCCGGGAAAAAGAAAAAACGACGCGGGTGCGCTACGAGCACGCTACCGTACCGCATCGATAATATTCCAAGGGAGGAGGGGGGGGGGGGGGAGGGCCTCATTAGCGATCCAGGAACGTCTCTCCTCCGCCGCGAGGTGTAATTATCTGTTACAACGCGACCGCGTTGTACGTGTGTATGTACGGCGTATAACAGCAGATCAGCGCAACGATTAAGCTCAAAAATAGTTCATGGGAACCCAGGTAAGCTAATCTCCATCGCATTAGTGTTGTTCCATACAGTATAAAATGCTTTCCGAGGAGGAAGCGGCATGCACGCACCTTTACCGCTCGCGGGGTCATCACTTTCGAAAGACCGCGAACGCCTCCCCGCGCGGCTGCCCGCGAATAATCCACGAGGGGAACCGCAAAAGTACAGAAATTCCCGCCGGGATTCAATTTCGTTCTCGGGTCCTCGAAATCGTTCTCGAAATCGACGCTCGAATCTGAATAGGCAAACCTATAGTCATTAACGTTCGTGCGTCTTCTTCTGTTTTTTTTTTTTTTTTTTTTTTTAATATTCGATATCTTCGATCGTCTCGCAAAGCATTCGTCTCGAGTCCATAAATTAATGCAGCGCACTCGCTACTGTACGATAGCTGAGTACGATCGCGTGCACGGAATCGTGCGCGTCGTTCGGTGTCTCTCGAAATCTACGAGCGCTCCTGGTGAGACAGGACAGGTCGGGTCCAACTCGTCGCGGGAAAAATGACGGGTTCACCATTGGTAATCTTACCCCGGTGTATGTGTGTGTGTGTGTGTGCGTGTGTGTGCACGCCGGTATACACGTATACAGGGTGTTTGCACGCAAGGTACTTGAACGGCGTTATTTCGCGTTTGCGGTTTCCGCGAGTTTTAGGACCGTGACATCTTTTCCGCGAAGAACCTTTTCTCAATGCCCGACGGTTATCGCTCGCGATCGATCTTAATTTTTCAACGTCGGATACACAAAGAGAATTTTCTCTTAAAGATTACCCTGAAAGTCGTGGTAATTCTGAGACAACGTGAACCTCGAAGATTTTTACTATACTTTCGACAAAATTTACTAAGGCCCGGTTCCACAACTCACGGTTAAATTAACTGGCCGATTATTCCATTGGAATTGGCCAATCGTATTTGTCGTTAAGCAAAATTAACAAATACGATTGGTCAATTCCAATGGAATAATCGGCCAGTGAATTTAACCGTGAGTTGTGGAATCGGGCCTTAAACTTTGCCAAATTTTATTAAATTTTCATAAATTTTGTTAAAAGTATGGTAAGATTGTTCAAGGTTTACGTTATCTCACAATTACCACGATTTTCAGGGTAATCTTTCAGAGAAAATTCTCTCTGTATATCATTCTGGAAATTTTTGTTTAAAGCGGATCTGTCGATAGCTCTCCGAAATCCGAATCAAGAAAGAGAACGTTCGATCAAGTCCAATCCAGTCTATAGTTCGAGGGAGATGGAGGGGGGGAGGGGGAATATTGAACGTCGGTTTTTGCTGAGAAAGAATCGCACGAAGGATTCGCGAGGTGAAACTCGTCGCGGAACACCCTGTATAATCTAGCTCTGCCGTATACCTCTACGGTACCTACCTACCTACCACCCGCAACCGACAACAGGCCAAGCCGGGGCAGAGTCTTAGGCCAGGCCAGGCCGAGCAAGAGTCGTGTAAGAAGGGGTTAAGAAACTCTCGAACTGAAGTGCCTACACCGGAAGCAGGGGCCTTGCTTTCTGGGCTAATAACCGTACCCACATCGACACGCGGGATCTGCGTGCGCGCGTACACGCTTAGACGAGAGGAAGAAGGAGCGAGTGAGAGACAGAGACAGAGCGAGAGAGAAAGAGAGAGAGAGAAAGAAAAAAAGAGCGTGAGAGGGAGCCGGGAGGAGGAGGAGGGGTCGGAAACGAGGGGTGGGAGAGAGAGAGAGAGGTGCAATATAGCGCGCGGCGGGGCCTCTTTATGCGTGCGCGTACGTATATACGCACGGAGACGGCCCCGGTGTGATGACGCACACACAGGTGCGAGGGGCCCCCTTATCAGCATGCAAAGCTAGATTTTATGTGCGATCGAATGCCGAGCCGGGACGGGATTCATACGCAAATCGCAATCGAGTTACGTGCACGCGAGAGTGCCGCCCGGGAAAACGTCGCGATGAAAACCCGCCGCCGCCGCCGCATCCTACGTCATTCGCGATACCGAAATCGATGTCTGCTCCGATACGGAGGCCTCATTACGTATACGAGTATATTTACGCTGTTTGATATGATTTACGTGGAAAAACATATCGATTATCCGAACGGCGGGGTTTGACGAGGGATTCGGGATTAGCCGAGCGTCGCGCGTATAATTCTTGTTTACTTATCATATTTGAGCGTATTACCGCTCATAATAAATGCACACGCACAATTTCCTGCGCTATAATTATAGCTGCCAGGTTTACGGCGCGTCAGTTTATTCCTTAGGCCGCCATAATTATAAATATGATTTCTCCACTTTGCGGGCGCGCGGGTAATTTTATGAAATGACGGATCTCGCGCCTGAAGTGGATCTTCTCACCGTTCGCGGTGAGATTGATTATCGCTCTCTCTAACTGTACAACGGATGGGTCTCGTAAACAGATAAATCTGCAATTAAATGCGAAATTAACCTGAATATGAAGCATGCGCGATTAGGTATCTCTCGCGGACGAGGTAACGTTACGGGATAACAGACACGGAGGAGTCCTCGTAGATAAGCGACATCCGCTTCTGAAATCCCGTCTCGAAAAAAACGTCCGGGGGGAAACGACGTTTCGGCGCTCAGGAAATAACGATTAATTGATCTCAAAAGGTATCTCGTAAACGTTTCGCTTCTCGCAAATCGGTACGCCCGGGGGGGGTAACACCCGATTAATTAAGCGTTATCGCGAATGATGCATGCACCCCACCTCGATTCTTCACCGATCCGAATTCCCCGGGGATTTTAACAGCATTTCTAACGAGCCGGTGAGATACGGTCGCCGAGACAAAGGGAGATTAATCGGAAAACGGTAGCGCGTTCGGTAGCTGGTCCAGCGAAGCGACAAACGACAAACGCGCCGCGCGTTCTCTTGCCATCGCGGGAGCAAATTTAACCTGACCGAGGGAACAAACGAAACCCTTATCGCGCTCGCAAAACGGTACTCCATCCCGTTTTCCGCTTCCTGCGCGCTCTCACGCGCTCTCTTACGCATCTCCCGTAGTACGCGTGTGAGATCAGAGAGAAGCTCTCGACCGACGGACGTGTCCTCGGTCCTTTTTCAATTTGCGAATCTTGATTCCTTCTTCGTCCATCATCTCCTGCTGCCCTTTGCACCCTTCCGTCCCGCGATACGCTCGCGCGGCAAAAAAAAGAAAACTGCAGCCAGGGTCTCTCTCTCTCTCTCCCCCGAGTGCAGGTATACATATAAGAAGGGAGCGGATGTCTGGTGTGTAAGGAACCGCTAAAATGGTGTTCGCTCTTATCCGAAGATCTAGAGCGGCGATGCGAAGAGAGGCACGCGGAGGGCTATACGTAAGGTAAAAGGAGGGCTCATGACTGGCTGGCTGGTCGGTCGGTCGGTTGGATGGTTGGTTGCCCGCTTGCTTGGTTGCTTGGTTGGTGCCGTGGCCGTTTGGTTGGGCTGGTTAGTGCCGTTACTAGAAAGAGGCCACCTAAGTTCGCAACAAGTGCTGAGTTATGCCTCGAACTTTCTTTATAATGAGACACCGGTCGACGAAATGACAAACGTAATTAAAGCGAGCAGCCACCGGAGGTCAGGGATCTCCCTGAGATTTTCACAATGAGAAACGCGAGCCCATACTGCCCCCCCCCTCCCTCTCATTCTCTCTCTGTCTCTCTCTCTCTCTCTCTCTCTCTCTCTCTCTCTCTCTCTCTCTCTCTCTCTTGCTCGTCATCGCCCGTTCGTTTACCACCGCAACATCTTCATTTACGTTGCTGAGATGTTATTGCGTATTTCAGGATGTGTTTTGTGTAGAAAGTTGATGTTAACGTCGCGTGAAATGCCCTGAATTAATATCGTTATGTTCGACGTTACTTTCTACCCGTTACATTTTGACACTTGTGTAATATAATTACTGTATGAAATTGTAGAATGCTTCTCTGTTGAAGGTTGACCGAATTGGTGGCCCGTAAGCGTCACACAGGTTATAAAATAACATCTATGGAACGTTACCAAAAAATACGGGAGAGCGCGAGAGGATTCGGAAACCGACTTGAACTTACATGTGGGACTTTTTTCCGAACAATCGCGAATGCAACCTTGCCCCGTTTTACGCCTCCCCGTGACACAACAATGGAAACGCAATGGTACAACACATTTCACTTTTTCGCAACGTGTGTACCAGAGGGGGGCCTAAAAGTATTGCGCGATTTCCTTACCGCGAGAGAATTCACCTCGTACACACAATGTAGATTGGAATTGGCCGTGTACCGTAAAAGCCTAATTAACATCTTTCGAAACCGAGGCGCGCGCGCGCGCGTCTTGTGTTTTTCGACTTCTACGCGCGAGCGGCAGGTGGCTTAAACATGGTGTAAACATTCGAAATTATAAAGGACTTCTTTTCCTCTGCGTTTCCCCAACCGCGCTGGACCCCATTCGGTTACTCCTTACTGTAACGTTAATAGAAACAGCAACGTTGTAACACGGAGGTCTCCCGATTAGGGTTGCCAGACGATTATAGGCTTTAATCGGACATGTCTGGCTTTTTATAGTTTAGGTTTTTATAGTTTTACACTGACATGTAAAGTTACGTGATAATAAATACGTTTTAATCAGTTTTAAAACTTTAAGAATTTTATACGACAAGAAAAAGGATGACTCTGATTTAAAAAATCTACTGACACATGAGAAATGATCCGCGTATTTTAATTCTTTAAACAATGCAGAATATTACTCTGAACAATTAATACTAGCGGAATATTATTTTGCTACTCCAGGCCATAACGCAAACATCGAAAGAGTGTTCTTTTTGATAAACACTCAATAGTGAAAAGAACGGAATAAAATAGAAATAGATACAATAACTAACATGATGTGCCTACAGTACAACATGAAATTAACGTGTCAAGAGTTTTACAAAATGATCTCTGAGGAAAATGACGTACTTAATAAGCTTAAATGCCAAGTACCTGAAGCCCATTAGCAATAAGAATGAGATAAATTAAGAGGATACCTGAACCTGTCCTGTTTCACCGATTATTTTGATTATTTCCAATTCATTAATCTTTCAATTGTATTTACAGAATTTATGAAAAAAAAGTTTAATTTCATTTACAAATTAAATTTTTTTTGTTTTTTGTATAAAATTCCTACGTTCACATTATGTTGCCATCTGTACTTTGATTTATGAGAACAATTTTTAATTCTGTAAATACAATTAAAAGATTAATGAATTGAAAATAATCAAAATAATCGGTAAAACAAGACAGGTTCGGCATTTCCTTAAGATTGAGTTTAGTTGATTTGTTATTGAGTACTGCTTTTATTTTCTTTATGTAATAATTATGCCAAATATTAATTACCTATTATTTTAATGTTGAATTTTAATTTAATTTAATACAATATTTTTTTATGTAGAAAATTGGGATTTGTTTGTATTATAAAGATTTGATTTCAGTACAAACTAAATTTTGAGACTTTATAATTATAATTATTATTAATAAGAAGACAAATGTTATTTTTGTAATAGACAGTGTTACATCGTTTCTTCCATAAAGAAAATGACAAAAATTGTTTCTCATTTTTATATGTGTTTAATATGCCAAATATTGATTTTCAGTTTTATAATAAACCTATTCTATATATGAAAAAACTAATGTTTTATTTTTTAATATGTATAATATTTTATGTGTGTGTGTGTGTGTGTTTAGTAAGAAATAATAAATGCTGTTTCCTAAATTAAAAAAATACTGTCCGGCTTTTAGGGGGTAAAATGTCCGACTAAATTAACAGCTGTGTTCGGCTTTTCTGATTTTTTATCTAACAACCCTACTCCCGACATGCTTCAGATTATCGCGGCGTACTCTCATTCTTGTTTTTTCTTTTTCCTTATCCAACGATCGCGACGCGCATTCCGCAATACATTGACCGGCAGATAAGATAGGGGAAGCCTCGAATATATCGGAAGTCGTGTCTCCTCGCTATCGTTCGCGCGAGGAGAAACCCGCAAAATGCCGAAGCTCTTATTTATTACGCGTCCCTGCGCGCGGAACGTCGCGCGTCGTTCGCGAATACTTATTTCCGATTCCTCGATCAGGGAGAAAGAGAGAAAGAGAGAGAGAGAGAGAGAGATAGGAACGGTCGAGCCGCGTTTTACATTCCAGGATCCTCCACGTGCACCGACCACGGCACCCACGCTTATTCACGCGCCGCGGGGGCCCGCATATAAAACTGCTCCCGAGTTCGGCGGGGTCAGGGATCACGTGAGCCGCGCGATAAGGATCTCGCGTGAATGATTGCCGATGATATTTCACTTAGGGATCGTCAGGGACTTGCCGACCGTTCCCGCCATCGCGAGCGGCCATCGCAAGTATCTGTACCGAAAATTCCAGAGGAAACGCCGTTTCCTCCTTCGCGTATCGAAATTGTACCTGCCTGTCTACGACGTCTACGTACCTCTCATGTTGATATTGCGCAGTGTCGTCCCAGTTATCGTTTTGCACGAGAACCAACCCCGTGAACGGAGCCCCTCGGCGGTATTAACAAATCTGAAAAATAAAATGAGAGATTGGTAAATACGTTAATTTAACCTTAACATAAATATAATTAATTTTAACAAAAGATGTAGTTTACTTTCAATGGTCGACATAATTCTTTCATAATTCTAACCCCCTTTGTCTCGCGGTTCCCTCTCCTTTACACTCCTTTCCGTGGTGCATATTGGTGCATATGCAACAGGAATCATGCAAACCCCCGTTCACCGAAATTGCGTTAATACATACACCTATCCGTATCGCCATCCCGAGCCGAATTTCTTAAACGCCGAGAGATCACGCCGGGCGCCTACGCACGTTTCGGTGGCGCCACCTCTCGCAAATTAACCAAATTAAATTCATGATCGCGAACGTACTCGCGAGTGCCATTACGAATTTGGCGCGCAAACGAATCCGCACGATAAGTAAAGTCGACGGAGCCGCCTCGATCTGCCCGTGCCGATCTGCGTATTTTCTATACAGCCGCGCATGGATCGCTCGAGAGCGACGGCTGCCCGATCGTTCACCGATCGCCATTTAATTAACTAAACGCGACGCGGTCCGATAAACGATACCGCGCGGAGCCATTAAACTCACCGGCGTTGCTGATAACGCTCGCCGTTGTCGTCGTCGTCGTCGTACGTTTTCTTCCTCTCACGATTGTTGATTTCTACCGTCGACGTCGGAGGCAGCGTGCTGCTTTGCGAGGAACGACGACGACGACGACGGAACGTTGGTTTCGAACATCTCGATGGAAAATCTCGTTTTCGGAGCGAGTGCAAACGCGGGCGCGATCGTTCGACTGACTGACTGACGGACGGACGGACGGACGGATGAACGGACGGACGACCAGACTGAAGGGCGCGGCGATATGCCGATATCTCGATCGTCGTGATCTTTAGCCGCGAGAATATCATAGTCGCGTAGACTATATGCCTCGCTTTCTCTTTAAAGGCGGAACAACGGACATAGGAAATCGTCAGAGGCAAAACGTTAAAATATCTCCAGCTGCCTCGTCTTGACCATTCCCGGATATTCCCGGATGTGGGAAAACCGCGACGAGAGACCCGAGCGACGAAAGGCGATCGTAAATCGCGTCGATTCTCCCGATGACGCAATCGAAGGAGACGCGCCTTCGGAGCGACTTCACGCCGGACTCCCCCCCCCCTCCCCCTTGCCGTCCTCCCTCCCGCCCGCGGTCGGGCTTTTTCCCCGTGCATATTCGCGAGGCCGCCAACCATTAATAATCCCTCGTCTATCTCTATACTCTTTTTGGCATCGACGACGAGGGCGAAGGAGGAGGGGGAGAGGGAGGGGGCGGAGGAAACGAGAGTCCATTTCCCCCCGCGACTCGGTGCGACTGCTGGGCGACACGCGGTCGTTTCTCGGGGCACGTTAAAATCGCGGCTTCTGTGTGCGTAATGCGGTGGATGCGCGCCTACCCGGTCGTCGTCGGTTTGTCCGACTCTCTTGACTCGATTTCGCGACCGCAACTCTCCCTGGGAAGATATATCTCTCCCTGTGTGCTCCGGCGAACGCCTCTCTCTCTCTCTCTCTCTCTCTCTCTCTCTCTCTCTCTCTCTCTCTTTGTTTCTCTTTCTAGCTCTAGCTCTCCCTGCTCTCCTCTCTCTTCTTTCCATGCTCTCGAGCGCGTCGAGTCTTTCCTTCCTTCTTCTCTCTTTCCGCAGCCGTTGCTCCTCTCGGTGATTCTTCGTCTCTCTCTCTCTCTCTCTCTCTTTCGTTCTCTCTCGGATGCGGCGAGGCTCGTCGATGGGACCCAAGGGGAGTGGGCCCCGTCGCGGAGACAACATAAAGATTTAAGACTGAGAGATGCGCCAATAAACATGCTGCGCCCCTGCCGCAGTCAGCTCGCGCTTCGCCGCTGTGTGTTCCGTTTCTCTCTCGATTCCGCTCCGTTCTGTTCTGTTCTGTTCTGTTCTGTTCTGTTCTGTTCTGTTCTGTTCCGCACGCTGTCCGCCGTTCGTTCGCAGCCACCGCATATATGCACGCTGTATATGCGTATGCACGTATACAGGGTGTCCTGGCTTTAGCAGTTTCGACGTTTTTTTTTCTTCTTTCTGCCTTTGGATTCCGCAAATCCCCGGGAATGGATTTTTTTTCTCTCTAAAATCGTCCTTGAATCGTCCAATTAAGTCAAGAAGAAAGTAAATCGGTCTGACTCTCTATCGGAACCCGAGTATACTTTTTGCACCACCTAATTCCACCTGCCGCATTACACGTCGTGAAAAAATCGTGCTAATTCGATTTAATTAATTAATTTCTGGTATATCGGGATCAGATCGCTCATTATCAGATTATAGGTTGTTATTCATATGCGTCTGGCGATTTATCTCGTTCTTGACGCGCCTCTAAAAATCTGTCGTATGATCCGCGAGCGGTGTGGCTCCTCGTCGGATAACGAGACGCGGGCTACACCTGCCAGCTCTCGCACACGGCGGAAATAAAAGCTTTCGCCAATGCGAAAGGACGGTCGTATACCGCGAAAGTGGTAGATCGGGGACGTTGCTCGAGCAAAGCGACAAGGGACTTGGAGAGTCGGGCCCGCTGCCGGTGCTGTCGACTCTCCTCTCTCTTTCTCTCTCTCTCTCTTTCTCTCCTTGCCTCCGCATTCGTCTCCTGCCCCTCCCTCCCCCTCCCCGCCTAACTTATTTATTCCTTTCTTCGTCGCTGGCTCCCTTTCTTCCTCGACTTCTTCTTTATTTCTGTCCTTTTGCCCGTTTTCTGCTTCCGCAAACGACAGCCGCTTATTTATATCCCGTCTTTACATCGCGCGGGGCCGAGCGAGGGTGCTTTTGCGTTTATTCGCTACTGCCGAGTTGTAGAGTTGCCGTTGCTGTTGCCGATCTCTCCTCTCTCCTCTCTCTCTCTCTCTCTCTCTCTTTTTCTCTTCTTCTCTCTTCCTCGTCTTTTAACCCACCGTTTTGCCGTACGTAACTTATGTTACGTCACGTCGTCTCATTAATCATCGCATTCTACGGACACCTCAACGGCTTCATTAATTACTAGTTGTTTATACTTTGCGCCGCGAGGCCTTGTCCGCACTAATTTACTATCGATATGTATGGCTTCGCGAGCGTTCCACGGATATAATTTGTTTCCGATACCTTCTCAGGCTTTTCAGCCTGTGGTCTTTCTGTCGTCTTTCTCGCGCGTATCAACAATCAAACGCGCGTTTCTTCGAATTCGAAAGGCAGGTCTAACAGCAACAAACGACTTTGTCCTGTCCCCTCCCTGTTCTTGCTTCCTCTCATGTCCTCCCGGTCCCGTCTTTATTTTCCTCCGAGGTACATTTCGCTCGTGACACGGTCAAGGTTGCCATCATCCGTCAAGGCGGCGCGCGGTAAATAATGTGCATCTACATTACGTACTGTGTATTATTTAGCGGATAAAAGAAATAATGGATCACGACTTTTTACATTTTTGACCTAAAAAGCATTAATTTTTCAATATTTTTTTTTTTAATAATATTAGCCTCTCCCTCTTATGATTTCTAATTTCTGGAGATGCGGTTTCTCGCAGACGAATCTCGCCGTACGGCTCTTGAGACGTCGTCACTATCAAACGTTCCTCTGGGATCGGACGAGAGCGATATCAAGAGCGAGGGGGATGGGAAACGCGGCACGGGGTACGCGCGCACCGTTCGCGACAAAAGCGACCGGACCGGGTAGAGGAGAGTCGAGCAAATAAACACTGAAAAGAGGAACAAAACCGACATTATGTGGCATTAACATACAAAGTATGTCAGACCCGCGATCCGTAGGCATAACATAGTATCGCGGGATTCGCATACTCCGCTTCTCGACGCAGTGGCTGTGAGAATAAGAGAAAGGGAGAGAAAAAGACGGAAGAAAGGAAGGAAGGAAGGAAAGAGGGCAGGAGAGCTGCCGTTGAGGGGGACGAAGGGGGTGAGATGACGGACGCGGTGTGTCGGCGAAGGGCTCGCGCAACAACAGGGCGAAAGAAGGAGTGGAAAAGGCAGTGGCGGATCTCGTTAAATAGGCCAGACGCGCCCTTCGGCGCGTTTCCCTTCCACGTACTTAATTGAATTTTATGCGCACGATCTCGCTGATTATTATGGCAATTTGTTTTTCTAAATGACGGTTTGTCAGCTCGACGTTAACACTCTGAACACACGTTTGTACGGCACGACTTCTTTAACGAACGTTGGGTCACATTTCGAATTTAATTTGTATCACTTTTATAAAGAAATATTTCCATAACTCACATGTACTTTAATATATCTAGGAAATATTTGCACGGTTATTTTTAAAAAATTGTATACAAATGTAATAACTAAGTACAGTGTCTGATTAAAAAAAGAAAAAAGAAAATTCACAAGATAAAGTTATCAATCGTATGTATATAGAGATACTAACGATAGATATCAATTTTATTGTTCTCATTGTTCTCAAATTTGAGAGTTTTGTTATTTTCGCATTTTAATCCGCCACTAGCGAGAGAGAGAGAGAGAAGAAAGGAGAGCGAGGCGGCGTTTACGTTATCCTTGCGGTCCTCCGAGGATCCTCTCCTGTCTCTTCGCTTCGTTGTTGTCTCTGCGGTGTATGTGTGTGCCACGCGGTGGCGGCTTAACGCAAAAGAGGGCTCCCGGCAGCGGGGACCGGGGCGAGAAGAGCGGAATAGCAGAATGGGCGGGTAAGGGAAAGATCCGAGAAGGCAGCGGTGCAAGGCGGTAGTAGCAAAGGGAAAAAACGAAGCGCATATATCGGGGCCGACCAACGACGACGACGACGACGACACAACGCCGAGATTACGCATACATATACACGCATGTATACACAAAAGGATCTCCTCCGATGTCACCACTATTCGCCAGACTCCCGATCGGCTACCGCTGCGAGCTGCTCGAGGACGATAAAACTATCGCACGTAGAAAGAAATACATATCGAGTGAAGCAATGGCGTGAAGTGAAAAAAAACTTTTTTCTAATTTAAAGGTAATGTATACTGAGTCGGATTCTGAAAATAACTTTTTTAATGACTTTTTCTTTTCAAGAAATTGCAATTATTTATTTCTCAAATAGTTTACAATAATCAACTATTGAGAATATTATTGAGATTAAAAAGAAAAAATGCATCGACAGAGATTACATGCTATAAAAATTTATACAAATTTATACAAAAACTACTAGTGCAAGAGCTAATCGATAAAATTAATAAGATACGTAGCGCAGTGTTGTACTATAAAATACTTATGTGTAACAGTAATACTATGTACAATGAAAAAAATGTTCAAAAAACTGTTTAAATATTGAATGATACTGATTAAATATTTAAAAAATTAAGTGCAAAACTTTGTAAAATATATTAATACAGAGATATCTGTGTAACAGCAAATAAAAAAAATTTTTTTATAGTACTACTAACGTTAAGGTTTAATATTTGACTTATTAATGCGTAGTAAGTATCCTTTTGATGACAAAATTCCACGACATTTGAGATGGATCTGATATCTTATCAGCCACTGCAAATAGACAGCGGTGCCAAATATGTTTTCTAACACTTCTTGAGGAAGAATTTCTACAAAAAGTAATATCAGAAATAGAATAAATGTTATTCTTAAAGCTTGAAATATAACAAACGATTGAACAAAAAATAAAAAAAAAGAATAATTCAATATGTTGAATAAGAAACATTTTATGTTTTTCTTATTCAATAATTTGAATTATTTCCTATTCTCTTATTCTGTGTTTTGTATCTGGACTTTGAAAATTGGTCATTTTAATTGAAAAATACTCACGGGTGGGATCACTATGCGTCAGCAGCTGAATATCATTTTCTTTAGTGAATTCCTGCAATGCTGGTGGTACTACGCAACATGTGGCTAAATTGATCTGTACAATATTTGGTTTTATCTGTAAACAAGTAAACATTGCAATGAGACAACAAAAATAGACTAAGAAGAAATATGCGCATATCATTTGTTTAACTTATTCTTACGTCAGCCCACTGAAATAGCTCGATAAAGGTATTTGTGTTGATGTCACTCAAACCAACGCTGGATAATTTGTCAACTTTTACATATTCCTCCACTACAGACCATATCTTTTTTAAGGATGGTAGCATATCTTCTGGACTCTCGGCACTTTTGTAAGCTATCACTAAAGATTCTATGGTATCTGTACATAGTGCTTCGAATGCTGTGAAACATAAGGTACATTAGGAATACATAAAAGAAATACAAATTATAATGACTGACCTTGGTCCAACGCCTCCTTCAACGAAACAATATCAGGTAATGAGATAAATACTTTCACAGTGATCTTTAAGTCTTTTCTTTCCACGTCCTGTAAACTCGTATCTCTCTTTCCATTGATCTAGAAAAAGCACAAATTTCGAAAATGACTGAATACTGAATCACCAAAAATCGTATACATACAACTGTCGTGTCGTCTCCCTTGCCCTGCGCATCATTCAGGATGATCTTCAGCGTCTCGATCAGCTGAAACAGACCAATGAATCTACGTCAAAGAGGCAACTTCGACGAAGGGTGCCGCGTGACATAACCTCGGCTTCGAAAGCAATAAATCGTTCGATGCCACAGTTACGGTGAAACGTAATACACTTGATTTATGTCATGAGGAGTGAAACGTTACGTAACAACTGTCAACTTACCTCATCCGTGGAATTCTGACTGGCCTTCTGCCTCGCTTCGCTCAGGGCGAGCACGTTCCCGGTGTTGACGAGCAAAGTGTGCGAGAGCATGTCGAGCGACTGACGCGGGATTCTCACAGAAAGTAGTCTGGCCTGTTGGAGGAAACCGCGTACATTTATACGCCTATATCGACGTTAAAGTGATGTCATCAATCGTGACTCTTCAATTCCGCGAGTAACTCGCCGCAAGAACGCTCGATCGCTCCCGATTTCTTCCGTCTCGCCTCGATCGCAATGAGATTTTTAACTTTCTAGATTTTTTGCGAACGTCGTGTATTATAGTCAATTAATTCGACGATATTCTCAGATAGAGAATGTATGAATTCGCGTGATTATCATAGACAGTGATATATATATCGATTCTGTGATAAGATATTAATTGACTCAATTAAAAAAAGATAGTTTTTTAAATTTATCAATTGATCAATTCGTATTGTGCAAATGCAACTTTGCTGTTTTTTGTGTAAAAGTATGCAATATATAATGCAATTGATCCAGTCGATGAATTAAAGTTCTCAGCGTGAGTAATCATTTCTGAATTATGGATTTAAAAAACCTGTAGCTTCAGAAGAGTGCACTTTCGATGCATCTCTTGATTGGCTTCGTAAAAAGTTTACCGCGCGATTTTCAAGGACTTTGAAAATATACCCAGCAAGCAAAATGCTAGCAGCTTGCCGGCAATATGCCAGCAAACTCGAGCATGATATCGCAGCAGATTTCAATCTGCTGCTTCCTCATTAAGCTTAGTTTCTACAAGCACAGATTATCAACAGAAAATATTGATAGAAATACAGCAAAAATCCAATATCATCTGCTACCATAACATGACAGCAAATTCATAGTAAATATCGAACACAATCTGACAAATTAAACTCTAAACGCAGAAAGACAGCAAAAACGAAGCATGAAATGCTATCACGCTGCGACACCAGAAACGCGGCGAAGATACAGCACGATGTGTCACATGAAGTACTGACAGCAAAAATGCAGCAGAAATCGAGCAGAGCCTGCCGTCATGACATGCCGGCGAAAACGCAGCAGATATAGAAAGCGATCTGCTTTATCGGTTGTGACGGCAAAAACATAGCAGAAATCGAGCACCAAGCTGTCGTCACAAGTAATCGGAAAAATATAGCAAAAATTTAACACGATATGACGTATTATTAATAATTTTTAATTAGTAAAATAAATAATTAATGTATGCAATGTACATATGTTTATTAATATTATTATTACATTTAATTTACATTATATAATTTTATAAATTTGATGATATTTAATTTACATATACATTACGAATTATATATTTTATGATTATATACTTAAATTTAAATGTGGCGTTTTCGACTGACTGCAGAGAGTTAATTAAACCCAAGATGATATCACATGCAAGAACCGTCCAATTTGAACTTTTTTTTATATAAAGGTGGAAATCTTTGAGAAGACTTCTGGGAGGATCAGGTCCGGGAAGTGTGGGATTCGACGGGAGACACGTCGGGCGATCAACCTTACTACCGCCCACTCACTAAAATCATCTATTATAGAGGATTCATGGCTCCTGCACACAGGACGCGGCAAAGCGGCATCGCGGTGGCCAATCACCGTCTTGCTTTTTTATTAAATACATATATGTATTATCAGAAAAGCAAGACGGTGATTGGCCACCGCGATGCCGCTTTGCCGCGTCCTGTGTGCAGAAGTCATCACACATCTGATGTAGCAAACTCGCGTTCTATACCTGCCGCGTTTTCGCCGTCATGTCATGACGGCAGGCTCTGCTCGATTTCTGCTGCATTTTTGCTGTCAGTATTTCATGTGATACATCGTGCTGTATTTTCGCCAAGTTTCTGGTATTGCAGCGTGATAGCAAATATGTCAAATTTCTAGCTACATTTTATTAATTTAATGTGACATCATGACATATCTGTTTTTTTATTTAATTTTTAGTGATATATTGTGTCAACACACAATGTCTGATTTTTGTTTTGTTAATGTCTTTAAATTTTGTTGTACTTTTGCTGCATTTTTGAGGGCACATTGTGACGCAAAGTCTACTCGATTTTTGTCGTGTTTCTGTTAATGTTAGTTGAAACGGCAAACTGTAATTGCTTGCTGTCCAACTTTTGCCAGCATAATATGTGTCAAAATTTTTCAGTTTGTGCTCTCGGCAGGTTTGGCTATCTGGGTAATTTTTTCGATGCGCTAAACAATGCGCAGACGCTGTTCTAAATTTTGTCTCCATTTGAATTTAGCAACGATTGTTGCTCGCAAATTTCCTCCGTCGTGTTCTCAAAGAAACAATAACGCGACGTCGTTTGAATAAAAATCGCATGAAATCGAAAATCGAAGTTGTGTCTCGTCATTCATTCCTATTTCTCGTCTTTTTCTTTTATTCCTGCGAATGCAGCAGGCATATACTTATTATATTTTCATAATTATCTAATTGATAATTTGCATAACAATGAAAGAAACGTTTGAGAAGGAAATTGAGCCGCCGTACACTCCATGAACGTTATGCAATCGCTTAAACGAGCCTGCAATTTCGCGTTATCGTCGACGCACGTGTGCATTATTCAAAACCCGACCTAACGCAAAGAGCATCGGAACGTGATTGGTCGACGAAGCGACGGATGGCAGCATTGAAATGACTGTGAAAAATTACGCGCGTCATATCCATTCACTACATATATTATTATTAATTATCGCCGATCTGTACGATGTTGTATTATCAGACGGGTGTTATTTATTGTAATTAGAGGCTCGTCGAGTTAATTATCGCGAGACGGAACGTGGAAGTAGGGAAAAGCTTCGCTCAGAAGTTTGCCACCCCGCGCGTAAAACTTCTAACAACGCAGTTGCTGGCGGTTGCGAATTGCAACCAATTGCAACGGTGCGCGATACACGGATGACGGAGGGAAATTGTTATCGCCCGTTTATCATCCGGTAATTACATAAACAGACATCGCACACGGCGCACGGAGGACGCTCGATTTTTCTTTTTGATCATCCTCTCCGTTCGAAAATGCCAATCGACTTCGTCGCGTTCGCATACGCCGCCGCGGTGGCCGGCGGCGGGGTGCTAGGTTACGTGAAATCGAGTGAGTTCGAATGTTGAATGTTGACTCGTCCGGCAGGTTTGATTCTCTCGCCGATACTTCTCACTCGCTTTACGCTACGTTCGGAAACATTAGATCTGCCCGCCCGTCACTTTACCTATAGGTTTGTTTTTTATTCCTGCACTGCTGCACACTGGTGCAATGAGTTGGAATAAGACAAATATATTTTTTCTCATTCTAACTTATTGCACTAGTGCAGCAATGTAGAAGTAAAAAACAAACCTCTTGTTGCTGCTGAGTGCCGAGCAAGGATAAAATGATAAAATAGATCTGTTTTTTATTTCTGCACTGCTGCATTGGTGCAATGAGTTGGAATAAGACAAATATATTTTTTCTCATTCTAACTTATTGCATTAGTGTGCAGCAGTGCAGGAATAAAAAAAACCTAATGTTTCCAAACGTAAAGCACTGAGGAGACTGAGTTAACTGATTTCTCTTGAACTCTCTCCAGATTCCATTCCTTCGCTGGCTGCGGGTCTCCTTTTTGGCTCGGTTCTAGGCTACGGCGCTTATCAGCTCTCTCAGGAGCCAACCAATATCGCGGTCTTCCTGGGAACCAGCACAGCCCTTGGAGGCCTGATGGGCTACCGATTTTACAACAGTGGAAAGATAATGCCAGCTGGAGCGATCGCTATACTAAGGTATCCCGATATGTGCCACTTGCGTCAGAATTTATGCATTGCTAGTAGAATGCTAACATTTTGGAATCATTTTCAGTGCTATTATGGTCGTAAGGACAGTCACGAGGTACCTGTCACCACCCTTGAAGACTGAGTGAACATTACATTTTTCTCTTTTCTTTTTCAATTATGATCACCAAGTATGGATTCTATCAGAACATTAATAGTGATATTGCATTTTTAATTTTAACATTTCCAGTACAAGGGCAAGGGGAAAAAGTGTAATAAAAGGATTATAGGCATTTGTATTTAAGAAAATATAACATTTTTTTCTTGTTGGTAGATTTAAATCATTTTGTTTTTCCAACACAACTGTTGAATTAGTTGACTTCCCCAGTTTGTCCAATTTTATTTTCTCTCTAATGTAAAAAGAAAAAATATGAATCCTGCAACAAGTTCAATTGAAAAAAAGAAAAATCATTGAACGCGCTTTTATGTCATGGTCACGATGTGAGAATACCTAGACATCCGAGTCGTCTGACTTGGTACTTCGCCAATTGCATGGTTATACACACCATCGTCGCCTGCACTCGGTGCAGATAAAACGGAGACAGACGTAGGCGCGGGAGAAGGAGCGACGCGGCAGAGTACAGGAGGTGCGGCTTGGTGCAGCTGCGCGAAACTGCAACCGACCTATCACTCGGGCTCAACGTGTCGTTGACGAAAACATTGCTATAAATTACTGTTTACGCGTCGTCGTCGCGTCGTGGGGCCTTTTACCGTTGGATATATGCGTGAACGTGGGTCGAGGGCCGTCAAGCGGATGTGAGGGACTCTAGCAGGGCCACTGCCCCAATTAAACGTGATCGCGCCGGCGACTTCCGGAGGCGCCGCTCCTCTTCGGAACTCGGAACGTCGTGTCGTGGGGCCACCCTAACGTGGACAGAAATTAAATTATCATTATTAGATAAGATCGAGTAACGTATATCCCGGCCCTCGCCGTTTTCACGCCGTGCCGATCGTCCGAGGATTCGGTGACTTAATTTCCTTCCGCATCACCGGTAAGATAATAATTTTTTTTCACTTCCTTCTTTGATAACGTTAATAACATCATGCGGTACAGGCTAATCTAACCAAACATTTATGTAAAGTGACGCGTCACGCCGCGGTCTTCGACGGTGTAAATTGCCAGTTTGAGGTTAAGTTTCGCGTGACTTGGTCGCGCTGTCTCTCTCGAACGCGTCGATTTTAGAGACGTAATTTTAATCGTCTTAAGAGTAAAATATTTTTTCTTTCACCACGTTTTGTGAGCCTTTTGATTTTCTTCTCGTTAGGCTTGCTTCGCGTCGTGCTTCGAGTCACGCTTAAGTAAATTAATGAATCAGGCGAAGGCTAAGGCTCTCTCTCATTTCGCTTTCCTTCATTTCAGGAATATGAGATGGCAAGAATCGTAGCGTGCGTCGTGTTGGTTTGCTTGAGTGCGTGTAGTATATTAAGTGCAGATGAGAGTAGCGATAGCAATGCCGGTGATGCGATACAGAAGCCGGCTTACAAAAGTCCAGAACCTTCCGGCTTCACTTACCTAGCGGAACACTTTGACAGTGAGGAGAGATTTACCAATTCATGGGTGTTATCCGAAGCGAAGAAGGATGATATTGACGAGGATATCGCCAAATATGATGGTTAATATGAAATTTTTATACCTTTTGTCATTATATCCTTTCTTTGTACAATTAATTTGATCCAAATTCTTTATTGCTTAACTCTTTGTTATTTGTTAGGAATTTGGTCTATCGAAGAACCTAAGAAACATAGTGAAGACGGAGATCTAGGATTAGTGCTTAAGAGCAAAGCTAGACATGCTGCCGTTTCTACTCCATTAGTTAAGCCATTTTATTTTGAAGACAATCCCTTGGTTGTACAGTATGAAGTTAATTTCCAAGAAGGACAGGAATGTGGTGGTGCCTATCTTAAGTTACTCACATTAGATGATAAACATGGGGACTTGAAACAGTTTCAAGATAAAACACCATATACAATAATGTTTGGGCCTGATAAATGTGGCAATGATCACAAGGTATATATTAGCATGTATGCTTTATTTCGTTTTAGTTTAAATATATAGTGACATGTTATAAAGAAAATAAATATGTCTGACATTAATACATTTGAAATTTATGTATTTATATTTTTTATCTTTAGCTGCATTTTATATTTCGACATAAAAATCCACTGAATGGTACAATCACAGAGAAACACTGTAAGAAATCAAAAGACAAACTGGAAGATTACTTCAAAGATAAGAACCCACATTTGTATACCTTGATTGTACGGCCTGATAATACTTACGTAATTAAAGTAGATAATAAATTATTAAACTCGGGCTCATTACTGGACGATTTCGATCCTCCTGTAAATCCGCCTCTGGAGATAGAAGATCCCAATGATAAACAGCCGGAGGATTGGGATGATCGAGAAAAGATTCCTGATCCGATGGCGGAGAAACCTGATGATTGGGATGAAGATGCTCCGGCGCAGATAGTCGATGAAGAAGATGTTATGCCGGAAGATTGGCTTGTGGACGAACCGCCTATGATACCGAATCCAGATTCAGTTAAGCCCGATGACTGGGATGTTGAGATGGATGGTGAATGGGAAGCTCCAGAAGTACCAAATCCAAAATGCGCGGATGTTCCTGGTTGTGGACCATATAAACAAAAAATGAAAAAGAATCCACGATATAAAGGAAAATGGTTACCACCGCTAATTAACAATCCTAATTATAAAGGAAAATGGAAGCCTAAACTTGTACACAATCCTGATTACTTTAATGATGAACAGCCGTTCAAGATGTTACCAATTGTATGTAAAAAAAAAAAGGGAAGAATATCTCTTAGCTATTTATTATAAAGATATATTTGATGCACGGAAATGTTTTAGAGCGCTGTTGGTTTTGAGCTGTGGTCGATGTCTCCCGATATATATTTCGATAATATAATTGTAACAGATGATGAAAAAATTGCGAAGGTATGGGCGGATGCTACTTTCGAGGTTCGACGTGTTAAAATTGCTGAAGAAAACGTAAGTATTCTATTATCCACAATTTATGACAAAATGTTTTCTTATTCTTTCTTATATGCCTCATGGATATACAATTAATTTTTATACCAGAAACATGTATAAAGCACATGAACATTAGTATAATTGTTTATATAAATTAAACTCTTGTTAAATTAAAAATTGATTTTTGAAGATAATTATTTCTTTAGTATGCAAATTATAATATGCAGGATTCTTTATGGGGTCGAATGATGAGGGCGATGAATTATAAGCCAGGATGGTGGGCGTTATATTTCTTGTATTGCGCGATACCAATTGTAGCTTACATTTGGTATCTATGCAAACGCGCTCGTGAGGTACATTCGCGTTGATACGAAAGATAAAAAATTGAACGATATTGAAAGTACTTGCTTGGCAACATTAAATATATATACGCTAATAATGTATATTGTAACGTATATATTTTTTGTACAACATTTACTTTATATTAGATTTTTTTAAGTCATAATAGTAATGTTAATTTAAAATTGTACAATCCTCACTGTTGCTTCTCAGTAAAAGAAAAGACCTACTCATTATTTAAGGCTCAATAATAGCTTTATTTCGATTTAGAATTTAAAAGCTTGTATAGAAGAGAATTTGTATATTTTATAATATGTATATGTTATACATGTTATATTAAAAATATTATTTGAAGTAGAACATAATTGTAATGCATAAATTAGCATATAATTAGAAATTACTCTGTATGCTTATAATGTATAGAATTTTATGATTATTTGATACAGTGGAGTACATGGAGACGAATCGCAGCATTTACTGCGGACCATCCATGGATGTGGGCAGTATATATATTCCTAATTGCAATACCAGTAGTACTGTTAATGTATTTTTGCTGCCTTTCTGAGGTATAATATCTGGTTAAAGTAAAATGATTTAAGTATTCTTGCATAGCTTATTTTTATAAATATTTAGAAACTTTGAAAAGAGAAAAAGAGTTTGTGTGCATGTGCGTGTGAGTGAAAGAGTGAATGAGTGAATAAGTATTTGATGATAATAGTTTCTTTGTCATGTCTAAAGTTATTATCTAAGTTATTATACAAATTATTATCCAAGACGTAATGCTATTTGCTTATTGTTAATACTATGTAAATGCAACTTAAAAGTGATAAAAATGTAATTTATTGTTTTCAAAATCTTAGGACAAAACAGATTTTAAAGATGAAGATGAAAAGCCTCTAGGAATGGCCGATGATTTCGACGAGGCTATGGAAAGTGAAGATTTGCAAGCTTTAAATATTGATCCAACCGAGCAAAGACCTACTATAGAAGAAATAGAAGATACAGAGAAAGAGACTGGAACAGAGGAAGTAATAGAAAGTGATAAGGTTGGTAATTTTTAAGTACTTCTTATGGCAAGAACTGTAATTTATATTTTAACACAATATTTAAGATATAGACAATGCTCTTTTTTTATTATAAATAATACTCAGTTAAAAGCATATTATTATTACAGGATACATCACTGATCAGTGGTGACGGACCACGACGAAGAAAACCAAATAAAGAATAGGAAGAATAATTACAAAAAATTTAATAAGAATATATTATTGCGTTAAGATATTTACGTAAACTGTCACATTCCACATTACACTTGCCACTGTGGATAGTAGGGTTACCAATCATTAGCAAATTCAGTCACTGCAATGTGATCGATATTTAATTATTCGTCTAAGAATATTTACATTTGATATCGTATGTGAAATCTTATTATATTTGAGAAAAATTGTCAGATTATACATATGCTTTTGTGTAATGAGTGATGTATGATGTATTTGTATTCAGAAATTCACCAGAGTGTTTTCCTTTAAAATGGACAATGCCTTAATATAGTATTTATGTTTTTTAGCTCTAACATTGTGAAATGTTGTGGTATTAAAGAATAGCATCTTTACTCAGTTTGTATATTTAATGTTATTATTGGACAAATTAATAAGAGCTAGAGATAAAGAAGTCAAAGAACTGTGAATGTAATATATGTCAATGCAAAGTACGCATGATCTATGTCCTGATGTAATTTAAAACGAATTTAATACGATTTAACGATTATTATTATACTTTAACTACTATGGCAGAATTCCATTTGATTGCGAAAGCAAACGAATTATAAGCATTTATCTACGGAATGTGCAAGTCAGCTTGTGTTCTCATAATTTTTTAATTAGTATATGCATATGTATAATTGTTTTTCTAATATAAAAATATTGATGAGAATACAACTGACGAGGTAGCTTTTGAAGTTGTTGACGTAAAACAATGTCACTTAACAATCGTACCATAGTAGTTTATAGTCAATGATCTGTTATTATATTATTTTATGTAATATTTAATGTGTTAATGATTTATTTAAGTTAAGAATAAGTCCATATAGTACATATTGTAATCAGGTACTATGTTGTTTGTATTAATTGATTATTTCAATGAAATAAAATTTAAAGAAATATAGAATTAATATATGAAATTGAAATAACACGATACACACACACACACACACACATATATATATAAAATATATATTATATTTATATATTAAATATATATAATATATATTAAATATATATAATATATATTAAATATATATATACAATCAATATACAATGTCATATATAAAATATGTACGGTTTATGTTATACATCAGGAAGTAGTTCAACAATTTGTTGCATTTTATGTTGTAAATCGCGAAGCGATTCACTTCAAATTGCATTTCATTTCCTTTTCTTACATTATTTTGCAATTGTATTTTCTAATTGTATTTTCTTACTTAAAAAAAAATTGTTTAATGCTCCCTTATGAAATATACAACAAATTTGTTAAATATAAGCTTCAGGTTTCAAGAAATTTTAATGCGTTATTTAAAAATATATTGTAAAAATATTTCCACCAGGGTGAGAAAAAGCTCTACGAGTAACTTATGGTTATATACTTATAAAGGGTGAATCGTAATTAATGGATGTCTTAATAAATTGAAAATTCGTACATTGAAAAATCTTTTTCAGATATTGTGTTGGTAATGAAGAATTTATTACATCAATGTCGATAATATCATTATTTTGCTCTGGTTCTCTGGTCCCAGTAATATAATGATAATCTGCATATGTGTCTTTTTTAATTAAATCTATATTTTTGAATTACGTAACTTGGTCGATCGACGTGATCGATCGTCTATCAGCTGAATTCACTCAAAGTGAATACACGTCTCTCTCTTTCTCTCTCTGTTTGTATTTCTCTTTCGCCGGATTCTTCTCCACGAAGCGCCATCTTCGCGGCCCCCTTTTCTCTTCATGCCGCGGGCGCGATCGGCGGCGGTGTTGCGCGACGTTTCGTTACTCAAGAGTTCCGTATCCCGCAGTATTGATGATTTCCATTTTAGGAAATCCCTCGCGTTTCGCCCTAGTATGATCACGAAGCAACCGAGACGACAGTCGGGCCTCCTACGTAAGCTGATTACCAGTGCCAAGACTCTTCTTATAATCGAGGGCGTGCTACTACTCGGATCGTACGGATTTTGGCGTTGCCTGAACACCTCGCAAGGTGAATTGCGTGCTCTTATAGTCCTCGTTTCCTCCGGACTCTCCGCTTCGAGTAACTCCGGGTAATCTGAACTCGTTCGGGTTAAATCCTCGCCTCTTGTACTCGAGATAAAACGGAGTAAAGGTTCGCTGCTCGCGAACGGAGGAATGCCGAGAGGCTACGGTTGAAAAGAAAAAGAGATCTCTCAAATATCTCCTCTCTCTTCGGTGTCCGGTAGACAAATATAGACATAGTGCCGGGACTTCCGCGTGAATTTACACTCGCGCGAACGGTCGCAAAGGTCAACTCGCTTTCCCGTCCAGTCGAATTTTCGGTTCTCCTCATTTCCACGCGTGGATTAGATTTCAGATACTACATCCGCCAACACTTCCCAAGCATATTGGAGGGTTACTACGCTATCGGGGAAAAGTTGTCGGGCAATGACCATTTGAGGGCGTTTGACCACAAGACCTGGACGGAGGATCGCAATGAGCATTAAATCTACATGGCGAACTTCCTGAAGTATGTGGCTGCAGGCATCCTCGGCGGTGGTATAGGATACGGTTTGCTCTGCTACGTTACGCCAAACGAGGAGGATATTATACATGTAATTATGATTATGTAATAGCCGAATCACTAAGTTCATAATGACAAATGTTGACAAATTGACTTTGATCTTGATTCAACTTACTGTCCCCGTTTCCTAATTCTTAGAACTGAAAAAAGGTGAAAGTGAGTTAAATCGATTTTAAAGTTATAATCTGTATTGGTGCAAATGCTTTTCTTTTATTGGTTTTATATGACAAGAGTTAGTATTGGAAAAGCCTTATTACTTTTGTATCTTGCAATCTCCCTTATTAATAAGGAAAATTGCAAGATACAAAATTGGCTTATAACATACACGATTTTGTGGACTATGCTTGTGATGTGCAGGATAAAACTAGAGAATCGCTGTTAAAAGATCAAAAAGAATTGGGCATTTCAATGAAAGCCAATTTTTACAAATTACTTATTCTTTAATAAAGAAAAACAGTCGACGACATTTAACAAATGTATATTATAAAAATAATTTCATGGAAGTTCTCGCGAAAGTTACACACTTTTGTTTAAAGGATCTGAATGTATAATGAAAAAATAAATTCACGTTTAAATCTTATTTTATTTATAATTAAATTGTTGCAGCATCTCCCGCCGTATTCGTCAGAGAAACACAGTTTGTTCAGAGGGTACAAACAGTCATCGAAATTTATGAATAAAGAAGAATCAAACGTTAATTTCAAGGAGTTTGAGAATCAAAGCGGTGTAAACCACACTGAGAAATAGCATTTGTATACCAGAAATGGATCCTACAGATTTTATAGAGGAGAGTTTATCGGAACGTCTCACTAAGAGGGATCGGGAGCGGAAGAATGTTATTGAGAGACGACGAGAGGAACGACAGTCGCTTGCCGTGGAGACCGAGCAGAGTGGCTACTTCAAGGATACGTTTCACTCTTCCTGTAAGAAGATCAAGGACATGCTGGACGACGCGCTCAGCACCCCGTCTTCGGCGTTGCCGGGGATTTTTGAGAAGTCCAACAAGGAGATCCAGCTGCTTAAGAACTACTTGTCGCAGTCTAAAATGTTCTTGAAGGTTTACGACATAAGGCGCGCACAGGAAAACTTGCAGTCATTGGAGCACCAAGCTTCTGAACTGGAGATGAAACTCCTGCCTAAGAAGAAATTTGGCTTTAAGAATCGTAGAGTCGTGAAGAAGCCGACCGACAAGGGTCACGACATCACGGACGGCTTGAAGGACCTCAAAATATCCGAAAGCATCGGGATGAACGGCACGACCAAGCAGAATAACAAGCTGTCGAGCAAGTATGGGGACAGTGCCTGCATGCTGCTGGGTAAAGTGAACGAGCGTATGGTGCTAGACGCCGAGAATGTAAATAAGAATGATATTCTACTCTCCGATTTGGTACGCTGTACCGTACGGATATACGGTACACCAAGCACCTTGCATATGGTGAACCTGAAACAGTGTACTGTACTGGTCGGTCCGGTGACGTCCTCTGTTTTTGCGCACGACTGCAGTGATTGTGTATTCGCCTTTGCATGCCAGCAGCTGCGACTACATTCGTCGACGGATTGTACTATTTATTTACACGTCACAAGTAGGGCGATTATAGAGGATTGCACGAAGATACGTGTGGCACCTTACAACTGGTCCTACGAGGATCAGACGAGTCATTTCAATCTAGCCGGCCTCGATCCAAAGATTAACAATTGGAATTGCATCGACGACTTCAATTGGCTGTCTAGTGAAAAGCATTCGCCAAACTGGTCGATACTTGAACCGGAGCTACGGGTAAAAACGTGGGATTGAAAAAAAAAACTTGAATACTGTTGTAAAATAAAGAGGGAGAGAGCAATTAAAACTGAACTGAGTTGTAGGAAAAGAATGTTTTTATGGAAACCTAATTCTTCTTTCTTTCGAACGAATCGATTTATTTTTACGTAGATAAATCGTCTAAATATACAGTATGCTTTTTCATAAAATGAAAATTATATACGCAAGTTTTATATACTTACGATATTTAATAAATTTACTGTTTGTGCAATATATCGGGTGCCCTATTTTGCAAGTCACGCCTGAATAACTTTGGAAGAGTGCTTACGAAAGTTTCCCCGCAAGAAAGATCATATATAAATATATGGTTATATATTTGAGAAAATAAAGATCTTTTTATAAAATTCTCCGCAGTTATCTGGGTTTGCTTTTTAAAATGGGACAACCCTTCTCTCTGAATGTATATATTATATATATAAATATGTACAAATTATCATGAACATTTTAGAAAAACACCTCGTCAATATCTTAATATTTAACTCTTTTGTTTATTGGACACAATAGAATATTTTAAATATTATAAAAATATAATTTTGCGTATACAGTGAAATTGATATTAATAATCTTACTGTTTAATTCGAGTGAGATAAATTTATTAAAGTTCGCGTTACACATACGTGGTAACTTATACTTTTTATTCCTTTATCTTTTTTTTTTAATTGTTCCATAAATCTATTTAAATTATACTTAATCAACGTCAATCATTTATAATTATTACATTTTCATAAAATTTGTAATTACATATTTTTTTATTAATTTGATTTTTTCTAAAAAGACGCGTGGCGTCTGTCACGACGTCGAATTTCGCGGATCAACATTGCTATCCCTCTCGTTTGTCGCTGCGCTGTGCGAAGATAACCTCGAACGGCGCCCAATCCAGTCGCTTCTCAGTCCTTAATTATTGGCTGCCGTGCGGGTTCTGTCAAAGCAGTTAAAGAGCGCTCGTGATGTCACTGTTTGCACCACTTGAGGTACGTGACGATCGGTGACGATTCCTCGGCGACTGGAACGAGATACGCGTCGACGGGATATCTGGTAATGTTCGCAGATTCCCTGGCCCTCCGATGTTTATGCGTCATATTACCGTTGAAAAACGGGCGATAAATACCGAGAGAAATATCGGTCTCCCGAGTAACGAGGTGTTTTTTTCTCTTTCATCGCATTGAAAGAGATTGCGGAAAACTACGTACCTGGTGGACAATTCAACGCGGAGAACATAATCGTCTTAAGTTTAACCTGTGAAGTTTGTAGATTGCAGTATTTCTTGGAGCTCTTGTTGAAGTTTCGGAGGCACGGACTGGACTACACGTGATTAGTCGATATTATGGGAATAGCGTAGTGCGATTGATCTGCATAGCGAAACATTTGCAAATTAAATCGATCTCACATATAACGTAAGATAAGGTGCGTTTTTTCCAGATGTTTTACATTTATATATTTTATATCTTGTATAATTAAATTAAATAGTGAAGGAGATGGGCTACCTCCCATCGGTGAGGTAGTCCGTCTCCTTCAGTATTACTAGTACAAGTTTATATTTGGTGTGTGGTTTTCCAGCACTATGGAGTGGCTATTTGGCAAGCGTATCACTCCTGAGGAAATGCTCAGGAAGAACCAAAGAGCATTGAACAAAGCAATGCGGGATTTGGACCGGGAAAGAGTGAGAATGGAGCAGCAGGAGAAGAAAATCATAGCTGACATAAAGAAACTTGCAAAAGATGGACAAATGGTAATATACAACACTTCTGTTTAATATTATATATTTTTTAAATTTAAATTAATATGATAGGACGCTGTGAAAATTATGGCCAAGGATCTGGTCAGGACGAGGCGTTATGTCAAAAAGTTTATGCTGATGAAGGCAAACATTCAAGCAGTGTCATTGAAAATACAGACTTTACGTTCTCAGAATACAATGGCACAGGCTATGAAAGGAGTGACCAAAGCGATGCAAAATATGAACAAGTAAGTATAATGCAATTTACCAGTATATTGATATTGTCACTAGTGTGTATCTTAATTTTATTTTATTTAATGCAACATACAATTTACTTGTACTTTTCAGATTTAAAGCAGTAATGGATAATTAATTTAATTATTAACTTAATCTATATTTTTTAATTTCTATTTTTTTACAGACAATTAAATCTACCACAGATACAGAAAATACTGCAAGACTTTGAAAAGCAGTCAGAGATAATGGATATGAAAGAGGAAATTATGAATGATGCAATAGATGACGCGATGGAGGATGAGGGAGATGAAGAGGAAAGGTATTTTATGCATAAGCATTATTATATATGTAAATTCTATTAGAATTGTCACTTAAATTAGTCTATATTCAATGAATTGTAGATAAAATTAATATATATCTTCTATTTATATATGTGTGTACACATTGAAATTTATTTTTCCAGTGACACTGTAGTTGCACAGGTGTTGGACGAGCTGGGCCTACAGTTGACAGATCAACTTTCTGGATTGCCACAGGCGTCCGGATCGTTAAGTGTAGCCGGATCGAAACAACCAGTCGCCGCTGCGGCGGGAGGTAACGAAGATGGGGGCAATCTCCCGGACGCTGACGCGGATCTACAGGCCAGACTCGAGAATCTGCGACGCGAATAAAAATCGAGATTTAAAATGTTAATTATTAATTAGATTGCTGTAAAAAAGGTGTAAAAAGAATTGGTTTTGCAGCGAAATAGAACAAGTTTTGAGAGGCTCGCCTCAAACGCTTGTATACTTAATGTACATGAATTGAAAACGAATATTGTTCGTATACAATTTTTGTATACAATTTTCGCATACAATTTTCTTAAATGATCGATCTTCATATTTTCTATGCACGTTGAATTTTATAAAAATGCTTCTATACAAAACATCTGTAAATGCCTAAGTTCGTAATATAGATATATATATATATATATATATATATATATATATATATATATAATAAGAAAAAGATGCTATATAAAATATTTGATGAAAAAAACTCTTTGTTTTGTGATCAGTTTTCTTTTTCACCATAATTATTTTTATTTTATAATTAATACTAATTCATGCTTGATAGAAATTTGGAAGTAAATTTTTAATAACTTTAAATACTTTCTGTAAAATTATCTCAGATATATCTTATTTAATATCTTAATATCTTTTTAATATCTAATAAAAATTATATCTAAATAATCTCAAATTATATATAGATATTTAAATTTTTTTTTTTGTATATGTATTAAACAGGATTGAATAAGAAATATTTTTAAAATTTAATTAATGTTATAAAAAATTAATTTTAAAATGCACTATTTTTTTATATTAAAATGTAATTTAAAAAAATTAAATTATTCTAAATAGCAAAATAAATTTGATATTTACTTGATAATCTATATTGTAATTTGATAATTTATTTGATAATCTAACTTTGTAAATTAAATTTCGTAGAAAATAAAAAGAAATTGCTTTGTATACAGAAATTTCACTTGTATTTTTACAATTTTTTTATTTAAATATATTTCCAACGTCTACAGAGCGCGTTCCAACACATTCTCACAACAAAACCGAGAGGAGCGCGCGTCGAAATACGACAGAATACGAGGTCAACTATCGTAGCGGTAACTTATCGACGTGGTCCACATTTAGCGATGACTTGCAGCCAGCAATTCTCGACATCGGCGATACGCACGGATGGTGATGGACGTTCGCGCCGGTCGAAACGGTTCTCTCGCTAGTCCTTGTGCGTTTGATTAGATAAGATTAAAATATTAGGTTTTCCTGAACGAGAAATCGAGAGCGACATGCCAGGTGACAAAAGGGAAACGGAGGACCAGCTGTAGCGAGCCAAGATTTAATTGAGAAATCGCGCGGTGACGAGGAGAGACGCAGAACGAGGAGGGCGGTGTGTGCTGCGCGTGGACTTCGGAAGGAGAGAGAAAAAAAGTAGATAATGATGTAACGAGTTGTCGTAAACGGCTCGTCAACGTATCGCCCCGCGACCACGTACGTGCCTACCACTACGTTTACGCCGTCGTGAGGAAAAATAGCACGTGGCGCACGTCAAGATAACTCTTCCCCCCAGCAGGGACTGGCAGGGACACTGGACTGGCGCACGGTTAATCGACCTTGTCGGGTCGACCGGGTCGGGTGATTGACGGGACCACGAGCGGGACTCTATCGCGCGGTTCCGTCGCGCGATAAAATACAATCGGAACATGATACGTCGTACCTGGACGGAGGAGCGTGACGTTCGCTGAAACGTCATTTGAATTCAGGTTTTACAAACGGTGTATGTACTAATGTCTCGGTAAATATTCTTTTTTTTTTCTTCGCTGAACGAAACGTACAGCCTCATGCCTACGTCCGCTTTTTTCAGGACACTAACTCGATTGGAACTGTTCGGATAAGATGTCCAGCCAGCTGCAGACCAATTTGATCGCCGCCGCAATCGGGGCGACTATCGGCGTCATAAGCGCAGCGAGTATTTTTATTTATCAGAAGGTTTTGGAGAAGCAGCAGCACGCCATGAAGAATGCCCACCTGGACGAAGTCGATCGCCGTCTTACGGAGCTACAAACAGAACTGGAGAGACTGAGGTAACAACAAGAGAACATTGCTGGTTCTCTGCTTTATTTATATATTCTATTTATATATTAGTTAATAGGGAATTATTAAGTTATAAAATTATTAATATACCTAACTTTAGTATGGCTAAATAGATATTTCTAATGAAATCTGAAAAAAAAAAACCTAAAGTATTTGATCAAATTATAATTTATCAATACTGATTATTGCTGATTAAATAGTTTATCTCAGTAACTTAGAAAGTTACCAATAGTTTATCTCGATAACTTAGAAAGGGCACATTTATATTTTTATCTTTTTGGATGATTGCTAGAGAGACAAAGTAAATTCTATTTTCTAGGGTTCATCTTTTGTTCAATTTAACTCAATGGTACTTAATCTCTGTTATTTTTAGAGCACAACAGAACCAACAGAGAAAAAAGAAGAAGCTTAATTCTAAACGCGACAATGATAAGACGTACACTACAACAGATAACGATACCGACGTGGACTTCTCAACGGCAGGCGATGAGGAATTTTTTGACTGTTCGGACAGCGAAAACGGTATAAGTGACATTGAGAACAGGTCAGTTTAACATCTGCACGTCTCTATCGTTCATGTGTAGCACGGTTATTGCGGCTGTAAATTTAATTTAGCGTTGCGAATAATTATCGCACATTAAATTGTCAATTTTGGATCAAAGATTTTTCCACTTGCACATGCACAAGAAATATAGGTTTCTTTTCTTCAAAAAATAATTATGTTTGCACGCTAAGTACATTTTGATTTTGCTTTGTTTTTATACCGAGTTACAACTCAAAACTTAAACGGGAAAGATTATACGCTTAGTGATGCAGGACAACTGAAGCCACCTGCCCTGGATTAGACTTTTCCGCTTTCGACGAGCGTCACCGACAGGGTGGGCACGAAGAGGATGATCATTTTCAGCTACGAGGTCTCGTAGACACATATTCAGATAGCATAGACATAGTATGGAGATATGCCAGAAGTTGTTATAATTATTCAAATTGCACCACTGATGCAAATGTAAAGGAAACTGTTATTCGTGCGGGTAATAACCGAAATGATATATAACTGTGTATTATCAATTATTAAAAAAAAAAAACACTCAACTACAACAAATTATTTCAGGAATTGAGGCCTGTGAAAAGCATCTCAATACATCAAATGCAGATCTGTACAAATGGTACGCTATACTCGTAGGCGTGAACGGTGATCTTTTGCCGATGGCGGAGAAAATACAAAACGGTTACCGTTTTAAGGAGCTCGTGATGAAAGCCTTGGAGATACGTCCGGATGATGCTGACCTGCATCACTTACTTGGCAGATTCAAATACGAGGTGGCTAACTTAAGTTGGATAGAAAGAAAGGTATATATCTCATCTTGATTTGATAGCTCTTGAGATACTGTGGCGTCTCGGTTATGTACAATCTTTATCAACTCTTTAATTAAGGTTGGAAGAATCCGTAACTCGAAGTAAACGTACGTAATGAGATAGAGTCTGTACGCAGTATAAGTAATTTTTCTGTGTAGATTGCTGCGACGTTATTTTCGGAGCCACCAAGTGCCTCGTACGAAGATGCGATCGATTGCTTCCGGAAAGCGGAGGACTTCTCGGTCGAAGTAAATTTAGAGAACAAATTGTTCTTAAGTAAATGTTACATAGCACTGGGCAACTATGAATTGGCCTGTCAGTGGCTAGAAAAACTTTGCGACCTATCGGTTACGAGAGATGACGACATGAGGATACAGAATGAGGCGCGTCAACTTCTTGTCAAGTACTTGAGTTATTGATAACGGAAATGTTAATTTTTTAGATCTGAGAATGTATCCATTCCATATATTACGAATACATTAATTGCGCGCGACAAATGTAAAGAATTCGCAGTTAAATGTGGGTGGGAAAAGGAAAACGCATAAGTAATTCTAATTATACGGAGGGAGGTACGCAACAACTTTACTATGGGCGAATTTTTATATTGTATATCAAATTGTATAAAATAACTGTTGCTTGTCTTAAGAGACGAGGATACAGTGAGAAAAGGATACAGAGCTACTATGAGGTGTTTAGAAAATAACTTGTGATGGAACACATTTTAGAAAATCGTCATTTTATTGTATAAATATTGGGCCTACCACATGGTTTATATTTTATTCATTACATAGACCTATAAATTTATTATGTTGGTTTTATCTTTCTATTGTCTGTTTCTTAATAAATGACACTATACGATAAACACAATCAAGTGTAATTATTTCACAAAAATTTCCATCAATGATTATATCTCTTTTTAAATTTATGAATTTTTTCCATTCCTCTTTTTATATTTATATATATATATATATATTTTTTCCCCTTATCTCTGTCTCTCCTATAACTTTAAATATATTTTATTTTACATGTATATACGTGTAACAACTAACACACGTAAAAAAAATAAAAGAATGTTTTTATGTGTCTAATGTCATTAAATATTTTTTGTGAACAATATTTAGCAATATAAAAAAATTAATATATTTATTAGAAATTAGATATTAAAAAGCTAAATGAAATAAAAATATATTAGTATATTAAAATAATATTAATTTATGTATAAGATGTGTAAGTTAATTATTAGCTACAGAAGTCTCCAATCTCTTCATTGAGATCGTATAGCCTCTGTGCTCAACAAATCAATAATGGTCCAACACAGCATCCAGCTCGGCGGTAAAGGTTGGATAGAACGCGAGGGTGAAAGGGGTAGCGGAGAGAAACCCCTCTAATAAAATCAGGAGGAAGCCAGTAAAGATACAGTGTTTCATAAGGAAACAGTCGAGATCCAATGTCCGTGAAAGGTGCTTTAATTGCACGGTGCACATGTGAAAGTATATAATTTTTATTTTTTAACGAAAAATGTAAAATTAAATCTGCTTTTTACGTGTATATCGATTGTGAAATATTGTTTTTATGTACGAGTTCTCACGAGATCATTATTAATAATCATCCTTGGTGGGAAAAAACGCAAATTATGATGCAAATTTAAATCAGAATACGAGTGTTAATATTTTTGCTCTCATGTTGATGCATTCTACATTATTTTCAGGATATCTTTTCTCAGACTGTAATGCGCGGATTTTTACGTGGTACATTATACTGTGCTCTATGGTATGGTAGTATAGCAGCAGGCTTTTTATTCATCGCCTGTCCGCTCTTCCCACTGTTGTTGCTCAGTCCACCGATATTTCGGAAATGCGGAGACTTGCTGTTCGCGTGCTGGGAACTTTATCCTGCCGTAAGTGCTTAATCTTAATAATTGCACAGATTTACGATTTAATTAAAATAATGAATAAAAGTCCAAAATTTACGGAATTATTTCAAAGTTTCATCGAAATCTACTTTTTTCAATTTATTTAAAGAATACTTTTATTCCTGTTTAAAATATCTTTTCTTTTACTATATTTTCCATTATTATTTTTATTTTTTTGTACGTAAATATATAGAAATTTTCTAAATTTTTTATTTTTATTTTGTTTTATGTATTTTAAATAGAAGAATCCAAATATCGTTAGCTATAATTCTGTTAATATATTATTTTCAATTGTGTGATCTTAAATGTTAATCTGGAATTATAAACGTTTCAGGCTCTGTTAAAATTCTTCGGTGTAAAGATCTATGTGTCTGGTGATCACATATCTCCTCATGAATCAGCCGTGCTCGTGATGAACCACCGCACGAGGGTGGACTGGAACTTCCTATGGGCGGCGATGTATCAAGCGTGTATGCCCAGCGTCGGATGTCATAAATTGAAATTTATTTTAAAGGATCCTATACGACACATTCCTGGTCCAGGTAACGTTTCAACATTCCAATGTATGCAACGTTCAAGTTGTTTACCAAGGTGTACATGTATATGCTTTTTTTCTCCTTGTTCACATGTCTACAACACACGCATCTATAACAGGATGGATAATGCAAATGAATGGTTTCCTTTACATAACGCGACGTTGGGAGGAGGATCGGGGCCGATTGTCGCGTACGCTCGATTACCTGGTTGCGTTAGATAGCCGCACGCAGCTGCTGATATTCCCCGAGGGTACCGATCTGACTGAGAGCAGCAGAGAGAAATCGGACAAGTATGCCTTGCAGCATCATCTGCCGCGTTACACCTACACCCTCCACCCAAAAACAACCGGCTTCGCCTACTTGACCCAGCACCTTCAACGCGCGAGATTCCTCGACGCCGTGTACGACATGACGATAGCGTATCCAGATTACATACCGCAGTCCGAGGTCGATCTGATCATGGGTAGATTTCCGAGGGAGGTGCATTTCCACATAAGACGGATATCGTCCGCGGACATACCGGCGCACGACGACTCGACCTTGAGGAAGTGGCTGGAGGACAGATGGTCTGATAAGGAGGCAATGTTGAAGGGATTCTATGAACGGAAGGCGTTCCCCACTCAGATCTGGCCGAAGGCGAAAACGTTGCCGTTGCAAGTCGCGTTCGGGTTTTGGAGTATATTAACAGGTAGTTAAAATCTTTTTTGTTCGTTCACGGAAAATAATGACAGATCAATTTTATTTTTAAGGGATGATGGTGCTTCTACTTATCGTCTCTCCGATCTTCCAACTATGGACCTTGATTCAGGCGTTGTTTTTTATCGGACTATCACTTTTCGATATATGCTTCAATCAAATTGAGATCGGATGGTATTGGCGCTGGAAAAACTATTCCTCTTGAGCTATAAATATAGTTAATCAAGAATATATTTTTTCGTTTTGAACGTATTATTAGAAAATTGTGTATTAATAGAAAAAGCTCTTTGTCTCTGTGATAATACTGTACATAAAATCATAATGTTAAAAGAGCAAATGTAATTTCAAGAATCTTGTGCAATATCGCAATTTTAATATGATTGTACTTAGTGATGGGTATCCTTCTCTTGAAGATTTTTAAACAGTTCGATTGTGCAAAGAGATCTATTGCTCCTATATATTTTTCAATTAAATATAACTTGAAATTGGAAAAATTCTTAAAAATCTTGAAAATTTTTAAGAGCCCTTTAAATGTTTGACACATTTAGATATTTTTTCTTAAAAAATATTTAAAATATTTTTAATATTTGTAAAAAAAATTAATATCTGAAATATTTTTCTTTAAAAACATTTAAAATTTACAAAAACAAAATTGTCTAAATTATAGATGCCTAAAATTGCTTTCTCTGTTAAAACAGAAAGTGGATTAAAATAATGTTACAATATTGTGAAAGAAGATATATTTTCAAAATACACAAAACTTTACAGATTTTTATATTGTATATTCGAAATTTTCGCAATATCTAAGATTTTCAAGACTTTTAGAAATCTGTTAGCTTCAAATAATATTCGAAATAATTTGACAATTACATAATGCAATTCGATGTATCTAAAGTCCTAAATCACTAGTTGCATATAATCGTTTTAATGTCTTAATGTCGCAGTGTTTTAAAAACATGATAACATGTAAGAGATAAGAGTAAATATAGTTCTCAGATAATAGAAATATATTGTCTCGCTAAATTGAAAAATATTTGCAATATTTTCAATTTGTGATATTTCTGTTATTGATTTTAATTTGCGGGAATTAAATTGAATCATTATCAAGAATTATGTATTTCGACACTCATCTTTTACCGCATTATAATTACATATTTATCATACTCTATTTTTAAGACGTGAGATTTACATTTCTAATCATATGTGTATATAACTACACACACATACACACACAAATATTACTTTGTGTTAAAGTAAAAATACATTTTTAACAAGAATATATTTCCAAATGTCTATATTTGTAAAATATATATTATATAAATTTTTCAGAGTTATATTAACAAAATTTTGAACAAAATATTCATTTTTATTACAATGACTTTCTAATAAAAGTTGATACAAATGAATTGAGTGTTAAGATACACACATACACAAGATGGTCCATTTACCTTTAGTATTTAAAATGTTTTTATTCTTTTTTAAGAATAAAAAAATGTTTGAGAAATTATTCTCGAACTCTTTGAGTGTTCGAAAGTATATATATTAAAATATTAGTATCTAACATCAAATATGTAATTTTCTATATTTCGACATCTTTTACTTCATACTAGTTTTTTAAAAGTGTTGTAACAAATGAATTTGATCTGAAGACTATAGATAAGATGACTTTTAAATGAGTACGAAAGTTCGCATTTATTAATTTCAGCACTTTTCAGAGCTAAAAACTCTATTTCATCAAAGGTTTAAATGAGAAATATCTCACATAGTAATATAATCTGTGTATGATTCAATCTATTCAATCTATGTGTTTGAAAGAATACTTATATTGCATGTAATTTGTAATTTATTATATGAAAATATTTATTTTTTCTAGTATTCTCGATAGATTAACTTATGCAATTTTGAGCATAACTAAAAGTGAATTCACGTGCCAAAGAGATATACATAAGCAGTCAAAATAGTTTTATAAGAGTTGGTTTATCCAATAAATATAGTTCTAGAAGATCTGTATACGTAATCTGTGTACATGTAATAAAACACATTAGAGGAATACTTTCTTCATATAATATAATTGTAATGTACCTGGAATATCATATACTCGATGTAAGTGAAAATTGTCTTATATAGTTCTAATAAAAAAATAACTAGAATTATAAATTGATTATAATAATCTGTATTAATTGTATGTGTCTTATAGATTGGCAAATTAAAAAAATTAATAATATTAATGTATTGAAATTTTTCTGTGCAAATAGATGTTTATTAGATTATCGTATAATAAAGAAATGCGTGTAATGTCTAAAGTTGTTACTATTAATGTCATAACACACGGAATATTTTATATAACAGCATATACTGCATCTTGTACACTGTTTAAGATTGTAATATTACACTACACATGTGTATCAAGTTGTATATGTATTCGAACAGTATAAATTTTTACATTATATTCTGATTGTTATGCAATAAAAAATGCAGTAAGATGCTTCAAATTGCAAATAAATAAACATTCACAAATAATGCAATAAAACTTACTCTATTGCATAACAATCATATTTAGAAGGTACATATTTATGCTACTACTCGTGCTACTATGCAAATTCAGTAGTAATGGATTTTAAATAAATGTATAGAGATAAACTATGATTCTATTTATTCTATTTATTACAAACGTATGTATATTTCTTTCGTGACATTTCTAATAAAACATTTTCATAATGCTGAAGTGAATAAAGAATTATTATTATATAAAACATTTCCAATAGCAGAAAAGCAACTTGAACCAGTAACAATTTTAACTAGAGCATCAGCCATATTAACCTTTGATAGAAGACAAACGTTGTATTTGAGAAGAAATGTCAAATTTAATAAAATGTGATTAATGTGTATAAGTCTCAATTTTAAAGGAAAACGTTTCTTTACAGTTCTTATCAACCATTTAAAAGTGCTTAGTTTTCTCATCAAAACAATTTCAGGAAAGTTTAAATATTATTTCGGGCATTATTTCTTATAAAATGGATTAAGTGGACTTGGTATAAAATTCATTTTTAGTACACTGGCCAATGGTTTTTTATTTGCATCGAACGGAATGCCTGGACTTTTGCGGACTTGTTGAAGATATTCGGACGTATGTTGTGCTGTATTTCGAGAAAGTCCAAATATTACCTTTTTCTTTTCCATCGGAGAATTGTTTAAATTAATTTGCTTCTTTATCTGACCCGATGATTCCTGCAATAAGACAATGAATGATTATACATAAGTTGTACATAATCATTGTCACAGTGATATTAAAGGACAAAATATATAACATCTAATTGATATTTACATTTTTCCGTGGCTTCTCTTTATGTACAATTTTATTTTTTGACAGTGCTTTCTTGGCTACAGATTTCTTAATTTCTTTTAACGGTACTTTTTTGTTGGAAATTGTCGAAATAGGAATACATTGATCTGTATTGTTAAATATTTGACTCTCAGGAATTATAGTTTTTGTTTTACAATCTACATTTATGTCTGCTATAGACTTTTTACTTTTATTTGTTTTAATTTTTGTAACTTTATTCTTTTTAGAAGTTTCTAATCGTAGCTTTTTTTTGTTTTCAATAATTTTGGATTTAGTACTAGATATACCATACATTGAATCACTTTTTTTCCTTATCTTAAATGGAGATGCATCTATATTTTGCAAATTAGCCTTTGTGATTGCTGTCATATCTGTTAGCTTGCTTTTCGAATCAGCATCTATATGTACATCAGATTCTAGGTTTAAGATATCTCCATTTTTCAAATTATTAGTAGAAATTTGATTACAAATTGCTTTAACATTTTTTTCTTTTTTCCGCTTTTTATGCGCCTTGTCGGTTGCATCGGTTAACTTGCTTTTTGAATCAGCATCTATATGTACATTAGATTCTAGGTTTGAGGTATCTCCATTTTTCAAATTATTAGTAGAAACTTTATCACAAATTGCTTTAACATTTTTTTCTCTTTTTCGCTTTTTATACGTCTTGTCGATTGCATCGGTTAACTTGCTTTTTGAATCAGCATCTATATGTACATTAGATTCTAGGTTTGAGATACCTCCATTTTTTAAATTACTAGTAGAAACTTGATCACGAATTGCTTTCACATTTTTTTCTCCTTTCCACTTTTTATTCACCTTGTCGGTTGAATCACTTTTTTTTCGTTTCTTAAATGGAAATGCATCTACATCTTGCAAATTAGCCTTTGTGCTGGTAGTTGTATCGGTTAGCTCATTTTCAGAATCAGCATCTATATGTATATTAGATTTTCGATCTGAAGTAGTTCTATTTTTTGAATTGTTAACAGAAATTTTATCACAAATCACATTATTTTTTCTTTTTCGCTTTTTATCCGGTTTATCAGAGAGCAAATCTTTTTCAAACTGGATAAGACGCAACGCGGCCTTTTTCGAATCCACATCTTTTTTCTCAAAATTTGGTTTCCTGATCCTCTTTATTCCAAGCGGCATGCGACCCTGCGACAATTCCGTAAATCTGAAAATATACATTTTTTAATAAATATAACTGATCGATAACTTATAAGTTAAGAACTCAATAAAACACATACTCGTAAAGAAGTCTCATGAGCTGTCTGCGAGATTTCGCTGTTGATGATGGATGAAATTTATAAGTCGAAAGCAACTCTACAATCTTTGCGGCGTTGAAAGGTATTTGCGGTAGTTCGACATTCACTCTACCCGCTCTTGGGTCTAATGGCTTTTCATTCGCGATTTCATTCTCAGTTTCGGAAAATTGTTCATCTTTACTATTGGAATTTTCTTCTGTATCGGATATTTCTATTTTTTGCATATCATCTATACGTGCACAAGGAAAACCAGCCTATGTAAAACAAACAAATTTTATAAATTAATAAATGCATTAAAAAATCATACTCTTGCTTAAAAAATGTGATTCAGCTAAAAAAATTATTTTCTAGAAAACAAAGAAAAAATTATTTTTCAACTCAGTAGAAAATTATTAATGAATCAAATAATTTTAGCAAAAAAAATATTTGTTTTTCCCCTTTTTCTGGAGACCTAACTTTTTGAGTTGTTACTGTTAAAGCAAAGATATGATATATTACATCTTTATAAAACAGTGTATTATTATATATAAAACTGTGTATTTTAGATATATATATACTTACGGCTCTCCAAGCTTGAAATTTTTCTCTGTAGTCCATACCAATATCCGATTGGAATATCAAGTTTCTAAAAACGTGTTGCGTGATATGTTTTATTTGTCGCTCGTCATTTGTGGTTATTAAATACACAGCAAATGGTTTAATAAATTCAAGGACGACATCCTCCGGTATATTTCCATTACTAATCTGTATAACATGACAATTTTTTATTAAAAATTAGACAAAATGGTTTGACCAAAAATAATATTATTTTATACAGATACCTTGGCAAGCTCCTCTAAATATATCTCCGTCACATGCAAATTAAATCCTATGGCAGTTTTCACTTCTAAAAAAAGTTGTGTAAATATCTGTGATATTTCTGTCACCCATTCCATGTTCCACAATTGGTTCTTACAGATTACAAACGTTTGACGAACAATTCTTCTGACTAACTGCAGGTGAAGAAATGAGATTATATTACTTTTAAATATTCAGATTTTCTTTTGCATGCATATTACAAGATGTATTTCAAATAAAGTACCATGGAGAATTTGTCCAATCTGTACTGATCTATGCCAAACCATTCCTTAGCAAGTGTCAATAAAGCGCAACTAGTGTAAAGTACAATGGTATCCTTTGAATTCAAGCAGTGCACAAGTTTACTGAGCGACTCTGCCAGCTCCTCCTGGATCAGCATCTTGTCTGACATCCACATGCAGTAAAAGAGGCCTTTCCATAGGCTCATAAAGTCAGCTTTTGTAAACACTATAACATAAAAAACACAGTGTTAGAATCCTTCAGAAGTATAGAGAAAGTGTACATCTTTTCATAAAATTTTTCATACATTTAAATTCTGAAATATTCTAAGATTTCTCTAAGCATTATAGAATGAGAAATTTTAGAAATCTTAAGATATTTCAGAATTTATATGTACTCGAATTGAAAAAAGATCTAGACTTTTTTCAAGATTAGCATAAACTAAAAAGACAAAAAATTTTTTTAACTGCAAAATTATACAAAAATTCGGAAAAATTCGGGAATTTACATAAAAAATTCTAAGAAAATTTTTCGCCAGAGGTAATTAAATAATCTGCATAACGAATTGCAAACCGACTTACCAAATGAACTCTGCGATCGTACTGTTAGCCACTTATTCAACCTTTTCAATACTTTGTCACGAACCCTCTTGTCATTGTTGGCCAGCAATCGCGCAATCTTAATTTCTTGCGCGATGATCAAAGCTTTCTTGTTTTTGTCTTTGGCCTCCGCAGGTTTTTTGTCGCCAATATTAGGCGTTTTCATCTCGTTCGTTCGCGGCGACTGTACACGGTCACCGTGCCGTCCACGTTTTCTCACCATTCTTTACATACAAATTGTTTTAATCAATTAAACAATGGTCAAATCAATTCGATATATGCAAAGATTACATTTCTTAATGATACAATGCTATTGAATTTTTTTCACGCGAGAAAATGTGTGCACACGATTCACGTGCCAGTAAAATGGAGCTCGAACATAACCTAGCGACAAACACGAGGTTTTCCCGTGCAGAGAGGAACCTGAGAGCGGTCATCGCTGATCGTGTCGTTTTAGGTGTTTTCATCCATCAGCGCCTCTATGTGCACAAAATGTGCACATTGAACTATGTAGTCAAATATCTATAAATCCCGTAGGTAATGTACATGACTTTTTGGGTCTCTTCTATGCTATGTCCACGTTTATTTGGTTCTATTTCATGCTATACCCGTAAATTTTACAATTATATGCATTCATATTTTAAATCTGTTTTATGCAAATGTGCATAATCGTGTTCTATAAATGTGCAATACCACATACACATGATATTAATTCAAATAATTGATTTGATAAAAATTCACTCACCGATTGTTGTCGCTGCTCCTGCTACATTTCTTTTCCGGAATATCGAGTCGCTCCATGGATGCCGCTTTCTGCTAACATCATCCTGCTGTATTCTCGAACTGCACATTAATAACAATCGCCCGATACTTTATTCGGCAATCCCGATATTACGGACAATATATCACACACGAGTAAAACGTAAACCGCGCGCGAGAATTTCACTTGGCGTGACCGTTACATTTGAAAAAATACGTGAAAAGGACGGCTCGTCTGATTGACGACGAAAATCAACATGGCACGAAAGTGGCGTGACGTCACGTAACTTCGTGGAAACGCAGGCTGAGAAAACCGTTTGAATGAAAATCACACGCCGAGATACAACGAACGGAGACAAATTCGTTTCGAGAATTTCGTATGCTCGACTAGTAGCACTTCACTTAATTGGCACTCGCGATATTCTACCGAACGTATTCTCTTCGAGCAAACATACACGCGAACATTTAACTCGAAATCGAAGGCAAACGCACGACGCCGCGTTTTACACATGAATACGACCTCTGCTATGTATGTACGATCTCACATGGCTCACAACACCGCACAATTCAATTTTGAACACGCGAGACACGCACGGAGTCGATAGAACGTCCGACTGGCGCCGGAGTGGCGTACGTGACTGGAGCGCGGAGCAACGGAGCAACATGGCGGCAGCGGCGCAGGCGCGGCGAGTCAACAAGTCGGTCGCCTAGCAACGCCGAGTGGCGCCGACTAGCGCCGAGTACCGCCGAGTCTGCCTGCCAGCGGTCACGTACGCCATGTTTCTTGGCGCTCTAGCGCCGGTCGGACGTTCCGTTGATTCCGTGCGTGTCTCGTGTCTTCAGATTTGAATTGTACGCAGGTACGGTGTTGTGTTGAGAGTGCCGTCGTGCTAGCAAACGATACGCGAGCCATGTGAGATCGTACGTAGCAGAAGTCGTATTTATGTGCAAATCACGGCATCATGCGTTTGCCTTCGGTTTCGAGTGAAGTGTTTGCTCGAAGGAGATACGCTCGGTAGAATATCGCGAGTGCCAATTAAGTGAAGTGCTACTAATCGAGCATACGAAATTCTCGAAACGAATTTGTCTCCGTTTGTTGTATCTCGGCGCGTAATTTTCATTCAAACGGTTTTCTCACTGTTTTCCTCGGCCTGCGTTTCTACAAAGTTACGTTACTTTCGTGCCGTGTTGATTTTCGCGTATTTCACGTATTTTTTCAAATGTAACGGTCGCGCCAAGTGAAATTCTCGCGCGCGGTTTACGTTTTACTCGTGTGTGATATATTATCCGTAATATCGGGAGTGCCGAATAAAGTATCGGGCGATCGTTATTAATGTGTGGTTCGATTCGAAATAGCAGGATGATGTCAGCAGAAAGCGGCATCCATGGAGCGACTCGGTATTCCGGAAAAGGAATGTAGCTGTAGCAGTAGCAGCAGCAGCATCAGCAGCAGGAGCAGCGACAGCAATCGGTGAGGGAATTTTTATCAAATCAATTATTTGAATTTATATCATGTATATGTGGTATTGCACATTTGTAGAACACGATTATGCACATTTGCATAAAACAGATTTAAAATATGAATGCATATAATTGTAAAATTTATGGGTATAGCATGAAACAGAACCAAATAAACGTGAACATAGCATAGAAGAGACCCAAAAAGTCATGCACATTATTTACGGGATTCATAGATATTTGACTACATAGTTCAATGTAGACTTCTGTCCCATGAGGGGTTTCTTCTTTGCTAAAGGTTCGTTTATACATACAGAACAATTTAGATTCTCATTGGAGCGTGGAGTTTGCTTTTCCGTTCGTACATGAATGTGCTCTCTACTTCTGCTTGATTTTCTGTACTTAAAATGGAAAAATACGCATGAAAAAAAAGATATTAATTGAAATAATTAAAATTAACAATAACAAGCGGTGTTTCCAATTTTTGTTTATTTGTAGCAAAACTATTAGGCAATATAAAATGAAAGAACAATCATGAAGAGAGTATCTCCTATATAATTCAATATCTAGTCCTCTTCAATAAATGTTTCTTCGTTCTCCTCCAACACTTTATTCGTCTCCTTCGAAGTAGATTTCTTAATTATAGATTCATAATAGCGCGTTTCTGCCGTTACTAAACATCTTCGTCTGTAAACAGAGATACATACGTTAAAATATAAAATACATTTAAAACTATAATTGATAAAATAATTTAAATAATTAATGTACACTTACATGTTAGTATGGTTATCCGGTGGTTTTTTCGTTGGATTCCAATTAGATACAGGTTTCTCGTTTGCCACCATCAAGCCGCGGATGCAATATGATAACGCAACTTTACTCAAATCTTTGCGATCCTATCATAATATTCGTAGTAATATAATAATAGTAATAATTATTTTGTATTGAAAAGACGTTTTAATTAAACTTACACTCCAATCAGAATTTAGAACATCAGATAGGCTCAATATATCGGACGCTACAGTAGCTTCCTCTATGGTCCTTATAGTTTTTAAATAATTTTCCTGGAGAAATTGAACAAATGTCACTGACAATGATTGGAAGAACGCTGCTATTTCCTCGGGATCGTGTACGAATTTGAAGGAGTCGCCATGTGGTACCTCTAATAAAGTCAGATACAAAAATTAGAAATGATAAATCGCGATTAACTCGCGCGAAAGTTCGGCAATAAAGTCCAATTACTTTTCGGATTTATGACCCTTCCGACACCGTGCGGCAGACTCAGGGTCTCTTCCCGTATCCCGCACTCGCTCTTCAGGCATCCTTCTGGCACTAATAATCATAGGAACAATGCAGATTCATGCTTATTGGTTGCAATTATCAGTGCATATACCTCTGAGAGAAACAAAAATCAGATTTAGAACGGCGCTGCGCACGTCGCCGATGCTGTTGGACAGTATTTCTTCGATGTGCCGCTGAGAGACGCGTAGCATGTCACCGGAAATGGCATTCAACGTTTTGGACACACGATTCAATACAGTTTTCATCGCAGCATGCGTGGCTGCGAAAACACTATACATAGCGAAAAAAATTACTGATTAAAATAAATATTTGTGTCCATTTCCATCAATGTAGATTAATTTTGATCTCGACTTAACTTACTCTTTATCATCTATTATTAATTCTTTTTTTTCTATTATAATGAATGAATTTTGTTTTAATTTTTTTATGAATTCCAAGATATCCTAAGATTTCTAAGATTTCTCATTTTATAGTTTCTAATAAAATTTTATGAAATCTAAAAAAGCATTTTTTTTTTAATCATAGAATATGAAAAAATCTTACAAATCAAAATATTTCACAAAATTTACACACATATATATATATATATATAAAATTCTAAGATGTGGACTTTTTTAGTATTTCTGAAGTGTTATAAATTTGTATAAAAATTTCAAGAAAAATTTCACTAGGATAAGAATAAAAGAACAGTAAGTTAAGCAAAGATCCAAGTCATTGACCATGTGAATTGTTATATTGATGAAAAATAGACATTAATCTTTCTGGAATTACGATTGACTCACTTGATGTGATCAATACAGAACTCTTCTATTATATGAGGTGGAAATAAGGTTTTCAGTTTCCAATTGCTGGTATCTGTGTAGACGAATATCACAGGTTCTCTTCCTAATTGGAAATACTTTCTAGAAAGAGATATTTGTAAAATATATATATATATATTGCAATAGTTTAAACAGAGCCTAAATAGTTTATTACAAAGTGACAACACTTACTCCAGAAGTGTGAGAAAGCTGTTGCAATCTTCATGATAGACATTCGGGAGGTCCTTAATGAGAAGTAATTGCTTGGAACAATCGCCCAGTACCGAGTGATAACGTGTCGCTCGTATCAGATAATCCTCAAATCTGTCACCTTGTCGCATTACGTATTCTAAAAATAAAATAAAAATTAATCCTCCATCTTAACATAATCATATTTTTACTTTCTTTGAATGCAATCTTGATCTTTGGTCTACTAAGTTTTTTCCAACTTGCAAAAAATCTAAAAAATTCACTGTTGCTTCTCATCATCTCTATTATGTTCTACCAAGTAGTTGTTTAATTTAAATGTTGATATCTCTATTCAATAAAAATTGTGAAATTTTGCTTGTGTCAATAGAAACTCAGATTGCAGGCAGAAAGTAAAAATCAAGCTACAGATAGCTTGAATTTGTGAAACTATTACTATTTTCATCTTCAGCTGGATCGATAGGTGTTATCCATTCTATGACATTGAAACCATTTTCCTTGGCGAGCAATTTTACGGCTACGGTTTTGCCACAGCCAGAAGGACCAGAAAGAATCAACATAGATGGTTGCCCTTCCAACACTCTGTCTTGAAGCCAGTTAGAAATCTCGTTCTGTTTTTTCTTGCTGACCGCCAATTCAGAAAGCGATTGGGGCTCGCAGGCTAGAAGCAACTTCGACAAGCTGGTTTCGTTTCTTTTTCTTCTCTTGAAGTTACTCTGCGTGAACGATCTGTCAAGTAAAGTCCCATCGTTTGGTTCCGCTGAACGTTTCATTGAGGGTTTGTTTACAGATTCGCAATCAAACGACGGGACACACCAAGTGTTGCTCCTCTGCGAAGAAAAGAGTTTATTTGAACCATTTGAGATTAGGAAGGCAGTGTTCTGTATCTATTTTGAACGAGACATGAAAAATATAAAAAGAAAAACAGAATGTAGCGTTTAGGTTAGGATGGAATAAGATAAGATCATCCAAATTTCACTCGTAGCATTAGAATATTTTTTATATCATCTTGATGATTACACTTAGACGATACTTACCTTTGATTCTACCATGTTTTCTCGTCTAAATTATTTATATTATAATTAATGTTGTGCTTTTGAGTTTAAAGGATCGCCTCTCGTGTATGCTCGCGTCTCATTCGTTTTTACGTTTGAATTTGAAAGTTCGAAATGTTCGAATATCTTTAGCGGTACAGAAACAATATATATAAGAACTATGTTTTAGAATCTTTAGATTGTTTCTTTTTTTTAATTTAAAGAAAAACTATAAATTGAATTTTTCTATTATTAATTTTTAAGCCTTTTAAACAATTTCTTTATTTCGCAGTTCAATTCTTATTATCTCCTTTCTGGTAGATAATTAACATTTTTGCAGCAGTTTGAAACTTCGAATTCATTCGGTGATTGCCTCAACGATCGAAATTACTAGCAATAAAATTTTTGTTCAAATATTATTTCAGTTAATTTTGGAAAAAACTAAAATATCTGCTTTACTGCTTTTCATTTTATTTTTTTCGATACTTTGCAAAGAAATTGCAGCTAAAATTTTCAAAAATGAAAATACTAAAAATTATAACGACAAAAAATATTATATATTATATTACATTAAAGTGTATTATTATTATATCGCATACATTATATTATACAATTTAATCGTCAGTAGGAAATCATAATCATATAATAATAAAAGTAAATAATATATATCTTGCAAAATTTATATATATTTAATAATAACGCTCCTCCATTTGTATATATATGTTTAAGATTTCTAAAAAAAAACCTATTTCAAATATAGCTTTCACATTTAAAAGTACGTTCGAAAATATAGTAATAGCATCGATAACGGTAAACATAGTAACTGTCGTTACAAATAAATCGAACGTGAAATAAACATTTCTTCTTCAGAAAGCAACATCTTGTTAAAGTTATAAAACGAACTTGTTTCTCATGAGTAAACGAAAACAAATATACAAAGCAATATACTAAGAAATGTGTCGGCGATACAAAATCGTCTAGTTCCCGAGGAAACGAGATACAGTCTTTAAAATTCGGTTTTATTGCAAATAATATGTCACAATTGTAAATATGCAATCAAGAAATGGCAGCTCAATCAAGTATATAGCTCTCAATAGTAAGCAATTAATAAGAAATAGCCGAGCAATCCAGGACGGAGGAAGAAGGTACGGTACGAAGGACTCCTGTGTTCGGTTTTTTGGTCGTTTTATTTTATGTATTCACAAACGTTACAACTACGCGCCCGCATTCGCAAAAGCCATCCTACACGCGCATTATACGCAGCACATTATCACTCATCCCCGTGGCCCCTTTCGAGACCCTCGCGCACCGATTACGAATATTATCAATCTCTCTCTCTCTTTCTCTCCCCAGAGTCCCTAAGCCGGCTTTCGTTTTTGCAGTTTACTCTTTGTGTGTATAAGCGTAGGTGTATATCTATATATCTATATATATATATGTATCTTTTTTGTTGTTTTTTTTATTTATTTACAATCGACGCGCGATGCGCTTAGCACGTTCTGCGAAGCCACGTGGACTGGTGGTACGTCGGGGCTCCGGTGTCTCCCATCCTCGACTCCGAGGATCTCCCGAGGCTCCCGCCGATCCAGGCGGCTCCTAGTTTTCTTTTTCTCGGAATTTGAAAAAATATGTGGTTATATCTTCAACGAAAGGCTTGGACTTGGTAGTTTATCCTTAGCTTATCGTCGGTCTCCCCGCCTTCGCATCCCGACCGGCTTGCTACAAGAGTTCTCTCCCTAGCGATCCTCTAAACGTTATTCCTACTTAAATTCGCGGCGCTATTTTATTCGTGTTTCTTTCTTTCTACTCCGGTTTCTTCCCTTTTATTGTGCATCGTCTGGAAATGCATGAGTAATGCGACTTTTTTTTTATTATTAACAGTCCGGAAGTTCAAGTTTAAGTTCTTCTCGAAGGCACTATTGTACGCGAACGGAAATGCGGCCCGGAAGAAAGTTTTCTCTGCCCGGTATCTTGTATCGCAGGTCGGTGATAGGATTCATCCGTACGACATATTCTGCGAAGTTAGATTCCGAACGAAATCTCCGAAAGTACTCAAATCGATAGGCGATGACACGAGAGAGATACCGGGAGGGGCTCCGCCAGCGATCGATTAAAGCGACTAGACTTTTTTATTTTAAGAACAATTTCGCACAAACGCGATCTCGACATTAATTGTGGGGACTCGACTGACTAAACGCGTAAGATAGGGGGAAAGTTGATGAAGCGAACGGTACGAGCTGATTTCGTCGTATCTATAAGTCGTAACGAAAGACTACGAGATAAAGTGACAAGTAATATATGATTACTAGGACGAATTAACGAAGTATTACGAATATGATTACTAGGACGTATTAACGTATTCGTATATAGACAACATCGCGTATCATAATTAACGTCGTTATTTCTTTGAGATCGGATCGCGATTGACGACTGATCGATGTCCGAGGGCAAAAAACGCGCGGATTCGTCTGTGATGAATAATGAATTTTGCGCTCGTCTTTCTTCACCGCCGAGGATGCCTCTCAAGTAAAATCATACATTCCTGTGCTCGTTTAAGGAGGGATCTCACTAACAAATTCTGCCTCTTCCAAGTCGACGCGCTAATTTGTTTTCCTTCTTTTTCACCAACGTGTTTACTAATTAAGAAACGCGAGAGCTACGTATCAAAGTATATAAAAATGGCACTATTACAAAATGGTAACGTTATAAATATAATTATATCTGTATGTCGTGTATTATCTGAAAAGGAATCCTAATGATCATCTCATTAGAGCGATATGAGCGAGTTTAGTCAGATTGTTGAAAGAAGCGAAAAAAGAAAAAAAAAGGATGAGATAAAGATACAGAATCAAAGTGACAGATCTAAATCCGAGATAGAGACCTTGAGAAGGCTAAATAAGAAAGGTTCAGCGAATCGATGATCCGAAGAAAATATTAATATAAGTAGTCCCTCCTCAAAACGCATCACATTTCGCGTAAATCGATACATAATTATCTCTTGCAATCTAATATAGTGTATGTATATAATCTTTATATGAAATATTTTTTATACATTTTTTTAGAGTTAAAAATTAGCAAAAGAAAACCCCACCCGTATTTTAGCCATATAAGCCTTAAATGTAAAATTAAGATTTATTAGCAGTATATAAGTAACAATGTAAAAATTTATATTTCATATAAATATATATATATTTATATGAAATATATATCTATATATATATATAATATATATAATATGTATATGTATAATCTTTTTTTACATTTCGGGGTCGATCTCGTGGCGTGGCTTTTATCAACTTTGGATAAAAACTATGTACATTATGTTACATTTGTCTCTCTTCTGCAAAAAAGGGGAAAGGGGCGAAACAACGTTGCACAATAGCGTAGCATATATTACATGCGAAATGGTGCATTACAATGAGAAAAATTGGCACCGAGTACTTTGTCGGAATCTTTTTTTCTTCATCAATATTGACATGTTTTTTAAATCTCGGAACTCATTTCCATATTCTCCTCCCGTATTTAACGAATGGCCAAAGCACGCCACGAGAAACAAGCCTGTAATAACATGTAAGCCGATCGTATATGTAACTTATAAACTTATCGAACTAAGATCTTATCTCGTACGCTATATAAAGACTTACATATATAACTTAACCCTACAGTCACTGGCTTAAAAACCTACAGGTACATCTAAATCGCTAAAGTCGAACTATGAAAGTATTTACAACAATTAATGAGCACGTAGTTTCGATTATTCTTATTATCTGTTCTCGCCTGGCACTCGTCATCTGTACATATCTATTACTATATCGCGACTGATAAATTGATAGGAAACTATTTGTGCTAACAACTATCTTTCGTCTGTTCGATGATCCTACATCTTTTTTTTCCCTTTGTTTGGGAAAAGCGTTTTCCTTCGTCTTCACTTTTCTAATTTATATTCTCGATTCTTTGTGGTAACTTGAAAAACATTAACGTATTTCGTTGTAAATCCGAAGTATATCAATGTGAAGTGAAAGGAGATGTAACATTGATCACACTGATGATTTATTTTTGCCTGTAAATCGAACAGCACGATATCGCGGTCCTCCTTGCCGGAGATAAAACGTCGTTCTCGAACAGACGCGGGACCTTCGATTGTCGTCCCATTTAAGAATCATTGTCAGCTTTCAATATAACTGTATGGAAGTAACATGTTACTTTCTTTTTTTTAATTAATATAAAGAGTAAACGTTACTCTCTTAGGAGTAAGACGCACTTTATTTTCTGCCGTTTAATTTCTTAATCATTATAACCAAATAAAAAATTAACAAGTGATATTGTAGCGTTTAACTTTTGTTACTATCAACGCGTGTGTCGTCCGTAATATATCAATACGTTAATTGTAATCTCGATCGACATTACGAAGCCAAATTTCGTCTTCGTAAAATTTCAATTTTTGGATTATATCCTGTCTCTAAATAGCGAAAAAAATTTCGTTGGAGTAACAATGGGAAGACGAAAAAAGACGGAAAAAACCCAAAGATTGCACGAGAATGCATTTGTATCGAACTCAGACAATCTTGCGCTTTATTGCCTGTCTATTGTTTCAACTAACGTTACGCAAACTCCATTCCCATTTTCTATTCGATCTCGAGATTGTGCTAATGTCGATATTGTGCAACTCAGACGTTTTAAAAGACATTTTGCGTGCGCTGTTTTCGAACGATTGAAATATTCGGCCGTAGTGTATCGTCATGTGTGATATTACACGGGTTATTTAAAATGTATATTAATATGTAAATCTATTTTCATGTAACAAATAACATATTGGTTAACGAAAAAAATCAAAGCAACGACAAAGATTACAGCCGTTCTTGCGTTCGAAAACGTTTAAAATCTGTAATCTTTTTTTTCCTAGTACATCTTTCTAATCAACATTACTACCGTTTACTCAAGCGTTATTGCTTAGTATTGTGATAATTGTATCATCTATCTTGATTTTTTCTCTTGTATAAATCATGTAAACAATGCGGGATACAGTACGTCGGCTCGATGCGTGACTAGTATGCTCAGGACGACATTTTATAGGATACAAACGTAAGCAGTTTCCCGCACGTTTGCGCAAAATTATTTCTCATCATCCTTCAAATATGCATTTTACAAACAGCCTAACGTGATCGACCATCTTATTCGCTTAAGGAATAAAGAACAACCATCGCTACATTTTATAAATTCGTTTTGATTGATAAAAACGGCCGAAGTGCGTATCAATTCTCTATTTACAAATAACTCTATGAACTTTTATCTCAGCTGTCTCATGATGCAAAATAAATATGATATAATATGATATCAATCTTCGTAACGCTTTCATTTCATCGAAACATTCATATATAATTATTGCATAGACAGCATATGTATAAACATATGTATATGCAAACTCGATTAGTGCAAATAGTATATTCGTAGGTAATATAAGAATTTATAAAGTGATTTCTATTAAAAACCATTCCAAAGACGATTTGAAATCGAGAAATCTGAACAATTTAATTAATGAAACAACGTTGACTTTTCTCACGTACTGTGTTGTAATGTTCATGCGGATGTTTTTAGTTTATTTTTATGAAAAATAAATATAGCAAAGTTAATATGTAAAAAAAAAAACAAACAATATTACATGGAAGTACATTGCGCAATTACGTTGAGTCTTAAAATAGAAGCTCGGGGTGTAACTTTTAATTGCTACTGCTTAGAGAATAAGTAAATATTATTGATATATTTCAATGATATAAAGAATATATGTGTCTCTTATAAAACATTTCTGTTAAAAAAGAAAAAAACAAAAAGGCATCCTTATAAAAAAAAGTCAAATACTCGCAGAAAAATTAAAATTTAGAGAATTTTGATAATCAGAAAAGACGGCACAACTTCAACAATCATTACATAGGTATATCTACATAACTAAGTATTTATGAATTATATGATTAATCTCTGAATTTACAAAGTAGTCAAGTGTATAATATTTAGGCGCTTATCTATTACATACATATTTATAGTCTTTATGCTGTCTTTTTGATAAAGGTAGCACTTCATCTTTTTGTACATCAGACACTTGCTTGAACAAACAGTATCTTACAACTATATCTTCACGCAGTACGATACTGTTCGCTTGCTCGTCACTGCAAGATAAATGAAATAAAAGCGTGACTGAAAGAACTAAGATACATACAGCCACATCATTAAACTGTTCCATGTATATACACGCATACATTCTCATTATCTTTCTATCTTCAACTCTATATATTGTAAAATAATTAAACATCGTAAATATGAGAAGCCAGTGAAAATATCTTTCACAACACGTTATAGGGGTTTAAATATCGACCGATATAATCTTAAACACTAAATCACGAATCTAAGTCTATTAGCAATTTACCTCTTTTGCATACTCCATAGCAACAATCTTCAAAATCACATGAATAGGACTGGATATACGAATTCCATTTTTCATTTCCCAATTACGACGTTCTACTGTTCAATAATATGCATTATCGAAAATACTATCGCCATTTCATCCTGAGGGCGATTCAATCATTTCTGTCACTTTTACAGAAATATTCGAAATTAGCGCACTTTTCTCGCGTTGCCGACTTTATTTTTGGGAGGCAGATGAACCATCTGCTTTAATCGTGACGGATTTGTTTGCTTCAGACTTGAAGCTGGTTTGAGTTCGATCTCTGGCAGTGATTTGTGATTTGCTCGTCTCAAAAGGCTTCGCAAAGAAACCAGTGCTCTGTCTATTTCGAAGCTGTTGCTTGTTGAGATCTCGCTGGCTGCTAGACGACAAGGAATCATTCCGTCGTCGCGAATGATACGATTTAGAGCCGAAGGAACCGGCCCTACTTCGAAACTGCGATAAATGCGACTCTTGCGCGTTTGGCAGTGTATTATAGTCGTCTGTGAGTAAGTAGCTGCATGTATGTGACTCTTCTGTAGCGCTTTCGGAAACACTTCTATTACGTAATCTTGCGGTTTGAAGCATCTCTTTTATTTGAGGCTAGAATAATACAATTATTATATAAAAATGCTATAAAAAAACAATTGTGATACACGTAACAAGTAGAAATCTTTTTGCAATAATACTTACTTCTACAACTCTGAAGTCTTCAATATTCTTAAATTTTGATAGGTACTCTTGCAATTTAGAATCTACACGAAGCTTATTAGAATTCTTATAATACTTCAAAAATGCCCAGAATTTTTCCAGTCCATAGAGCTGTCCTGTTGATGCAAACAATTTAATATATTCATATTACTATGAATGTAATAGCTTACATTATATTAATATATGTAAATCTTTTTTTTGTTTGTCATGTTATTACTAATCAAAACCAAGGATAAGAATATCCTTTTGAATACATAGTAAAACACTTTGCTTTTGCACAAATCTACCGTTTAACTACCATGTGATATCATAGTTAAACAACCTACTTGTGCTGAATTATTTACTTTGTATCAAAGAAATGCATATAATAAAATTTTAACTTACCGCTTTCATAATCTTGCATCGTTTCTGTTTCAAAATCTGTATACAGCGTATGTTTAAACTTTTTCTCCAAGCCATAACTATAAAATCTGAAAAGGCACTCTAATCCGTATCGGTATCCTGCACAGGCATCCTCTTTGGCTACAGTCCTGAATTCTTCGTACATAGTACGATTGAAGTTTTCTCGCAAGAAAAACGACCAGAAACGGAAAAGAGTGTTCATCTCTTGCGATTGTCCGATACCTAATCTTGAGCGTTCTGAGAAGATACAGTACATAAGTACAAATCTTAACTCAATATAATCATACAATTTGTTTAAATACTAGTCAGATAAAAGTATTTCCGCATATTTTTCCTCAGTCGGGAAAAGAAGACAAAAAAATTCATCATCTTATAATCATTCAAATTCATAACTTTAAAAAAATATCATACTGATACCTTTCAAGCAACGAGAACGATATTTGTGATATGCTTGTTGAGTAAACCCATTATCCTTTAACAAAGCGTGACTCGGGTGCTCGTAAACACTAGGAACGCTGCCGTAACTGTTAGCAAGATAACCTTCATTGGGACTTGTACCTGCGCTACTCCTGAAATAATAAAAAATATACTTAGAGTATATATGAAAAAGGGATTTAAATTTTTATTCGTTTTTTTTTATTATTCAGATCAAAATTATTCCACAAGATTTTCTTCAGTCGGGAAAAGAAGACATACAAACAAATGATTCATCACGTACATTTCATTTATACAAAAGCAAAAATCAGTAATATTTAATATAAATTAATAAAAAATAACTGAGAAACAAAAATATGAAACAAAAATTACATATCAGCAAACTTTTAATTTACAAACTATGTAATGAAGTTTTTCTTTATTCTGAGGAATTAATTATATATTTTTTAATTTGAAGTACAAGCTTCTAGTAAGTAAATATTAATATACCCCGTGGAATATGTTCGGGGACGATGCTCTCGAACGTCCATAATCCAACCAATATGGTGCTCCACTGGAGGATTATTACTGTGACGAGTTTTTCTTTTTCTTGGCGTTCTCGGATCTACAGATGGTCTGTCTTTCACAACAGCAAAGAAACGAGGAGCAGTATTTCCCCGTGCTTCTTTCGGATATAATTTATCACTCCAACGATTCTTTTCTGATCTGTAATCCTTTTTCTCTGGACTCGTGCTTGGAAACTGTTAAATAAATACATATATGTAAAAAAAAATCAACACTTTATTTTTAAAATTTTTAAATAATTAAGTTTTTTATAAGATAAATACAAATAAACTCTAAAACCAACATAGTGGGCTGTAATGCAATATTTTCCTTTCCTTTTAAAATGGGAAGTCATATTTGTATAAAATAAAAAATATATGAAGATTTTTAGAATTCTTTCACTTTGATGTAAAATGTTTTTCGTTGATTTAAACAAATAACTTATGTTTTTCCGCAAGACACAACAGACAGCGCGATAATAAAAATACAAAGATTAAGTTATTAAAAAAACAAAGAAAAATATACAACCGTAAGTATTAGAGTTGTAAGAGTACAACGCGGTAATTGGTACGTAATAATTATTTATTCTTATTAATTAATGTTTAATATAAAAATTGTAAGAACTGAATTGACAACCGCATTAATTTATTACTATGATGACGAGATCAGTTGTAAGAGCATGTTAAATTTGTGAGCATCCAGTAAAGTTGAATTAATTTTTTCTCGCTTTCTGAGCACCTAACTATAATTCCCACAACTAAATTATAGTTTGACCCATTCGATGGATCAAATGAAATGGATCAAATGAACTGGAAATCACAAATTTCGATCACTCGACTTATAAATACATTATACATCTTGACTCTGTCATCTCTTTTGTTATATTTCTATATTTATGTTTGTTTCCATTGATAATGACTCAAAATGTAGTCAAAACGCGTCCGAATTTTTAAACTGTATTGGAATTTTTATATGTATCAAACATTAATGAATAAGAACAAATAATTATTACGCATCAATTACCGCGTTGTGCTCTTACAGCCCCAATACTTAGGATAGTTTTTCTTTCTTTTTTAATTGTAAAGAGTCCTTTAACTTATTGCTTTGTATTTATTTATTAACTTAATAAATCGTCCTTAATAAATCCCGCAGTACTTCGTAATGATGTGATTTTTATTCTATCCTGTTTTTTACGATATTACAATTTGTCTTGTTGATATAAAATGTTGGTTTACTTTAATTTTATATCTAAAATCGCGCATTACAAGGAAAATATAAAAAAAGAAAAGAAAAAAAAGTAAATCTCACAAAATATAAAATACCTGTGACGACGAAATCGACTGCGAAATTTCTAAATCTTCTATGGCAGGAGGTGGTGGCGGAACCTCTGGATTTGCTTTTTTTGGCGCTTTTGGTGCCATTTTTTCGAAATCTTCTTGGCTAATCATATTAACCGTTTTGTAGCTCCCAATAGACGAAGAAGAGCCATGCTGTATTTTAACATTAATTAATACTCTGGGTTTGTTTTTAGAATTTAGGAAAATAAAGTCAATTTAATTTTAGCAGATTTTATATTTAAAAAGCCATAGATAAATGCATTATGGATTTTACTTTAATTATCTAAGCAGATCATGTTTTTGTAAGTATTAAAGTGCAATCTTTCGTTTTCGAAAAATACAAGAGCCTGCTTTAGGAAACTATGTCGATACGTATGAGTAAGCTTACTTTTCGTCGTAATTCTTCTTCGTAATAATATAATCCATCATTGATAAGTTGTACCAAGTCTTGAGTCATTTTTGTTCTCGTAATCCAATCTCCTGTTCTATCATAGCCTTCATGTTTTGGGATTCTAGTTGACGTGGCACAAGTTTGTGTAAATATTAATAGTTTATTAATATCTCTGTCCGACAGTTCATTGTCATCCTCATCTTCAGACCTGATTATATGTAATTAAGATGTAAGACATTAAAATATAGATATAACAGAATCTACAAATTAAAAAAAAATCTCTTAAGTAATTGTCCTCTCAATATCAACTAATAAAAATGCAATTTTTAATGTAAGATTATTTTTAAAATTTTTTAATTGTAAATTAAAAATGTTAAATTGATTTGATTGATTAATTAAATTAATGAGCAGAAATTTCTTTTATAAGCTAAAATTTAAATTAAAGCATATAAACTTGAGCAATAATATTATATTATATTAATTTCAACATTAATTTCAATATCAACAAACCATTCCGAAAAGGCATTATGTCGACCAGTAGGTGGCGGCGAATCGAATTCCTCGTCAAACTGAAAATGCAGTTCCTCTCGTACTGCATTTTTTATGGCTTCAGATTTCTCTTTATCTTCCGATCTATCTTTGTGTGGTTGCTTCACTCTTCTTCTCACCTATAATTTATTTCATGGTTTCCATTATTTTTAGGTTCTTGTAGTTCAATACGAAAAATAAAATTATTCAATTGTTACCTCTTTCCAAGCATTATCGCTCGATGAATCCGATTCTCCGTTCATTCGTTCTGATAAACTGTCTGAAGTGTGAATATCTGTTGTGGTAAGTAATTTGTTGTCTTCTTTTATCTTCGTAGGAGGATCATTCTCAGGAGAAAGCAGATATTTTTCTGCAATAGCTAATGTTTCCTTTATCTTTTCAAAGTGAAATTTGTTCTTCGTTTGATTGTTTTTATTTGTAGCTGTAACTCCATTAGCCCTTTCCGTTGTCGGCACAAATTCTGGCACATCGGGATTTAGAATCTCATTTGCCAAAGAATTTATCTCTGATTCGCTATGTCTTCTTACTGTCGAAATGGAATGGTAAGATTCAAACACACGAGGAACTGGGGGAGCAGGCATTGTAGATAAAGGTTTTGCGACGGGACAAAATATAGTTTCAGAGGTAGGAATTACTTCGTTTTGAGGTGGAACAGACTGTTGCATGAGATTTGAAAAGGTAATATTATTGGCTATGTCCGAAAGAGGCCATTTTAATGGCTCGAAACTTGTCCTAATCTGAAACAAAAAATTGTATTGTAATGAAAATTCGCTATAATGCATGTGTATGCAAAAAATATATTTAAGTGATTTTAAATTATCAAATTTAAATAATTGTCGGTACATGTAACGAGGTCTACTATCAAACCCCATTCATTGAACTTGAAATAAGCTCTAATGGTGTCAGCGAATCCTCTTCTACTTACTATAGCACAAATTTTGTGTCTTAACACATACGTAATATGCTAGACTTTTTTTAAAAATATGTGCTATGATCGATATGCATATAATCGATTTTGATCAGACAACATGCACTATTTTATTAACTTAAAACATGTTTATAATACCTGTTTAGAACCATCTTCTAATTCCATCAGCTCTAGTCTATCAGATTCTGAAACTGCCTCTATCACCAAATCTAAATCTGTCGTTAAATTTAATACACGTTGAAAAGATGCAATTAAATTGAGAGGCAAAAATCCTTCAGCATTCATTTTACGACGTAGAAAGAAGTCTTTCACAAGATTTTCTTCAGAAAAGTAATATTCTCTGTAAAAGAAATAAGATTGTTATCTAAATTACGATATATACACAAATTATATTGACATAAAAAATATAAAGATCAAACTTACATTTGTTTTCGTATATATTCTTTTAATGTTGTAGGATCTATGTAATTTGCATTATTAAAATAGCATGTTCCCATGTAAGGTGTAATCATATATGCACCGGAATCCGGTTCGTATTTATGGGTCTGCAAAAAGCAAAACAAACAAAAAACGTTATACCATTGTCTGTTGTGAAGAAAATACAAATGTATAAATTCGAAGGTTTTCAGTTCTACTATCATTTATTATCCATCAGAATATAAGAATATCAGATAGATTCCCACTTCATGATAACATCATTATCGAGGATTATCGCAACTCGCGATAATAATTTAAGCTGCGCTTATATCAGTAGGAAATTACCTGTATACAGTCCGCCGCATAATTTGAGTACTCATGATCGTATCGATGTCTAAAGCCACCACGACCGCGTCCGCCCCGTCCTCTACCGCGGTAATTTCTTCCACCGCGTCCTCGCGAATTGTATCCCGTTGATCTATCGTCCCTTTCACGCCAGTGCTCACCATCATTCGCTGTTTAACATAATACCGCAATTAATTTTATATTCGTTTGTCTCTATTATCGCATGATATCCGCACGCATTGCAATTTCAACACGCGCGCGCGTGTTGAACAAAATTATATATATATATATATAATATTACCTTCGCCATTTCTTTCTCTGTGATTTTGAAATCTCGGCGATCGCATGGTCCCACGATTTTGTGCCAAATCAATTTCAAGCGGAACCCATTTTTGTTTATTCGCTGTACAAACAATAATCAAAATCAAAATAGAAATTGAAAGTAACATTTCTCATTTGCATTTTAAACAAAGGCAATTTATTTAAAAGCAAACTTATTACACGATGTTAATTACATTATCCATACGTAGTTATCTTATCGTAAGAAATTCCAATTGCACAGACTAACTTCTCACCTTTCTTTTTCTTTTCACTATTATCCATGTGCTCGTCGCTATCATCTTGATAGCTAATCTGCTCCTTGTTTTCTTTGCTTTTGCTTTCGACAGTGTTAGACGCCTTAGAAGTACTTGGCTCACCATTCAACACACCATTTTGCTTTGGAGGAGATATGATTGCTTTTCTCTACATGAAAAAATAAAATGTTCCCGCATAAGTATGAAAATAAAAATATCATGAAAAAAAATTAGAAGTAAAAGATAGAAAAATGCATATGTACAAATATCGAACATATCTCAGACTCATAAAAGCTTCCTGAGATGACATAATATTCGACATTTCTCTAGCAAAATTTCTACACTCGCAGATGCACGAACGGATCATTTGCAAGCTCTAGATTTTGCACAGGTTACAACATATTAATGCTGTTTTAGAAATATTATTTGTGACATTAAAATAAATAAAGCTCAAATGTACCGTTCCAATAATTAGTACTAATATAGCACTTTCTCAATGCATTCGAATTAAAATAGGTAACTTGATTGGATATGATTGAAGGTAGTAATTTAACAAAAATTCGATAATACCTCTACTTGCGTTCCTAAAGTAGGCCAGTCTCCAATGTTCGTAAAATCGCTCGCCTATTGCAATATACAAAATATATACATATTAAAGAAACTTATTTAAATATATCAAAATGTTTGCAGTCATATATATTTAAAAAAAAAGATTAAATTAAAAAATAAAAATTTTTACATGATTTATATTTATTAATATTTATTTTACTTTTTTTGATCCTTAAAATATAATTAAAAACTATGCTATAGATATGTATTAGTAAATAAGAAATACATAATAAATACATAGTAAATAAAATTTACTTTACCATCGATATTAATAAAAGATAATAAGAGAAAGGGTAAAAGCAAGAACATATCACATACGTTTTGATTAATTTTCCTTTTATCCCTAGGAGCTCTGACAATTGTAGGCTGGCCACCATTCTCGACGCCATTTTCTGTGAACAAAAAACCAACATGTTCATATGAAATAATGTGTAATGTAATAAAAATAACAGTTATGTAAAATTAATATGTTTTTACAGTTATAGATTAACGTCACAATTTAATAATTCAGGATAGCGTGTCAAACATTTATTTTTCTTCGAAAGCTGCTCCAAATAATTATATCTTTATCGGCTCCTTCGTAACCTGTGTTCCAAACCGCGTGACCTCGATTATCTTTACCGACACACGCGCGTGTTTCACGAATATTTTTATCTGCAACATCCGACGTCAAGTTGGAGATGGTAGCCGAAATAAAATGCGAAATGCTAAGCAAAAAATTTCGATACAGGAATCACATCTTCTTTATTTACTTTAACTCGCTGTTTATTAAGTATATTAATTGTTTCTTCTTATTTGACAAAATATTACGATTATTCATGCATATTAATTGAGAGACCAGTCTCGAGAGCTGATATTGCCATTCGGGAGATAGTAAAATAATTAGAACAAAAATTAAATTGGAATTTAAAAGTGAAAGCCGTCGTAATGCACTATAATATATATTTCCGTGAATAACGAAGAGAGCTTGTATTATACGTTAATATTATACAACGCCTTTTTAACATATTTAGAATGTTGTGCTTATCAAAAATTAAATTCGATTAATTTTATGATTAAACTAGCTCTATTCTTTTCCTTTTGCATTTTCTTATTATAGATTTTCTTATTTCATCGTATTTGTTGTTTATCTTAAAGAATTGCATTAAAAATTTGTTTTAATACATTTAAATATGTTATTATGTAATAATGTGGTATTATTAATATAACTTTAAGTTTTCTTTACCCGGTTTTGCATGTCACGTTTAGAAGAGTTAAAGTGAGTTGTACAGGTTCAAAGATCAACAATAAATATCAATAACTCTTTCGCAAATCGAATTAGTTTTATTTTTACACTCAAATGTTATTTATAGTTATTTAATGTTAATTTTTCACTTACAGTTGATCCTATTTTTACATTTAATATTTACACTTAATTTTGCATCCGTGCCAAAGAATGCCGGATAATTATGGCAATTTGCCCCGTACGACGTGGGCGTTCAAAATAATAAACAACGATTCAAATGCATTCTCTCCCAGTAGAACGAACGCGAGATAAAACTTTTTTTTCGATGAAACAAATTATTTAAGAGTCACCTAATTATATTCAAACTTCGGAAATAGAACCGTTATTTTATGATTCTTTTACCGCAAATCTATTTTTTACATGCTCTTATTTTTAATATTCTTTAAAATTGTATTGTTTGAAAACAGTATCTTCTATTTAGAAATAAAAAATAAAAATAAAAACTTTCATTGTTCGAGCTTTAATAAAAGTAATAAACATTTATAAATGGTCTGTATGTACTGTACCAGAGGTGTGATTGCGTGACTCCGTGATTCACGATCGATTATAATGCCTCCGTTCGAAATTACGATCCTAACATTAGTCCAGAGGATAATGTGTGCGTGTGTGTGTCACAAGGTATAATAAACTCCACGTAATCACGACTCAGCATGATCTGAATATTACCACGATATTACCGAATGTAACCGGAAGTTATAGAACACAATACACGATGTTCGTACTTATAATTCTTGTGCAGCGATAAAAACTAAACTACACTCATAAAATATGAGCGCAAGATTTTACGATTCGGTTGAGTCGTAGATAAACAGGTTGATAATGTAGCCTGTGACAAAATGCCTTTAGCGACTTATAAGAGAAAAATATACAAGTTTACATGCAACGAAGCGTGCGAAAACGCTTAAAATAAGCCATTCGAATAATGGAGTTTAGTTTGTTCATTTTGTGAATTTACTAATCAAATCGACGCCAATCGAGAGAAAAAAATTATGAAATTATAAAGCAAAAAAATCACCTTTTCCTAGCAATGTTTGACAAAATTATAATTTCCTAAAACATAAAGAGAGTGAATTATAGTTTATATGTTCTTCAAGAGACTGAAAAAATATTACAAAAAATCTTAGGCTCCGTCGCCGTTTGCATTCACGAGCTGCAATATGGGGAAGACATATGGTATTCCACCGCTAAGAAAAGCGATTGCTCAATTCACTTTTTTTAAAATAAGTAACAGTTATCTTCAATAAGAAAAATATTATAAATTGAAGAAAAGTCAAAGTAATAAGTAAATCAAATTGTTATTTTAACTTAATATTCTTAAATAAAGTATTAAATTCTAAGATTCAGAATATATTTTTAACAAATTTGCAAATTTATGACAAACTTACGATAGATTCGAGGATATATAAATTTATAAATTATTTAAAATAAGCGACACTTATTTAATTCAAATACGTATTTTCTGTAGTTACAGAAGTTTATCTTAAGTAAATCTTACTTGTTTCAAATTAATGACGAGCGTATCTTAAGACCTATTCATCAAGAAGATATTCTTTGCAAAGGTAACTTAAAAGAAGAAAGCTAAAAAGTGAGAAACCGCTTTTCTTAGCACGAGACAAAATCTTTCTGTGCGCGGCGATAACGATGTCGACTCACTTTCAGGGGCGCCGTTTTCACTCTCGTCTATCTTCATCGCGTCGCGTGTATACACGACGTCTCGTCTCTCGGTTTGACAATCCGACCAATCAAATCCGTTCGGTTCCGTCGCCGTGATTGCGACCTAATTAAATTGCGGTCCTAATTGCATCAGCGACGTGAGTGCCCTCGGTAATATCGCGCGAACAAAAAATCGTCCTCCCCCTCCCTGCCGCATTTCGACGCGACAGACGACGACGGACGTCCGTAGGCTCCGCGCGGCACCAGATGCTCCAGCATCCGACGTTCGGTCCAGACGCGTTCGGTTCTCGCGTTCGCTCAATGAACAATTAAACGTGCGAAAGCGACGCTGATGAGATTTCAGATCCCTCGTCCCTCGGCAGTCAGACACACGTCATGGGGTCCTTGTAAGTCCGAAACTTGCACGAGCTCTCGTTATAACGTAAAATCTTGCAATCTCGGCGAGATTGCGCGACGTCTCGTGATCGAGCGTCGACGGGTCGACACTGAGGAAAGGCCAGCCGGCCTCGAGAGGCGGCGAATCGCGACGACGACGACGACGGCGGGACACAGAACCAGCCAGCTCTCTCGCCGACTGATGCTTTCAGCGTGGGCCGTACGGAGGTGCAGCTTCCTATCTCCGGGTACACGGGGAAAAAAAAAGAAAAAAAAAATCGCGTTAGAGAGCCGATGGGAAATAATCCCATCCTATTTCTTTCATCTCTACATTGCTATTCCCGCCTGAGGTCTATGTATTTATTTTTTTCAATTCCGGACGAGGATACGGGGGATTCGATCCGCGTGTAAATTTCCGCCGAGGGAGAGCGGAGGCCAAGTTAAATCGGGAGAGGCACACTGTTCTAGTAGCAGTTCTCGAAATGCCTCGCTGATCTAACTGCTCCTATCGTGCGCGCGCGCACGCGGGGCGGTCCGAAACAGGTTTCCGTTCTCGCGACTCTCACTTTCAGCGACATATATTTTAATAATGTGGATCGGTCGTGTTGCGGCAAGACCCAAGGCAAGACCTAAACGAGAGAGAGAGAGAGAGAGAGAGAGAGAGAGAGAGAGAGAGAGAGAGAGAGAGAGAGAAACGTTCACGAAGGCTGCGGAGGCGAACAACGGTCGTCCCGACGATCGCCAAAATCTCTTCTTCTCATTAAAGTTGCGCCGCAGCAGCACGTTAACGAAGTCGTTCTCTCGTCGGGTGCGCGAGATTCGGAATGCCGACACGTTGCAGCCGCGGATCGATAAGCGAATTCAAGACCGACGGACACGGGAATGAAACTCGAGGGACGCGTTAGCAGGCCTGTGTTCCTTTCAACTGAAGAACCTTCTGCACTGGTCTTCTCCTTTTCCCTTCCTTGAACAGAAAGAGAGAGAGAAAGAGAGAGAGAGAGAGAAGCGCGCGCAAAAAGTTCAGGTAAAAAACGAACAGATCCGTCACTTCCAAAAACGTATGCATCCTGGATTGCAGGTCATTTTTCTTTATTCCTTTTGCGAAACTCGATCGAGCGTGTCGTCGGCAGAAATTATTTATACGGCGTCCCTTTCTCTCTCTCTCTCTTTCTCTCCCCCCCTTCCCACCCCCGCACCGAAAGAATGAAGTATCCGATATCGAAGGTTTCTAGAAATGCAACGCCACCGATTCGATCATCGCGATCGAGTCGCGAGAGCGGACAACGTTGAAACACGTGGGCTGTTAGGTAAGAGGCGCGTCACACGGCGCGACGCCCTCCTCGTAATCGCATCCTCCAGACGCGACCCGCGGCGCAAAACGAGTGTCAATGTCGTTGCCCTCTCGCGACTCTCTCTCTCTCTTTCTCTCGCACAAGAAAGAGCCACCCTCATGCCGCACGGAATTTTTTTAAGCGCTCATTTTGATATTCGGCTGCTGAATTGTGGAATAGCATTCTTCCAAATGTCCGAAATGCTACCACAATCAATGCATTTAGGCGCAAATGCATTTATGATTATTCGTTGGTGTAATATTCAATAAACCGACCGACTACTTTACTGTATATAAATGTACAATATTTAAGTATTTTATTATTCCGTTCCGCGTGCGAGGATTAAGTTATCTGCTAACAGCATTTTGTCTTAATTGGAACTCGTTATAAAGTTTTATTTCGTTTTTCAAAAGTTTATTGATAAAATTTAAATCAAAGGACTGGTCGTTCCAACTTCTTGATAAATATACCTATCAAGTAAATATGTGTTTGTCTTTATTTATTTAGGAAAAAAAAAATAAAGATTCGGAACGAAAGAAAAACCTTTCGTTTGCTCGACGAATCGAATTTCTCTTTCTCTCTCTCTGGATATGCAAATAAATTGCTGCCGGTTCCCTCACGCCACACGGACACTTGGATGCCACGTATGAATACGGTTGAGACGTGTTGGCAGTGCAAAGATAACGTTGTCAGTCGAGCGCCCTCCCGAGCCTGCCAACTTTTATTATCGCGATTATCGAAACATCCGAAGTGTAAGCGGCGCGTAACTTGAATTTCTTTCGACTCGACGTAGCCGTCTCTCGGGTTTCTACGTTTAGCATCTCTACTGCAGCCTGGGTTTCTGTAAAATTATCGAACGATGTAGATTACGGCAACGTCGTACGATTCGCGTTATGTCAGAAAGAAATTCCCCGATTAAATTAACATATTAAGCGCGGCAGAGAGGTTCTTCCGCGACTGGTTTCTTAAAAACGCGCATACGTGCCACGCGACTCGCGTAAGCGGAATTTCTTTTCCAGAGTGCGCAAAGATAACCGAATCGATAAAAGATATTCGATAATATACGGAAACAGCGATCGCTCATTTTTTATCGCGTATTATTATTCTTTCCTCGATCGAACGGTTCTCGCTTACGAGCTACCGTTTCTTTTCCCGGTCTTTTAACGCTCGTATACTCATACGTTTCTATTTCTAATCTCGTTTCGTAATATATATATGTGTGTGTGCGTGTGTGTGTGTGTATCTTGTCCAAAACAGACCTGTAACACGATTTGTCACAAAAACCGTGTTCCATGTTCTTATAGCGCGTTTTTACAGCAAGTATTTTCAAGTGTTCTAAAAATATAACAAGTGTGCGCGATATTGTCCTTAACTTTGCGTTGGAGAGGGGGGAAAAAAACCATTTCGAGCGGTGCAAAGGTGTTTTTTATCGACGCGTTGAAAAATTTTCACTTTTGAATTGATTAAAAAATTCAAGGCTTTTGACGAATTAATCTGATGAATGATTATGATGACACAGCAGATAACTTTTCTGCCTTATCAAAAAATAATATGGAGTTTGATGATCGTCATAATGATCTTGAGAGAGCGATTAGTTATCAAAAGATACTTGTTGGTGAAAAATAAAATGTCATGGAGAATGACTCTCCGATGAGATTTTTAATTAAGAAAAAACCTAGAAAGAGCGAGAGAAGGATAAAAAGTCATTCCACACGACATCATGCATAATGCAATCTATTTATAAGCAATATTCCGTGGAATCGGATATTTCGACACGAATTCTCTCGAATTTCGGCGGAACTGCTCGAGCGCGAGATGGCACGCATTAATAAGACGAGATCGCACGGGTGCGTGACAAGTTAATAATTATGTAATCGTTATCGCGCTCCCGCGTAAAATAGCTATCGGGTGGGTTTGAAGACGAAAGTTTCCGATAAAGCCATTTTGCAATCTGCCCCAGGCGTAAGGCCGAGTGGGGACAGACAGATTGCAAAAATGGTTTTATCGGAAACTTCCGCGTAAAGTTCCGTGGAGCTTTATTAATCGACGGCGCAGTTATTTACCGTCAACCTCAACTGAAAACGCCGAGATCAGCACGCGGTGTTGCATTTCTAACGAATGCAAAGTGTGCCATGACGTTCCTGCAACAGGTGTCGCGTAAAACTAGTCGCCTAACAGTTTAGCACCTTCGAAGATTCGCCTCACGAAGGATAGATTTCTTTTGGAGATAATTCTTATCTTCACAGATCTGGACAGAGTTCCCCTGTACTTTTTCTCTCCATATATAAATCTTTAAATAAAAATAAATAAATGAAATAAACGTAATTTTTATATTAATTTCAATTCAATAAGAGACAAATATAAGATAGATATTATTAAATATCTAACAGCTGTTTTACGCATCTGATAAATTACATTGAAAACATTTTGTATTTGTGTTGAAATGTTGTTGAATTTTTGTGTTGAATTTTTAACATTTCTATAAAGTGTTTAACATAATATGTTAAATATTTTGTGTTAAATTGATGTTCAATTTGTGTTAAAATAACATGATTTATTTTTTATAATAAATGTTAATTTTAAATAGAGTGTAAAAACAGTTTATAAGTAAACATTTAAATGTTTCTACACTGCTTCCAAATTATGTCAAAGTTTCACAATTTTTTAATTACTTTTTCACATAAAACTTTCTAACATATTCATCTTTTGTTAAATTAACACAAATTTTTCAACTGCGTACTTATAATAGCTCGACGATTTTGTCAATGTATTCAAAAATTGTCGAGTGTTCGTCCTTTCAAAAATTATTCAACTTACCCAAGGTTGCGCCCTGCTGTTGCTGTTGCTGCTGCTGTTGCGGCTGCAGCACTCTCCTCTCCCTTTCCGTCGGTTTGTCGGATGTCACGGGGATATCGGAGGGTGGCTGCTGCTGCGGTTGCGGTTGCGGCTGTGGCTGCAGGGTCTTGGTCGCGGGCTGCTGCTGAGGTGCAGCCGGCTGCACCGACGACGTCCGGTTCCTCGTCCAGGGATTCACCGCGGGTAAAGGCGCCTCGACATACTTGACCGGCGGCGGTGGCGGCAAGGGCGCCGACAGCACCTCCGACTCTCCGACACTCTGCTCGTCCTGCTTGTGGTGATGATGATGGTGGTGATGATGATGTGCCTCCTTCAGGCCGTAGCCGTCGCCGGGGACGCCATTGCGGTCGGCGCGCTCTCTGTGCGACGATCTCTCGTCGCTGCCGCGTCTAACGGCGCCTCCGCCCCCGACGCCACTGGCACCACCACGTGGTGGTGCTGGCTGATGATGGCGGTTGTTGTTCTCGCGCAGCCGGTGACGCTCCCGGTGCTGGCTGTCGCGATGGTGCTCGCGCATCATCTTCTCCTTGCGACGGGCGCCCTTCGTGGCGACCGTCTGGAACTCGCCGTCCCCGTTGCCGACGGGGTTGATCAGCCGGTTGGAGTCGGGCCGGCCGTCATCCCCGCGCGACGCCGACGCCGACGCCTCGAGAACGGCGCCGACCTGCGCGACCGACGGCATGCTCTCCGAGGCAGCCTGAGGGCACCGGGTTACCCTCTGGTAGGACTTGCCGCCCTTTCCACTCGGCGCTAATCTCTCCCTCGCATTTGTCGTTGGCTGATGCGTATGTTGTTGCTGCTGGTGGTGCTGCTGCTGCTGTTGCTGTTGCTGCTGGTGCTGCTGCGACACTGTCACTTGATCGTCAATGTTCTCCTTATTGTTGCTCTTGAACGAGCTCGCGCGGCTCTGCGAGGCACCTTTCGGATTCAGGACACTGGCGTAGGACTGGCAGGGCCCCGCCTCCTGCCGCTCGCCGCTGCCGCGAGCGCCACCCTGGCTGGCTAACTTGGCCGCCATCTCGCGGCGCACGCCGTCACGGGGCAAAAAGCACGAGGTCCGCGGCACGAGGTCCACCGTGTCCGCCGAATTCGTCGCTGTCGTCGGCGACACTCGCGGAGACTCTCCTCTTCCTCTCTTCTTCTCTCCCTCTTCCGCGATGATTCTTCTCTTTTTCTCTCTCTCTCTCTCTCTTTCTCTGTCTCCTTCACTCACCGGTTAAGAGGAAGGAGGGGGAAGGAACTCTCGCGATCACGCCGATCACGGCCGCCGACGATGACTCTCGCGGAGGATTCTTCACGGGAGAGCTGGCGAACTATAACCTAGCGCGCGCATCCCCGCGCCTCATCCTAGGGGAAGGAGGGGGAGTCCTCGGTCCTTCGCGGTGCGTCGGGCGCAACAAAGGAGACGCGACACCGCGAGCCGGCACTCGCGGAGACGAATGGGCACTGGGCAGTTTCCTCACGCACGCACGCGCGCACGCCACGCGGTCGCGCGAACAAAGCAGATGTGGGCGCCTACGTGCGCCGCGTGCACGTCCCGGCGCGCGACACCCACGTCGTCACCCGGTCGCCGGCAACGCAATTGCGCGGAGGCGAGGCGAGGCGAGACGAGCGCGCGCGCGCGCGCGCACGCGACCTCGTGCTCGGATCCCGCGGGGGTTAGGGTGCGACGCTCCGGCGCGCTGACTCGGCGCTTTCGCCGCGATTGGTCCACGCTTTATATACCCTCCGCGCACACCGGACGGAAGCCCGAACGTCGGCGCCGTGGAATCGTAGATCACCGAGGAGCGGTTGTTACCGCTGCTACTGCTGCTGCCGCTGTTGTCGCTCCCCAGCTCCGGACGAACGCTGTCGAGGGGCGACGCGGAACGTGCACCATACGCGCGCGGCCCGGCTCACGCTAGCGAGAGCGGTTACGATTCCGCCTCTCTTCGTCCTTTTCTACCCACCTTCTCTCCCGGCAAGGGGACGACTACTTTGCCCGCAGCGCGTTGTTAAAAACTCCGCGCGAGAGACGGAGCACACACACGCACGCACGCACGCACCGCGCACTCTCTCTCGCGCGACGACACGCGGATCGCGAGACGGAACTTCCCGCACTCGTGTACACCCACCGCGCGGTTGGTCTTTTTACCAGCACCGGCGTGGCATCGCGTTACCGCGGATTACGTAAACGCGGCGCATTTTCGGCGTAGCTCTTTCCACGGGAAAACGATATACGCGAGACACATGTGGCCCAACGCTGGCGAGGCCTCTGAGCACGAGAGCGGGCCGACCGGTGTTTCCGGTCCGTACTCGACACGCGGACCGCACGCCAGGTGGCGCGCGCGCGCGCGCATCCCGCACTTCCGCGTCCGTCGCGCGTTTTCGAATTTGAAAACTCTCGCGAGAGGAAATGCGGCCAATCGAAGCCCCATTTTCTTTTTCTTTTTTACCGGAAGAGCGAAAATTTATTTGCTGCAATGTTCGTTTCGATAACTTTGTGCTGGCTAAGAAAATTCGGATATTTCGGAAATGTGGCTTCTGGCCACGAGATTTCTGTTTTAATATCCTTTGAATGAACTACTTACTATGGGAAGTAACACTTACAGTTAACGTTAATTTGTTTTCTATTTGTAATGATAATACCGTCGTTACATTTTCAAAATAATTTTTCCAATCCCTTTTTTTAGCCTAATGTTTGTTAGAGGCGAGAAAGCAAAGAATAAAAATTCTTCTAAGTTAATAAATATATATTTATTCATTTATTTTCAAATCTATTTTGTAACTGTAAATTGAAAGGCGAGCAAAGGGTCAATTTTAGTGCATAAGTAGCGAAAAATATCATGTGCAACACGTGCGGATCGGCTATTGTCCATTTGTGCAGGTGAACGTACTTGTAATAGCTGATTCACCGCACTTGTTACAAAATATACTATAAAAATGTAAGAACGTTATTGTTGCAAGTAACAAAAATATAATTGAATAAAATAAGCATAATTATGTTCATTTCAATTCGACTATTGTCACATAGCTCGTTTTTCTTTTTTATTTATGCAATTTCAAAATAATTTACTGATTACTATAATGTACAAGTTTTATATTTTATAAATTTAACTTTAATGTATTTTGCAAGGATTTTTTAAATGTATTTCTTCTCTCCTCCCTCTTCATATTTCTGCAATTAACTTAGAATTAAAAAAACTCATTTCTTTTCACTTTGTTACTCTGTACATTTTAAGAAAATTAATATTATACACATATATATACATGTAATTTATTATTGCATATACAGTTATATTACATAACATACAAAATATATATTTTTTAACAAATACTGTACAATATACAGCATTATTTGTGTATCAGTGATTTGCAAACGCAATAAAAATGTAGTTCGTTAATACATAAATCACACAAATATGTATAAATCTCAAATGTGTGTGTGCATGCATATATAAATATGTGCAGAGTATCCTCAATTTTAATCGAAACAGATAAAAGTTACTTAGTTTTATGTTATTGTAAAATGTTTTTAATTTAATCTCGCATTTGGCATCCTTAAGGATTATATAACTTTTCTTAAAATAAAACTGCATAATTTTTTTACACGTCATTAAAAATATAATTAATACAATATTTATTACTTTAACCCGACGCATATTACAAACATAAAATATCCAATTTCTCATAAAAATTTTTTATGTAAATATATCTATGAGAATCAGATTACAAAAGTTTATATTGTTTTAAACAAATGAAGGCGATTGAAAACATTAGCCAGATGGAAACTAAAATTATTTTATATCTTTCAGGAAACAAAAAATATTTTCCCCCTTTTTTCTTTTTCTCTTTACAAGTTAATTTTTTTCATTATAGAATACTCAGTGCACATATGTACATGTGTGTTACAACTTTTGTATCTATTGTGTCACATATATTATTGTTTTGATTTTGAATCGATAGGAACACTTGTTATAGCAAATTTTACTTATTCTATGTCTTCTATGTACTATATATTATAATATAGATTGTTATACTCGATTGAATTGACAGGAACAATTGTACTCTTTTGTAGCAGATAGTTACCATGATTTAAAAATAGATCACTTGCGTGTACATCTTGAGCATAGAAAAATACTGTTAATCATAAATCAGGAAATATTCCATCATCTAATTAAATCCAATTTAATACAATTTCGAAATATGTACACTAATTATAGTAAAATTTACAAAATCATCAACTGACTTCTGTAGGATACTTTTTCATAGATCGTTGAATACATTCTGCTATTGTGGATCTAAAATAGAATACATATTGAGATAAAAATTTTCTGTCTTAAATGTGAGAAGGAAATAAAACACAGAAAGTTATATTAAATAATTAATTTTACAATACCTGAAGACTTTCTGATGAAGAAGATATGCACTGACGTGTCCAGCATTGATATAACGAATTTCAGCTCCCGGCCATATTGTTTCCAAACTCATGCAACGATCTCGCGGTACGTAAGCGTCGTTCTTGGCGCAGACGGCGATAATTAATTCAGTGTCAACGGGTATCTCGAAATTCTTCAAGTGTGTGCACTCGTCCATTATACCGCGCATGAATTGCAACGCCTCGTGTTCACGCCATTTGTTGTCTAAAAACAACGGATGCTTCGGTACTGGTAATAGACAAACTCCTGTGGTGGAAAGATAATAATTGCATAAAACCATACTTACATATTGTTTAAAAGCAACACTAACAGATAACAAATATAATTATTTAGTTAAATGCATCTGAATAAACGTTTAAAATTTTTTAATTTTATTACAAAAATAAAAATTTACACACATACACACACACATACACGTGTGTGTGTGTATAAGGCGATTTATATCTTTTCTTTACAAACTACATTTAAATAATGAATTGTACACAGACATGCAAGTTACTTATATGAGATTAACAAGCACCTTTAAGAGCATTAGAATCCTTTGGTTTAAATCTGTTAGAAATTAAATTTAAAGGAAATATTTTGGCAGCTGCCTTCTCCTCTGCGATCTGATATCGTAGTTGATTGTTGCTATTTTTAGATTCGTTATTGTCAATACGATTATCGGTAGAATTTGTACTTATTGTATCACCCGTAGTATTGTCTTTGTTGCTTTCGTCGGATTCTTCCCTTAATTTATCTACCCTTTTCATGCTTGCAGGATAATGCTTGGCAAAATGTTGGCCAGCTAAAAAAGCATCCTAAAAACAAAATCAATAAAAATAAAAGTTTAAGAAAATTGTTAATAATAGAATT